>NC_064646.1:447874189-448196689 GCF_023864345.2 Schistocerca serialis cubense | reverse complement strand
GGGTCACCACTTGCAGCAAACAACTAGAGAGGTGGCAGAAAATTCTGGTCAAGATTTAGAACAGTCACAGGACAGAGGCAAACATCCAACAGTGAACTGACTTAACAATGCCACAAGAACCAATGACAACGAAAAGGCAAAGGACTTCAACACAGTGTTACAGGACGGTCACTCATGCCCAGAAAACGACAAATTTGACCAAAATTTCTGACTGACAGTTGACACAGAGCTGCCAGCCCTTCTCCAAGCAGCAACAACCTGTACTGAAGATGGACTCCAACTATACAAAGATGCAACAAACCTGGAAGTAAAACAAACTATCACCCAAGGTCAAAACTCTGCACCCGGACAAAACAGATTCGAAGATTCCACCTTCTAAATGGCTCCCTCCCCACCATACTCTCATTGATAACACATACATTCCACTTTTGCCTTCAGCACGACACTACCTCCCCCCCCCCCCCACCCCCCCCCCAACCCCCCTCCCCCCACATCGTGCCTGCTGTGACAGACTAAAACAGTCACGATCCCCAAATCAAACAAACACAGAACCAATCCTAAATCCTACCGACCCATCTCCATACTTGACATAATATATAAGACTTTCAAAAGAATCCAAACAAAGAAACTTATCAAAATATAGACAAACATGAGATTCATCACCCCTACAAGGACTCCAACTACACCACTCAACTTGTGACTCCGTCCAAAAACTAATGATAGATGTGACTAAAGCCATTAACAAAGGACACAGCATGCTCGCTATCATTCTCAACATCGAGCATGCCTCTGACAAGATCTGGTTCAAAAGTCCCTTTTACTCATTTATCAAAATAGGCATCTCGCCAAAAACAGTGTGACTCATCAAGTTGCTGCTGACAGGTAGACAATGCAGAGTCAATGTCAATAACACAACATCCAACACATTTACCCCTCAAGCAGGAGTGGCTCAAGGAGGCATCATTTCACTGTTCTTATATTCACTGCACACCACTGACATTCCAACCATTAACAAACCAACAGAAAATGTCCAACTGTATGTAGACAATATGGCATACTGGTCCTCTGCAGACTCGGCCACAATAAAAGACAAAGGAACAACTACCTAAACGGACTACAGGACTGGATGTGAACATGGCAAATTAAACCCAAACCCATTAAGAGCAAGATTGTCCTATTCAGACACCAAAATTTACGCCAAAAAAAGAAAAACACCACTTGAACAACATAACATTATTCCTCTGGAACGTCCCGCTCATGTTTAGTGACTCAGCAAAGTACTTGGGAGCACACCTGGGCAAATACTTCAACGTCAAGACAAACACTCTACACATCTTAGGGGGGGAAAAAAGGACAAAGACAGTTCCTAATAAGACTGGTCCAAGGGCGATTCTATGGTTGTTCGGACACATTACCCATCTACACCTATATTATGTTCATCTGACCAATCATGGAATATGCCTCTGCACCTCGCATGACCATATCCAGACTGTACTCTAGCGAATGATGACTTATCCAAAGTGAACTCAAACTTGACTTTATAAACCCCTCAGACATTGTCTATGAATCAGCAGACATCATACCACTCAAAATGCACGTCTTCCAACTCAGAGCAGGCTATGGTCCGCATATCCACGCCAACAAAGAAGACATGGAAAGCATATTAACCCATCCCAGAATTAACAACAAATGCTGATATTTAAATACATCTACTCTCACTGAACCATTATTCGAAACGTCCTCGACATATACCCTGACCTCAGAACACAGGAAACTCAGACACTAATAGAATACACTTCCACCCCAGCTCATCTACTAGGGAGACCAGAACCATACCCATACGACACTGGAGATCATGACGTAGATGTTTGAAAAACGCAGAGACTTGAATCCTAATCACTGTGGAAAGATTGAACACACAATAAGCAGCTTAAATAACAAATTTCCAAGCAATTCACTGACCAAAACACACACACACACACACACACACACACACACACACACACACACACACACAATCACTGATCCAATACAAAAAGTCAGGTAGTTAACAATGTATCATGAAACTCAATGTCAACAGCTAGAATCACACAAAAAAAATTTAAAATCCAATTTCATTATCTAGCCCCTGCTAGAAAATCATTCGTAAACATAGCTTTAGTTAGTTGTCACAAAGAAAGAAAAATAACAATGTGAGAAAACCACTTTCATAATTAAGAAGGAAACATAAAAATGAATACTGATTTTAAAAAATTAAAGGACTGTAAAAACAGATTAAGTTCTAGTAATTGGTATAGAAGTTAGAAATTAAGACAAATGTAATAAAATATCAAAGAAAAATAAAACTGAATGTAAACCTAGTCTAAGCTCCTCAAAGTAGTATTATGAGAGCTTTGTTTTCAAAGGGATCATGCCCACTTGAAAGAGGAGCTCACAGGAATAGGATATTGGATTAGAGATGTCTCCTGCATGAAAATACTGAGAACAAATGGGCAAACAACACTGTTATATAGAAAATTTTCCAACTGATCACTGTTGCGACAGTAACAAACGACCAGGTTGAAAAATTCGGTGGGGAAAATCATAGGACCCAGTGCTTCAAATTCCAGGGGCTAAACCATGTGGTAAAGTACTGCAAAATGCCACCCTCCTGTTTTAAATGTGCAGGGCAGCACGGAAGTGGGGAATGCTGGACACTGTGAGCTAGCTCACGTAGCGAGTTACAATGGGTGCCTGGTCTTCAAAAAAGCCAATGCCAAACAGCATGAATACAACATCCTGGGTATACATGTAAAAGCTAGCATAAGCTACAGTAACATCACAAAGGGGAATACCAACACACACACCCCTAGGGCAAAATAGGCACAGATAAATTATAGAGTACCCACTACAGTTCACGGCATGCAGGCCGCTGATGGCAATGCCACTGAGCAGGCTACTGACTCAGTGGGAGGAGCTCCTGGGCACGGACTGGTTATGGGAAACACACACCCAACGTAAATACCTCCACAGTAGCGGGGGGAAAAAGAGGGAACAACACAGATGAGCTCTGCTCGCTGATATCAGCAATGAAGGAGATGATTAAAATGACGATGATCATCATGGCCAATCTCCAGCAGAAAAAAATCAAGTGATGAACAAAAGAATCCATGGATTGACAGTTTGTGCATGGAACGCGAATGGGATAAAGACACATGCTGGTGAATTTCAGCAGAACGAAGCAGTGGACACCTACCTAGTCAGAAACTCACCTAAATCCTGGTTTGTCCATACGAACGGCAAACTACATCCACCACCATACTGACAAGTTAACAGCGGGTGGAGACACCGCAATCTACATTAAGACGTAGCACTATGTGGTGCATCTGTCAGAACTGTGCATGGTAGAGGACACTGCTGTTGCAGTTACAGCATTACTAGGAAAAATAACTTTCATAGTAGTCTATCGGCCTCTGCAAAGTCTATTACAGCAGGCAAACTTTGAGGTGTTGATGTTCATCTGCGACAAACTCCGTTGTGGAGGAGTTCAGTGCCAAGCATCCCAACAAACTCCAGGGTGACCAACAACAGTGGACGCTGACACTGACTGCTGTGCATAGTTAGGAGGCACAGTGGTATAGTACTGGGACTCTACCACCCCACAATACACCCGACAAATGGCGACAAGTGGATGTCCTCGACATTGCACTGCTAAGGGACGTGGGTTTTAAGTTGAGCTTTTGTCAGACTGCCGCCAACAGACGTTGGGGAAAGTAGGCTAGCAACAAGACAGAGAAAACGTACAAGGGACACTCAACACCAGTGGTTCCCAACAGGTGGTCCACGGACCCCCAGGGGTCCGCGAGCTATGCCAGTGGGGTCCGCAAGATGCTATTAGAATAAAAAATATGTTAAATATATTTCGTATGATAACAGATTTTTTGTTTTGGCCGCTTCCTGCATGAGCAGAGCTTTAGCGAACGCTAACTTCTGCGTCTAGCATCTTCCAAGAGTCAACTGACACTAGCACACTCTAGCGCAAAACTAGAATTAGATAGAGGCAAATAAATCTACTATATGCCGTTAGACTGTGCGCACTACCTCTTTGCAGCTGACAACTGACAGTCACTTCACACAGAAACTCGCATTTCAGATGACAATCGGCCATTGTTAATTTATTGCCAGTGCTTTCACAGACCATGTTGTTTACATATTCAATATTCTGTATTAAAACAGTAGTGTTTGTAAAGCGTTGTTTTTCGTGGAAGCTACAGGTCGCGTAGTTAAAAATGGACCGTTGGTTAAAAAGTGGTTCGTTAAAATGAGAAAGGCTTACAGATGAAGAGGAAGATAATGCATTTGATGTTCGACCAAGTAAGTCAATGACTCTCAAACCGAAGTTGTCAGTGTCCATTGAACCTAAATCGTCAGCATCCCTTGAACCTAACCCTTCCAAGATCAGTGTTAAGCTTACTGGAAAAATTAGAAACTGTAACTCTGATTACTTGGAAATCAGTTTTACGTTCACTGGACCTGAGCAACAGCTTAAACCTCTATGTGTAATTTGCTATGAAAGCCTTTCGAATGAATGTATGAAACCAGCAAAACTCCGGCACCATCTTGAAACAAAGCACCCACAGTACAAAAGTAAGTCATTAGATTTTTTCAAAAATAAATTAGGAGAGTTGAAAACATCTCGTAAAACAATTACCAAACATTGTGGTGCAAATGAAAATGAAAATGCAACCCTCGCATCTTATGTGGTGGCTCAGCTTGTTGCTAAATGTGGGAAAACCACACAATTGCTAAGGAACTTATACTGCCATCAGCAATAATACTTTGCAAGCGAATGTTAGGTGATGCAGCTGAAGGTAATAGGAACTGTCCCGATCTCAAATAATACTGTTCAAAGACGAATTACTGATACGGCAGTTAACATCTAAGAAACATTGCTGGCTAGATTTTGCATGAGTGACATGTACGCTCTACAATTGGATGAAAACACAGACATATCAAAAAAAGCTATCATGTTGATTTTCGTACGATTCCTATGCGAGAACCAAGTGTTCGAAGATTTTCTTTTTTCATGCGAACTACTGCATACAACAACAGACGATATTTTTACTGCATTGAATAATTATCTCAATGAACACAATGTCACCTGGAAAAAATGTATAGGCTTGTCGATGGATGGAGCAAAGTCAATGGCTGACAAAAAACAGGACTTCTAGCTCGTATCAAAGCAGTAGCCCCTGAGGTGAAATGGACTCACTGTTGTATCCATCGTGAAGCCTTAGCAGCCAAAAGACTGCCTGAACCTTGCAAAAGATACTTAACGAAATAGTTCAAATCATCAACTACATTAAAACTCTACATCTGCAACACAGATTATTTTCTTTGTTGTGTAAAGAGATCGGCAGTGAGTATGAGCAACTTCTTATTTATACGGAAGTAAGATGGCTTTCTCAAGGTAGCATCCTGTCAAGATTTTTTGAACTTACAGATGAGGCTCATGTCTTCCTTCTTGACACAAAGTACGTGGATTTTCTCACTAACTTCTCTTGGCTTTGCTCAGTTGCATACTTAGCTTATGTGTTTGAACACTTGGATGTGTTAAACTTGAGTTTACAAGGAAAAAATTTAGACATGTTCAAAGTTGAGGATAAGATTAGTGCTATGGCCAAGGATAGAAAACGAGTCACTAATTAACTATACGGCTTTAAAACAATTCTTGGAGTCATCAGAGGAGAGTTTGCCTGACCAGATCAAGATCAATGTAGCCGAGCATCTATGCAAACCTAGCCACCACTTTTAGAGAGTATTTCCCTGAACCAGACCATGATGACAGATTAATTCGAAATCCCTTCAGCTGTGACGAAATAGACAAAATCCAAGGCCTCACTGAAGAAGACCAAGATCAACTTGTGGATCTGTCCAGCTATGGTACGATGATAAACATTTTCATCGGTGATAAAATTACAGACTTCTGGGCATCAGCTCGCAAGGACTACAAAAAACTTGGACATAAGGCAATGAAAAAGATCCTTCCATTTGCAACCACATATCAGTGTGAGCAAGCATTTTCTTCCATGTGTTTCATGAAAAACAAACAGAGGAATCGGCTCGACATACAGTCGGATTTCAGAGTGAAAGTTTCAAGTTTGGAACCTAACGTTTCAGAAATAATGGACTCAAAGGTCAGATTGAACTCATCTCATTAAGAACTGAAAATTAAAACTAACTGTATACTGATGGAGTACTCTGTTGTGACTGTATTTTTTCAAATAAATAATACCTTGTATGAAATTAGTGTTTTCTTATTTTTCACACATGTCTACTCAATGCAATCTAAAGTGTAGTACACTTGAAAGACCAATACACTCAGTTTTAATTTTTTCCTGTCATTTTCAGTTCATATTCAATTTTTTTTTTTAAGGAGTTTATTATACTAAACACCGAGATTTGAAATCAAAAATTTAACAATAACAATGATGGCTAAATTGAAAAAGTTATTTTTCAATAATGAATATGTCAATGTTTTTTCTAAGTACCAAAAATGGAAAACTTATAAAAAGACTTAATTTGGCTCTTTTAGGTACTTGATACTGTGATATGACAAGGTACCAATCACACTCGATGAGGGGGTCCTTGAGAAAGTTTTGTTGGGAACCCCTGCTCAACACTGTCCCAGACACAGAACACATGGGTGTAGATGAGGTAATCCGGAGTTTCACCAAGATGGCGTTACAGGCAGAGGTCCACATAGAACGAGGGACAACTCTTGACAGCTTTCCCATGAAACAACTGTACAAATGCATATAAAAACTGGGTATTCCAGAAATAGCAAAACCGACTAGGCATCTAGCCACCAAACATTACCCAAACCAGGTCAGGAGAGTCCTTAAATTAGTGGTGGAACAATTCCTCCACAGGGAACAGGCGGGTAAGACACCCTCAATTTGCATAAACAATGGTACTGAATGGAGTGCAATGAAGTACTTCCCTCTACAGGTCGATGGTAAGGTTATCTGCAAACTTGATGCCAAGGACAGTCCCTAGGCAGATGCTTTTACGGACAACTTTGTATCTGTTGACGATCCCATTGATGAGGAACATGTGCATCTTGTGCAGCAAACGTTGCTGGCCTTCCACCATGGGGAATACAAAAGTGAAATAGAAATAATAACAGAGGAGGAGGTAGAAAGCTTAATTCTATAACAAGCATTCCTTAATGCCTTCCGCCCCATCACAGATGTATTCAACAGGATTCTGCAGGCAGGCAACTTACCTGCTGCGTGAAAGCATGCAGAGGTGGTTGCTATACCAAGACAGGGAAAAGACCACAGGCTCCCACACAATTACATGCCAATCAGTCTCCTCCCAGCCATCTCCAAGATCTTTGAGAGGCTATACATAAAGAGACGGCTGCAGCATGTAGAAACAGGAAGCCTAATCTGCCCGCCATAAGAGTTTGGTTTCCGGTACAGACACAGCATGCAACATCAGCTCCTATACGTTGTAGAGGATGTAATGTGTGCCCTCGAGTGAAGAGAGTACTCAGGGGCAGTGCTTGATGTCTCCAAGGCCTCTGACTGTGTGTGGCACGAGGGCCTCTTCTACAAATTACCTGTATTGGGGGTGTCAATGCCACACATCAGGCCTATCATATCGTACCTCAGGGATAGGATCTCCATGTCCGCACCGGTGACAAGACACCAACGACCAGACAAATACAGGAAGGTGTGCCACAGGGGTCTATCTTTGGCACCCTGCTGCACTCCCTATACCTTCCAACATGCCAAAACTGGAAAGGGTTGCACTAGCACTGTACACAGACCACGGATCCCTGTATACTATGTGTCTTAATGAAAGCATCATATGCTGATGTCCACAGCTGGCATCTGATGCACTGGCAGCCTGGGTCACTAAATGGAGACAAATACAATGGCACCAAAAGTCAGGCACTAGTCATTATGAGGAAAAGAGCCCCTGCTAACCTTCAACAGGTACTGATAATGTGAGGCCCCATCCTATGTTAATGCAGGGCAGAATACCTGGGCCTGACCTTGGACATACACCTCTTCTGGGGACCACACATAAAAGAATCCAAGAGCAAAGTGCTAAGAAGACTGAAGACACTATCTGATCTCTACCCCCACACTGCAGCATCAAGCTGTATCCAGTGGAGAGAGGCAGCTGTCTGCCACTTACGATGCCTGAAGGGTCTCCAAGACAGAGGGTTAAGGCTGACACTCCACTTCCCGTGCCACTTCCCAACACAGGAGCTACCTAAGCTCACCGGCACAACTAACATTAAAAACATGATCTGGCAGTCTGCAAAACTGTTTTATGAAAAGATGTAGCAGTCTGAAAATAGGCTATCAGTAAACTTAGGAAACTAGGCACAGAGTCGGGTTACCACCCAGTGGCCAGATCTGCTTTGCCTATAACTCACTGACATAGCAAGATAAGAACAAATCATAGAACAGCATAACTGCACACAAAACACATAAGACATACCAAAACTTATGATAAACCAGTAGACACACAAACAGGACATGCAGCAATAATGCAAAAGCATTTAGCCTGCACAGCCTAGAGGCAGTGAAGTACATCTACATCTACATCCATACTCCGCAAGCCACCTGACAGTGTGTGGCGGAGGGTACTTTGTGTACCTCTATCAGTTCTCCCTTCTATTCCAGTCTCGTATTGTTCGTGGAAAGAAAGATTGTTGGTATGCCTCTGTGTGGGCTCTAATCTCTCTGATTATCCTCATGGTCTCTTCGCGAGATATACGTAGGAGGGAGCAATATACTGCTTGACTCCTCGGTGACGGTATGTTCTCGAAACTTCAACAAACGCCCGTACCGAGCTACTGAGCGTCTCTCCTGCAGTCTTCCACTGGAGTTTATCTATCATCTCCGTAACGCTTTCGCAATTACTAAATGATCCTGTAACGAAACGCGCTACTCTCCGTTGGATCTTCTCTATCTCTTCTATCAACCCTATCTGGTACGGATCCAACACTGGTGAGCAATATTCAAGCAGTGGGTGAACAAGTGTACTGTAACCTACTTCCTTTGTTTTCGGATTGCATTTCCTTAGGATTCTTCCAATGAATCTCAGTCTGGCATCCGCTTTACCGACGATCAACTTTATATGATCATTCCATTTTAAATCACTCCTAATGCCCACTCCCAGATAATTTATGGAATTAACTACTTCCAGTTGCTGACCTGCTATATTGTAGCTAAACGATAAAGCATCTTTCTTTCTATGTATTCGCAACACATTACACTTGTCTACATTGAGATTCAGTTGCCATTCCCTGCACCATGCGTCAATTCATTGCAGATCCTCCTGCATTTCAGTACAATTTTTCATTGTTACAACTTCTTGATATACTACAGCATCATCCGCAAAAAGCCTCAGTGAACTTCCGATGTTATCCACAAGGTCATTTATGTATATTGTGAACAGCAACGGTCCTACGACACTCCCCTGTGGCACACCTGAAACCACTCCTACTTCGGAAGACTTCTCTCCATTGAGAATGACATGCTGTGTTCTGTTATTTAGGAACTCTTCAATCCAATCACACAATTGGTCTGATAGTCCATATGCTCTTACTTTGTTCATTAGACGGCTATGGGGAACTGTATCAAACGCCTTGCGGAAGTCAATAAACACGGCATCTACCTTGGAAGCCGTGTCTATGGCCCTCTGAGTCTCGTGGACGAATAGCGCGAGCTGGGTTTCACATGATCGTCTTTTTTGAAACCCATGTTGATTTCTACAGAGTAGATTTCTAGTCTCCAGAAAAGTCATTATACTCTAACATAATACGTGTTCCAAAATTCTACAACTGATCGACGTTAGAGATATAGGTCTATAGTTCTGCACATCTGTTCGACGTCCCTTCTTTAGAACAGGGATGACCTGTGCCCTTTTCCAATCCTTTGGAATGCTACACTCTTCTAGAGACCTACGGTACACCACTGCAAGTAGGGGGGCAAGTTCCTTCGCGTACTCTGTGTAAAATCGAACTGGTATCCCATCAGGTCCAGCGGCCTTTCCTCTTTTGAGCGATTTTAATTGTTTTTCTATACCTCTGTCATCATTTCGATATCTACCATTTTGTTATCTGGGCGACAATCTAGAGAAGGAACTACAGTGCAGTCTTCCTCTGTGAAACAGCTTTGGGAAAAGACATTTACTATTTCGGCCTTAAGTCTGTCATCCTCAGTACCATTTTGGTCACAGAGTGTCTGGACATTTTGTTTTGATCCACCTACCGCTTTAACATAAGACCAAAATTTCTTAGGATTTTCTGCCAAGTCAGAATTCACTGAACGCGTCTCGCATAGCCCTCCTCACACTACATTTCACTTCGAATAATTTTTGTTTGTATGCAAGGCTTTGGCTATGTTTATGTTTGCTGTGAAGTTCCCTTTGCTTCCGCAGCAGTTTTCTAACTCTGTTGTTGTACCATGGTGGCTCTTTTCCATCTCTTACAATCTTGCTTGGCACATACTCATCTAATGCATATTGTACGACGGTTCTGAACTTTGTCCACTGATCCTCAACACTATCTGTACTTGAGACAAAACTTTTGTGTGAGCCGTCAAGTACTCTGAAATCTGTTTTTTGTCACTTATTCTAAACAGGAAAATCTTCCTACCTTTTTTAATATTTCTATTTACGGCTGAAATCATCGATGCAGTAACTGCTTTATGATCGCTGATTCCCTGTTCTGCGTTAACTGTTTCAAATAGTTCGGGTCTGTTTGTCACCGAAGGTCTAATATGTTATCGCCACGAGTTGGTTCTCTGTTTAGCGGCTCAAGGTAGTTTTCAGATAATGTACTTCAAAAAATTTCACTGGATTCTTTGTCCCTGCCACCCGTTATAAATGTTTGAGTCTCCCAGTCTATATCTGGCAAATTAAAATCTCCACCCAGAACTATAACATGGTTGGGAAATCTACTCGAAATATTTTCCAAATTTTCCTTCAGGTGCTCTGCCATAACAGCTGCTGAGCCAGAGGGCCTATAGAGACATCCAATTACCATGTTTGAGCCTGCTTTAACAGTGACCTTCACCCAAATTATTTCACATTTTGGATCTCCGTCAATTTCCTTTGATACTATTGCACTTTTTATCGCTATAAAAATGCCTCCCCCTTCACTGTCCAGCTTGTCTCTGCGGTATACATTCCAATCTGAGTTTAGAATTTCATTACTGTTTACATGTGGTTTCAGCCAACTTTCTGTCCCTAGTACTGTGGGTATTGTGACCGTTTATTAATGAGAGCAGTTCTGGGACCTTTCTATAGACACTACTGCAGTTTACTATTAGCACATTAATATTGTTATTCCCTGTTGCATTTTGCCTACTACTACCACCTTGTCGCATCTCAGGAGGCGTCTTGTCGGGGCTGGAGGGAGGCGTAAAGAACCCACATGTGCACTCCACACATAATCCGCTACCCTTGTAGACACTTCCTGCGTGTAGTGCATGCCTGACCTATTCAGGGGGACCCTACGTTTCGCCACCCGATAGTGGAGGTCGAGAAATTTGCACCCCAGATCTCCGCATAATCGTCTGAGCCTCTGGTTTAAGCCTTCCACTTGGCTCAAAACCAGAGGACCGCGATCGGTTCTGGGAACGATACTACAAATAGTTAGCTCAGATTCCACCCTGCGAGCGAGGCTTTCTGCCTTCACCAACTCCGTCAACTGCCTGTATGACCTGAGGATGACCTCTGAACCCAGACAGCAGGAGTCATTGCTGCCAACAAGAGCAACACTTTGCAGTCGGGTACACCCAGTGCTCTCTATCGCCGCTGGCAGGGCCTCCTCCACATCTCGGATGAGACCCCCTCCCGGCAAGCAGACGGAGTGGACACTGGCCTTCTTCCCCGACCTTTCCGCTATCTCCCTTAGGGGCTCCATCACTCGCCTGACACTGGAGCTCCCAATCACTAATAAACCCCACCCTCCGTGTGCCTGCTCAGACCTTGCTGAAGGAGGCGCCATATGTCCCCTCACAGGCAGAGCGGGCGATGCCACATGGCGAGCCTCCACATTGACCCTAAGCCTCGTGCGCCGTGAACGCCGCTGAACCCGCCACTCCCTTTGGGGAGAGGGTGGCTCAACCGCGCCCGGTACCCGCGAAGATGTCTCGACAGCAGGGACAGTGGGTGAAGCATGTAACACCTGGGGTGTACCATGCGACGCACTAGACTCCCCACTGCCGCTACACTCTGAGGCAGGAGCTAGAAGACGGCTGACTGCTCCCATCAACACACTCAGCTGTTCGCGAACAGTGGCCAGCTCCTCCTGCGTCCGTACACAGCAGTCACACATCCTATCCATCCTAAGAAATCAACAATTTATTGTAGAGAGTTAATCAACTTTTAACTAGACTGCTAATTCACTAATGGCAGCTTATAGCTGACTAAACTGTGGTTACTAGACACTTGTTGTTGAAAACAATGAACATAAGCACTACCTGTCTCTGGACTGCATTCAAAACAAACACTAGCACTACTGGCACTACAGCTGACTAAAGGCACTCTCTCTGACTGTATTCAAAACAAACACGAAATCTATGGAACACTATTACTCGTACTCGAAAACTAAAGCTTCCTAAAAGCAAAAACACATGGAAGAAGAAATGACAAGTAACAAAAATACAGTTAATACTTAAATTAATGTAGCTCACTGCACAGCAGATGTGAAGCAGACGGCAGTTACGAGGGTTATCTGGAAACTAAGGTTGGAAGGCATGTAGCTTTGGCATGGAATGTCCATGACGGAAGTTGGTACCATTGCCATGTAGCAGGAAGCCAACAATCTTTGGATAGTGTTGTGGTGAATGTTAGAAATAAGCGTCCTCATTCCAGCTTCTCCCCATGAACCATGGACCTTGCCGTTAGTGGGGAGGCTTTACTGTATGGTTAATGATGATGGCGTCCTCTTGGGTAAAATATTCCAGAGGTAAAATAGTCCCCCATTCGGATCTCCGGGCGGGGACTACTCAGGAGGACGTCATTATCAGGAGAAAGAAAACTGGCATTCTACGGATCGGAGCATGGAATGTCAGATCCCTTAATCGGGCAGGTAGGTTAGAAAATTTAAAAAGGGAAATGGATAGGTTAAAGATAGATATAGTGAGAATTAGTGAAGTTCGGTGGCAGGAGGAACAAGACTTTTGGTCAGGCGAATACAGGGTTATAAATACAAAGTCAAATAGGGGTAATGAAGGAGTAGGTTTAATAATGAATAAAAAAATAGGAATGTGGGTAAGCTACTACAAACAGCATTGTGCACTCATTATTGTGGCCAAGATAGACACGAAGCCCACACCTACTACAGTTGTACAAGTTTATATGCCAACTAGCTCTGCAGATGACGGAGAAATTGAAGAAATGTATGATGAGATAAAAGAAATTATTCAGGTAGTGAAGGGAGACGAAAATTTAATAGTCATGGGTGACTGGAATTCGGTAGTAGGAAAAGGGAGAGAAGGAAATGTAGTAGGTGAATATGGATTGGGGCTAAGAAATGAAAGAGGAAGCCGCCTGGTAGAATTTTGCAGAGCATAACTTAATCATAGCTAACACTTTGTTCAAGAATCATGAAAGAAGGTTGTATACAAGGAAGAACCCTGGAGATACTAAAAGGTTTCCGATAGATTATATAATGGTAAGACAGAGATTTAGGAACCAGGTTTTAAATTGTAAGACATTTCCAGGGGCAGATGTGGACTCTGACCACAATCTATTGGTTATGAACTGTTGATTAAAACGGAAGAAACTGCAAAAAGGTGGGAATTTAAGGAGATGGGACCTGGATAAACTGACTACACCAGACGTTGTACACAGTTTCAGGGAGAGCATAAGGGAACAATTGACAGGAATGGGGGAAAGAAATACAGTAGAAGAAGAATGGGTAGCTTTGAGTAATGAAATAGTGAAGGCAGCGGAGAATCAAGTAGGTTAAAAGACGAGGGCTAGTAGAAATCCTCGGGTAACAGAAGAGATACTGAATTTAATTGATGAAAGGAGAAAATACAAAAATGCAGTAAGTGAAGCAGTCAAAAAGGAATACAAACGTCTCAAAAATGAGATCGACAGGAAGTGCAAAATGGCTAAGCAGGGATGGCTAGAGGACAAATGTAAGGATGTAGAGGCTTATCTCACGAGGGGTAAGATAGATACTGCCTACAGGAAAATTAAAGAGACCTTTGGAGAAAAGAGAACCTCTTGCATGAATATCAAGAGCTCAGATGGCAACCCAGTTCTAAGCAAAGAAGGGAGAGAAGAAAAGTGGTAGGAGTATGTAGAGGGTCTATACAAGGGTGATGTACTTGAAGACAATACTATGGAAATGGAAGAGGATGTAGATGAAGATGAAATGGGAGATATGATACTGCATGAAGAGTCTGACAGAGCACTGAAAGACCTAAGTCGAAACAAGGCCCCGGCAGTATACAACATTCCATTAGAACTACTGACAGCCATGGGAGAGCCAGTCCTGACAAAACTCTACCATCTGGTGAGCAAGATGTATGAGACAGGCAAAATTCCCTCAGACTTCAAGAAGAATATAATAATTCCAATCCCAAAGTTCGCAGGTGTTGACAGATGCAAAAATTACCGAACTATCAGTTCAATAAGTCACAGCTGCAAAATACTAACGTGAATTCTTTACAGACGAATGGAAAAACTGCTAGAAGCCGACCTCGGGGAAGATCGGTTTGGATTCCGTAGAAATGTTGGAACACGTGAGGCAATACTGACTCAACGACTTATCTTAGAAGAAAGATTAAGGAAAGGCAAACCTACGTTTCTAGCATTTGTAGAGGGACATGAAAGGGAAGCAGTGGTTGGGAAGGGAGTGAGACAGGGTTGTAGCCTCTCCCTGATGCTATTCAATCTGTATATTGAGCAAGAAGTAAAGGAAACAAAAGAAAAGTTTGGAGTGGGTATTAAAATCCATGGAGAAGAAATAAAAACTTTGAGGTTCACCGACGACATTGTAATTCTATCAGAAATAGCAAAGGACTTGGAAGAGCAGTTGAACAGAACGGGTAGTTTCTTGAAAGGAGGGCATAAGATGAACATCAACAAAAGCAAAAGGAGGATAATGGAATGTAGTCGAATTAAGTCTGGTGATGCTGAGGGAATTAGATTAGGAAATGAGACACTTAAAGTAGTAAAGGAGTTTTGCCATTTGGGGAGCAAAATAGCTGATGATGGTCGAAGTAGAGAGGATATAAAATCTAGACTGGCAACGGCAAGGAAAACGTTTCTTAAAAAGAGAAATTTGTTAACATCGAGTATTGATTTATGTGTTACGAAGTTGTTTCTGAAAGTATTTGTATGGAGTGTAGCCACGTATGGAAGTGAAAAGTGGACGATAAATAGTTTAGGCAAAAAAGAGAACAGAAGCGTTTGAAACGTGGTGCTACAGAAGAATGCTGAAGATTAGATGGGTAAATCACATAACTAATGAGGAGGTATTGAATAGAATTGGGGAGAAGAGGACTTTGTGGCACAACTTGACTAGAAGAAAGGATCGGTTGGTAGGACATGTTCTGAGGCATCAAGGGATCACCAATTTAGTACTGCAGGGCAGTGTGGAGGGTAAAAATCGTAGAGGGAGATGAAGAGATGAGTGCACTAAGCAGATTCAGAAGAATGTAGGCTGCAGTAGGTACTGGGAGATGAAGAAGCTTGCACAGGATAGAGTAGCATGGAGAGCTGCATCAAACCAGTCTCAGAACTGAAGACCACAACAACAACAACAACCAACAACAACAACAACAACGGAAATTCATGATGAAGATAGTAGCAGAAGGCCATCTGTTGTGACTGCTGATGTGGTGTAGAAAATTGATCATCTCTCTGATTGCCATTTGACAATTGACAACCTGCATGCAGTTTATCCAAACTGTTGTTCACGAAATCATAACTAACTGACTGAATTATCACAAGCTGTGTTCATGATTGGTGCTCAAGATGCTTACCAAAGCACACAAAATGAACAGTCAGTGCCACTTGCGAATTTTTTTACTTTTGAGACTGAAGGTGAGGCTTTCTCAACTCTACGGTGACAGGAATTGAAACTTAGGCTTATCACCATACTCCAGAGAGCAAACAACAATCAATACAATGGCACCATACTCATTCTCCTTCAGCCAAAAAATTCAAAACTCAGCATACAGCAAGGAATATCATGGTGTCAGTGTTTTGGGACAGAAGAGGGGTTTTGCTCATTCATTTTTTGGAAAGAGGTCAAACAACAAATGCTGCAAGATATTGTGAGACCACGAAGAAACTTCACAGAGCCATACAAAACAAATGTCTTGGGGTGCTGACTATGGGAGCCTGTCTCCTTCATGACAACGCATTTCCACACACTCCTCATGCAGTATGTGAGTTGTTGAGTTCATTTGGTTGTGATGTATTAAGCCACCCCTCTCACAGCCACAATCTCGCACCTAGTGGCTATCACCTGTTCACTAAACTGAAGGAACAGCTTTATGGGAAACACTTTTCTGATGATGATGATGATGATGAGGTGAAAATTGAAGTGAAGAACTGGCTGAAAAAAGTGGTGGAAGATGTCTACAACACATGAATTGAAAAACTCACCTCATAGATGACAAAATGTACTGAAGTGAATGGTGATTACCTGGAAAAATAATACATGACTTATACTACAATGCATGTAAATTTTATCAAAATAAATTCATTTTTTGTACTTCAAAAGATTCTTGTAACCTTACTTTCCAGATTAGCATCACACTGCCCAATAAGGTCAATGCAGTACCAGCCAGCTTCAGAAGACAGTGGGAGATGGCAGCAACCAGTTAGGTGGTAGACCTCATCCAGCCCCTTCTCCAAGCATGATCTGTCACAGGACTATTAGTCATGAACAACCTTTCCCTTCCTTCCCATTCTGCGGAGTGGCTGCCAGAGGACTTATAACCACAAATATGCCTCCTCCCCCCACCCACTCTCTTGTCACTTCAAGAAGTGAGACTGAAGATGAAGACCCCGGATGAGAAAAGACTTGTCAACCATCAACCTCTGAGACAAGTCAGCTCTGAAGAATCCAAGAGTCTCAAGAATTCTCCATACCAAAACCTCAATCTTGGAATAAACAAAAGCAAAATTGTTGTGTGCAAACACTCAACAAAACATTTTTCAGCTGCCGTTTGCATTCTTCAGAAAGAACACATGGGCACCTAGGGCAAAGTTAAGATTAGGGTATTCGTGGTCCACGGCCCCTTTCGCATGGGACCAGCCTGCAGCCACTAGCCAGAAGCTAGCTGTAGTCCTGAATGACGCCGCAGAAGCAGCAACCACCCCCAACAGCTTCAGGTATGAGAAGGGACTGTATCTCAACCTGCAACCTAGTGGCAACCCTGTTGAACATGCAGAATCCAGTCCAAAACCAATGGACCAAGAGGCCACCAGTAGCAAGAGGAAGATACCAGACAATCCTGCCCCAAATAGAGAGGAGGCCACTGACAAGAGGGTCTGCAATCCCCCCCCCCCCCAGCCCAAGAGATGACAGTCTCACCATTCCAAAGATGACTGCTCATGCCACCACTCTCACCATCCCTACATCACCGTTTCAACACCAGTGACCACGAGAAAAAACTTCTCCCTCCAGTCCAAGCAAGCAACAGACACAGTCAAGCAAAAGTGAAAAGTGCACAAACTGCCACAAACACACAAAGAGCCCCAATCATACTAACACACAGCAGTTCCTACAGTGAGCTTTACAAGTCCATTGAATGAGTGATCTTGCACATGTTTAGAATGAAAACCACCAGCAGCAGTACCTTCAAATTAACAACAAAGAACACTGACAAATATGCCAAGATTTTCCAAGAATTGAAGCGAAGACAAATCCCATTCTACACTCACTCATTGGGAAACACCAAGCCACAGAGTAGTAATCCATGGGATGTCTCACTCCACAGTTTAAAACATGAAGACAGTCCTGACGTATCTGGGATTCACCCCAAGGGCTGTAACCAAGATGAAATCCCCAAAAGCTGGAAGACCAATGCTGCTATTTGAACTAGTAGCAGCAAACAAGACTCAGAGCAGAGTCATCCGAAAAGTGAAGACAATTGCGGCAGTTGCCTTCACCGTCAAAGACCCTAAAATAAGAAGTAGTCTGCCCAATGGTACAGGTGCCTCAAATATGGACATCACTTGCTACTGTGACTTGCCACAAAATTGTGTCAAATGCATGGCAATCACTGCACCAGCGAATGCTACCTGCCACGGAATGAAACCACGAAATGCTACAATTATGGAGAACCACATCCGGCTAGCTACAAAGGCTGCCAAAACACCATTGAAGCAAGTAACTAGCAATGAGCTAACAATGCACCTCAAAGAAAACCATGTGTCTCATACAGGGATGCCTTCAAGAGTCGGAAAAAAAACCAGAAGTCCACAACAAATGGTGAATCGGCTCCCACTACAAGGCAACAACCTCAGGAGCACATTGCTGAAAGGGCAGCCACAAATGGGCTACTCAATGACTAGAGGACTGGCACAAATGAAGACACGGCTACCAATTTTGTCACAGGCACACCAGCCATACGTGCATCCATCCCCCGTCCCCAACGCTGCAGCAGGCAGCAGCGCCCCAAAGAAACAGGACAGCTGCAGGCCAAACAAACCCCGAAGGCTGAAACACAGAGCAACATTCAAGGAGAAGAGGCCATCACCAGCAGCCACACACTGAAGCAACACCCACAAGAAAGCAATCCTCGGTGGCCAGAAGGCCATCAAGAAACAGATTACACCCAGAAATCCAAGGAGGCTTGTAACCTCCACAACAAACAACTGACAGAAGCCGCAGCCCACCAGGGAGGAGCATCCCTACAAATGGCCACAACAGAACTTGCAGCTCTAATAATGGTGATGTATGAAGCCACCGCCACACTCAAAGAGAGCAGCCGAGAAATCTCGCAGGAGTTAGCTGCAGCCCTGCTGTACAGCAAGCACCATGGAATCAGAAAAAACTCAACATAGCCAGTAGAGCACAAGGGCTAAACATTACCATTTAGAAAGCCAACAGTCGGCACAAACAAGCAGGAGAGTTCTACAATTTCTGTATGATGAGGTCATGAGCTTTCGGCTCAGTGTAGTCCGGGGGCTTCTTGTATGAACTACTACATTGAGGTTACCCATGTCACATGCCAAACTACTGAAGTCATACCTGCATGGCACATACCTTCCACGTGTGGGTACAAAATGGAGAATTGTAGCAATGCCACATCCTAGCTAGAGTAGCACAAGCGAGAGTACTTGTCCCAATCTTGTACACACACTACACAAGCACCTCCCACACTATAAGTCCACACTACACTCTATGTTGATGATATGCCTCTGTACAGCAGGAGCAGCAGAGCAAGATACATCCAGCACAGACTACAAACAGCAAGATAAACAGCAAGCAACAACCTCTGTGATTTAACAACAAAATGGCACCTGGATCTCAATGGAACCAAGACGCATGTCATTGCCCTCTACAGGAAGACGTTCCCTGAGCACCTTCCACACAAAGAAGTACACGGCACCCCAGTACCCTGGGGAAAAACTGCACTCTACCTGGAGATAACACTAGATCAATGTCTCACATGGAAAATACAAATCGATGACATACACAAGAAAGCCATGAATGGACTGAGGAAGCTCTATCCAGTCCTCTATCCCAGCTCCGCGCTTCCACAAGATCAAGAAATTGCACTGGTGCAACCTACCCTTGAATATACTGCATTAGTGTGGGGTAACGCCACAGAATACATAAGACAAATGCAACGAGTCCAGAACTTGTGCTGAAGCGTGTGCTCCATGTGCTATGGAATTTCCCAACAGCCAAACTGAATCACTCTCCAAAGAATCAACATGAACTGCCAGCTGTTTCACAACTGTTAGGTGCAGAGCTTACGATAATGTCTGAAGTATTCTGACTGTGTAGGGTGGCTTCAAGCTTTAGAACACTGCAAGTAGTATGGAAGTCCTACCAGGCTTTGAATGCTAATTTTAATGTATGTTCAGATGACATCCTTAGAAAATCAAATACAAATGAAGAATTCAAGAGACCATCATAAAGACTATGAAGTCCTGAGTTCATTGGCAACACTGCAGTCCTTTCTTATCTAACTAAAGTGATTAGTACTCTTATATTAGCTCCAAAAGGACAGTGTTAATGTTTCCTCACCATACAGGGAAATTTTGAGTTCAATAAGAGCCATTGAACAACTGAAGCAAATTCCTGGTGCTTGCATGGAGGAAGCTATTTTGGAAGGGCTCTTCAATGATGGTTCACTGGTTCCCAGAAGACAATCAACAGAATGACTATTCAAATTAATAGGTATCAGTTCTTTCAGAGCCTTAGTGACAATTTGAAACAAAAGCTAATTTTGGATGGTAATGAAGAATTAAACTCCTTCATGAAAGAGACTGAAATTTTGGACAGTAAAAAATGGTCCTAAGCCATTGCGAGCCTATGACTAGAAGAGGAAGAAAATCTAAGAAAAATGTGTGATAGTTTTCTTCTTTCTCTTCCAAAAATAAGAGAAGGTTTCAGAGATGATATAGACAAGAACAGCACATAGGCCATTCCTGAAACCTGTTTTTCAATCACTGGAAAATCCAGGATGGAATGTAACAATGTTATGAGAAGGGAAGTTGCTACTCACCATATATCGGAGATGCCTAGTCGCGATAGGCACAACAAAAAAGAATTTCACATGTAAAGCTTTTGGCCAATGGCCTTTGTCAGCAATACACACACACACACACACACACACACACACACACACACACGTACACACACGCACGCACACACGCACGCACACACGCGCAACTATCACGCACGACTGCAGTCTCAGGCAACTGAAACCACACTCAGCATATGGTGAGTAGCAACTTTCCTTCTCATAACATTGAAACCTGTTTTTGTTTGTGTTAATACACTCCCAGTAAGAACATTGGACTGTGAAAGAGGCTTCAGCACAATGAACTTAGTTATGACAACATTGCAGAATTCACTTTCTATTTGCCATTTCTCATATTTAATGTTTATTTCAGTTGTGGGACCTCCACTACAACTATGGATTCCAAGGATTACATAAAAGTATGGATCAGACCACATAGGCATGCCGAGGACAACCAATGCAAGAAGGCTGACCTACATGTGCATCTGTCTGAGCTCTACTGCTATTTAAGAGACCTTCTTTATGTGGGCCCCCTACAATTTTTGTTAGGAATACAGCACTGCCTGTGATCCTGATGCTTTCAGACTGATGGTCAAGAGCTGAAGTAAATATCCGCACAGAAACACAGACTCATCCAAAACGAGTAAGTCTATGATGAAGGTGAAATGTACTGATTTCCAGTGGGGAAGAATGGTATTTAAAAGTCTTGCCATCATTGACATCTTGCAAACTAATGTTTGGTAATAAGTAATAAATGTTGAGGTTTGTTTTGTGAAAAAATCATTGTCTCAATAACGCATTACTAAGTTAAGAGGTTGAATGTTTGTAAAGCCAGTTGCTAATACAAAAAGCTAGTAATTGGCATTATTTAATATTAACCTGAAATAATATATGTGCTTCCTTAGATGCATTTAATGCGTTCTAATTCATCTCCCCACAAATTTTAAATGCATTTATTGTTCAAAATATTCAGTGTTCCAAACTACCCCAGGTCCCGCAGTGATTATAAACACAGTTTAGATTAAAATTTAAAGACAGGGTTCTGGTAGAGAATTTTTATCCTTGCAACACCCTGATGTACGGAGAGGCAGAGATGCTAAGATTTCTATGTTGTATTGCAACATTTAGACTCTAATTTTCAATAAAAACTTCATTTTCTGTTCCAGTGCTCCCCAAGTCATGATACCATATTGCTGCATTTATCTCCAAAAGTGAAGGGATAAGACACCTAAAATTGAAACGAAGTAACAACATTAATGAAAAGTGGCCTTCAGAGATGAAAGTGCTCTATAAGGAAGGAAACTGCTGAGCTAATTTTGTGTCCACCCATGTTGGGCACAACCTAGACTTCAGTCATCTGAATATGGCACCATAACAGCAGGGCACAGCTACACACGTTGCTGTAGGAATAAAGTTTCCCACTGTTCATGATAAGATTCTAGCAACAGTGCAGGATTCAGATTCAGAGAGAGCACATCTCACAATGATGTAGGAGTTGCACATTATTGTACCTGCTTATAATCTGGCTTCAAAGTCAGCCAGAATTCTAAATGATGGTATCAACATCAAAGCTTTGGTACAAGAAGTTAAGCAAAGTGATAATCTTTGTGTATTGTTTTGTAAGCCACAAGGAACGACCAGCAACCAGCACCCAGAATTGAGAAGTGGAGATTTCATGATAGTAATAATAGACAATGCACAAGGTAAATTATTAGCAAAATATGGAAATGATTGTTTTTGTGTTCATGAGATGCACAGTCTGAACAGCTATATTTTGGATTTACCATGTTACTGATATTGGACGATATGAAGCCAACATTTCTATGTGCCTCCTCATTTATAACAGAAATGATTTGTGTGTTAAATATATTTTTCAGCTATACAAAGTCACATGCTAGACACATTTGCTCTAAGGTATCTATGTCAGATTTGGCAGATCCTACAGTATCACTTGGAATAAAACAATGGGAGCTCCTAAACTCAGACTTTTCGGCACCTGGCATGTGGACAGAGCATGGAGCAACAATATCAAGAGCAACATTATGCGTAAGGACAGAAGAAATGAGGTACGAGTTTGTTAAGATATGCATGCAGGTGACAAATGTTGCCACTGTGTTTGAGCAGTCACTGCAAAAAGCACTCAAGAAACACTGTAGTGATACAGATACATCAGACTTCAGACATAATTTCAAGACTACTATGAGAAACATGAAGTTGTGGGCATATTGTTACTCAACACAAACATGCACTTTTAGAGTATGCCTAAGTCTTTGCAATACATACATGGTATGCAAAACAATTCTGATGACTGAACAAAGGTATATCCACACTGATATCATTTTAACAGCATATGTGTTTCACATACTTACTGTGAGTGTGAAAGAAAAGCTAATGAGTAAAGTAAGAGACACTGGTTGAGAAGCACTAGCTTCAAAATCATCTTAAGTTTACCTTGTAAAAGAAAATGTCCACTACAAGTGTATTTTAGTGTGCATTGACTGTAAAGTATGCAATCAGTATTCTAGCACAAGTGTTGATTACAACAGGAAATTAAATGTGTTTGCGTGCATTCATACTGCTTCCCAAATGGAGAACATAGCAGACATGAAATTTCCTTGCAAAATCATGAACTATCACTTGCACTTGTTACTGATTCTGAATATATGTCAGTAATTAATGAGGTGGAAATAATTTTGAATCAAGTAAGTGGAAATGCTAAATCCAGCAAGCAAGAAGCATTGCCAGATGGAAAGAAAAAGATTATTTCAGTGTTTTCAGAAATGGTGGCTGGAATGTCAGTTAGTGAAGTTCCTCTAGACAAAACAAATGGTGTCATCATTGAAGATAAATCTAGGTGCTGTTCCACCCCATACTACTAGTTCTTTCACTAACTCAGAAAGGAGTCACAAGAAGAAACTTGTGCCACAGAGGAGGCTGTTTTCTAGAAAGAGAAATATCATCATACAATATGTCTATGGCTATTCCTAATATGGAAGAAAGCCACTGACATCACTTCTGGATGAAGGTTTGTTCCACTAGTTAGCAAATATTTCCTGGTAATATTTTAGCACCTGAAATGTCCATGTGCTCAATTCTGGTGTGTTGAGAGATACACCAGGATATCTGTACAATGCCATGACATTAACCATCAGCATTCTCTGAATTTTGATTTGGAATTTTATCAACAGGGTGCAACAGTTACTGTAGACAAAGACACTGCCACACAATGGCAGCAAGGCCTCCAAAACAAATCACCCGGTATGTGATGGTAAATTCCATGTAGTGCACGACGCTGATGTGCTTTATCTTTTATTTCATGTGTGTTCAATGTTACTTTCCTGTTCTAGCGTAATATGTCTGGATCCTGATTTAAAATTTATTTATAGGACCTGTCAGTGTTCTGTGGAACAATTGTGCCATGCCATCGTCTGGTAAATTCTATATAGTTCACCACATTGCAGTACATCGGGATTCATCACTAATTTCATGTACACATGTTACTTTTCTGTTCCAGTATACTATAATGATCTGGTTGGTCAACATATGACACCAGTTGTGTTCCATGATCACAGCAATATTCACAATCTGTAAAAAAACATGGTACAATGCTTTGTGTTTGTATTCTTATTTAAGTTTTTTTAGTGTATTTTGCTACTGTTTTAACAGAACACTATGGTGGGCTAATGATTCTTTTTTTGTTTGCTTAATTCTGCAGTAACGCCTCATGGCCCGACAGGTCGTCACCTTAAATTCTGACAAAGAAGAGTTTAGTGATGATTGCATGTAAATTGAAACAAAAACATCAGTATGTGTGTGTAGGAATTAAGCCGTGTAGGAATTTAAACATACTGAGATCCTCTTTGTTCAGTTACATTTTCATTGAACACTGTTCCGGTATAACCACAAGCGCCGGGATGGAGAGGGAGAGGAAGAACAAGACCAGAGAAGACGGTGAGGCGACGTCAGCCAATAGCTCACTGACAAGGACCACGTCATGTCAGGAGCAACCTCTGCAAGAAGTGAATATAAGCACCGCTCCTGTCAGCCTCAGATAGACATTAGTGGACAGCATTAGCACGGCCTAGCAGAGAGTGCTACGATATCAGTTATTAGTGATCCATATCCATTGCTTGTTTGGACTTTGTCTGTAACGAAGATCATTACTGTTTGCAGAGGTAAAACTGGGCATACTGAGGTGTTTTGCTTTATATCGATGAAGCCGATGATAGGGCGTCATTTTTTTGTTTACTCTTAGAAATAAACAAGTAAAGAAGTGCTAATTATGCGTTGTGAAAAAATATAGGGGCGAGTTTTAAATAAATATCGATATATGATCAGAGTAACAAAAGGACATTTAGTTACACGAAATCGCGGATAGCGAAGTGCAGTCATTAAATTGAGGACACCTACAGGGCGGTCAATTCCGGGATAAATCTACACGCATCTCACGAGGGACGCAGTATTGAGACCTTTTTTTTTTTTTTAATTATATCGCAGAGAGCCGGCTCCAATTTAAGAAAAGGAGAAAAACGTTAACTTTTACGCGAACTCTTAATAATAGCGGACCGGAGAGAAAAGTGTGTAATTGTCTTACACCTAACAAACATTTGCGGAGGGCGGTGGCTAAACTAGAAGAGTCAATTACAAAATACTGTATCATTATCATTGACTGTTGGTGTCAAGCAACCAAAACTGTTCATCAAAGGGTTTCGATGGAACTTGGGAGCTAGGGTTCAGACACTCGCATATACTCCACATCAGAGCATGAATGAGTGGTGAATGCGAAATAAAACTGTGAACAAAGTTATGTTAAATAATACAGAAGAAACAAGACAGTTTGGTCATATTTGTTATTATTCCATACACTGTAACATTTCATATCGTTGTGCGAAGCCTTTATAGATGATCTTTATGACAATTTGCTTTGAAGGGATCTCGTTACGAGTTAAGTTTTGGGGACCTGGTCAAGAGGGGGTAGTTCGTAGATCCTAACTACTGCAGCCATTCTGGAATCAGGTGCTATCGTGACCATTGTGTGTTGTCAATGACTTAAGGTTACCATATCTCATGCTCTAAGATCAGTGCGCCTTTCCACTTGGTATAATGGTGCCTCACGGCAACAACGACAATGCCAACGATGAAGAAAGAAGGCAGGCATCAATTTGAACTGGGAGTATTAAGGTACAATAATGATCAGGATATAAGGAATGAATTAATTGAAGAAAAACCTGAAGTTACTAATAAATGCGGACAAATTTTACAGGCAATAATTCCAACAAGTATATATAATGTTGATGTTGAAATATTAATTGATACTGGAGCGACTACTAGTGTCATGACGCTGGACTGTTTAAAACAGATAAGCCGAGGTGTAAAAATGCCCACTTTTCCTATCACAGGATGTACCGTGTCTGGTGCGTTCAGCGCAAAAATGCAAAGAGCTGTGAAACAGGTACGTGGCGACATTACAATACAGGGGGCTCAAAAAGAAAGTACATTCCTGGTTGTTCCTAAAATGACAGTACCATGTATCTGGGGTTTGGATTTTTTATGCGAGACCGGTGCAATCATTAATTTAGAGAAAGGTGAATGCATATTTAATTCCAATGGTAATGTTTTGACAGCCACCCTGAGAAAGGGCCAAGTAATTCCAAATCAACTGTGTAGGAATCTAATGGTAAAATAGGTGAGTATTGATGATGTAATGTGAATGATATCTGCCTTATTGAATGTTCTGAAGAAATGATGGATAAAATGTCACTGAAGGAAAAGGTGTTAGAATCAGAATATTTATCCGTTATCCAAAGGGAAGAATTGTACTACTTGTTGGAAGCATATCAGTCGATTTTTTAGTAAACGTTCTGGTATAATAAAAGACTCTGAATACCATATAAAGACGTACGCCCATAAACCCTTTTGTCGTACTTCCTATTCTATCCCAGGGACAAAGTAAGAAGTAGTCAGAAAGGAAATCAATAAAATGTTAGAATGGGGTATTATTGAGTCCTCAGATTCCAAATATCGTAACCCTCTTGTGGCGGTAGTTAAACCCACTGCTGACATCAGATTGGTGTTGGATGCCAGAGAGATCAATAAGATCATTATACCTGTACAAACGGGACTGGAGAACCTAGAAGAGTTAGTACAAAAGTTTTATGATGCCCGCTTCTTAACTTCTTTGGATACGCGTAATTCATATTGGCAAACTAGAATATCGAAAGAATCTCGAAAATATGCTGCATTTGTTTTTCTAGGCCGAAATTACCAGTTTACCGTCATGCCATTTGGGTTGAAAATAAGCGGTGGTGTTTAATATCGGCATTAGATACCGTACTGGGCAGAGACCTTTTGAATGAAGTTACTTTATAGGTGGATGATTTGCCAATTGCCCCTGAATCTTGGGAGGAACATTTGGACTTATTAAGAAGAGTTTTTGCGAAATTTTTGGAATACAAGTTTGCTCATAACCAATTGAAATTTCTTGGACATATAATTACTCCTGAAGGGATAAAGCCAAAGCCTAAAAAGAAGGATGCAATTAACAGATGTGTTTATCCAAAGAATGGAATGGAATTAAAGTCGTTTATCGGCTTAGTTTCTTTTTTTCAACGATTTTTACCCAATCAGTTAGGAAGCCAAGACCGTTTGTTACAGCTGTTAAGAAAAAATGTCATGTGGGAGTAGAATACTAAATGCATGCAAGCTTTTGATAACATCTGCAATGCTTTGACTAATGCTCCACTGTTACATCATCCGAGACTTGATCAAGATTTTTATATTGCTGCGGATGCTTCTGAAACAGGATTGGGTGCCACTCTTTTCCAGATGGACAATCCAGAAGATATCAGTACCATCTAACTAATTGGGTTTGCCAGCAGAACACGCTCTAGCTGTGAACGTGCGTGTTGTACTACTGAATTCGAAGTACTGGCCGTGGTCTGGTCCCTTAGAAAGTTTCACTATTTACATATGGAAAGAAGATCAGTGTATTCTGCAACCACAAAGCTTTATCTTTTATTTTAATGGGAATGATGTTCCAGTCACGTCTAACCCAGTGGGCCTTGCTACTGCAAGAATATGGTATTACGCTCAAATACATCAGAGGGAAAGACAACATCATAGCCAATGCTCTTTCAAGACTACCGAAAAGAAAGAATGATGACGAGTGTGAAGAACGGACTATTGACTTTAAGGGTCATGAATTTATCACGGCAATATTGTGAGAGGCAGATTTCACAGCTATGTCAAAGTCTCCCACAACTGCAAGAAGATGATAAGTTGTGGAAAGCCATTAGACGTGTTGTTGAAAGCAAAACGTTAAGTCACTCTCAAGAACAGTGTCAATTAAAATCCGGAATATTGTATCGAAGGAAGGATGAAGATGATATTTAGAATCACTAGTATGGTACACTCACTTGAATTGGGGTCATTTTGGTGCCGCTATATGTACAGCCAAAATAGCACAATACTGCTATCATCCAAATTTGGGACGTCTAGCTACAAATATTCTTAAGAAGTGCAAAATATGTCAGAAGGCAAAACCCATAAACTATTGTCGGAAGATAGAATTACATCCGATCATCCCACAACAACCTTTAATATTCATGTCATGTGATGTCTGTGGGCCATGTCCCATGACATGTGGACAGTCCAAATATGTTTTGGCTTTCTATGATCTCTTTTCAAAAGATGTGAAATTATATCCTTTGAAAAATCTCCACGTTTGACCCATGTTATGCAAATTTATCAACAACTATATAACTCAGCTTGGCAAACCTACAATGATTTTGACAGACAACGCTGCTTATTATACAAGCAAAGTATGGAGAGACACTATGAAAGAACAAGGAATCCAGCATATTTACATCTCAAGATTTTACCCTCGTGGAAATCTGGTTGAGAGAATCTTCTGAGAGTTGAACTGATTTTTACAGATGTACATACCCAAACAACATTATAAATGGATCGATTGGATTTATGAATTTGAGAAAGTGTATAATGACTTACCACACTTATCAACAGATTATTCACCCAACCAAATAGTATTTGGTGAAAGTATTGTGCCAGAATAGATGAAGAAATTACCTGCAATATAACAAAAGATTATCAAGAAAGAAGATATGGTGACAAAGGTCTACAAAAACCTGAAGTATCAAGCACAATTGAGAAAAACCCAGTTTGATAAAAATGTGAAGAAAGTAGTCACATGTGATGTAGGCGAAGAAATTTTATTGAGATATCACCCAAAAGCATCAACCAGGAAAAGACTGAATAAGAAATGGCAATATTTATGTACAGGTCCAAACAAAATAATGAAAATACCTCATGAAGGGAGCTACCTCCTGGCAGATTGTGATACTGATGTAATTAAAGGCTTGTTCCCTCACCTAGACCTGAAGAAGTATTATCAATAATGAGCGAAATATAGATTCAAGAAACACTGAATGATACGAAGACTACACTCAGCGTGGACTAAATTAAAAGCACTCGTGGATAAACTTACAAAGAAAATTAAAAAAAGTACCGAAGATTTCCACGAGATACCTTCTTGGTATCAGCGACAATGACGACACTGAAATACGATTTATCCTCTCACCAAACAGCGAGGATGGATGATTTAAAAGTGGAATTAAGAGGAAAAGAAGAGGACCAGATCGTCTCTGGTTAAACAAGTGGCCTGATAAGGGTCGTGACCTAGGATACCAATCGTCGAACCCGGGTGAGAGCCCTGCCTTGCACAGTTGGTTGAAGAACTGAGGGCTTCGTCCAAGAAAAAATGTGTTGTAAATATGAAGTGATTAGTGCAAAGTGTTTCTAAGACGACCTATAAACAAATGCAGAATTTAGTTAAGGGCATTTTGTCTAGGCCCATTAACTCAACTTAAAATACTGTAGAATGTATGTACTGACTTGTTGAGCGAATCTGAGAGTGAATGGCTTCACCAAAACAAATACCCTCTCCTGTCACAGTACACAACAAATAAGCCTGTTCTGTCTGGAACCCTCTTCAAGACATCACAGTCTGAGGGGCCATGTAACAATACGAGTCAAGGTAGATGTAACGGAACTTGAATCGCATATTTGCCTCTATTGGTTACGGTAGAGAGGTCAATCTTTCGGTCCTGTCTGTATATTTATATATAATATTGCATGAATAAAGGCTGGGCGAGTGTAAAGCTGTCGTTAAAAACGCACGGCGTGCGATTTGTTACGATTTGGTCGGTCACAATAATAATAACATGCTTTTGAATACAATTAAAAAATAACGGCGATACCTGTTTAGTGTTATTGGAAATAATATGTAGTAAATTAATGAGTAAGGTAGCCAATCCTATAAGAAGAGGTAAAATTGGGCATATTGAGGTGTTTTGCTTTATATCGACGAAGCCGATGATACGGCGTCATTTTTTCATTTACTCTTAGAAATAAACAAGTAAAGAAGTGCTAATTGTGCGTTGTGAAAAATTATAGGGGCGAGTTTTAAATAACTGCGGTATATGATCAGAGTAACAAAAGGACATTTAGTTACACGAAATCGCAGATAGCAAAGTGTGGTCATTAAATTGAGTACACCTACAGGGCGGTCAATTCCAGGATAAATCTATACACATCTCACGAGGGACGCAGTATTGAGACTTTTTTTTTTTTTTTTTAATTACATCGCGGAGAGCTGGCTCCAATTTATGAAAAGGAGAAAAACGTTAACTTTTACGCGAACTCTTAATAATAGCGGACCGGAGAGAAAAGTGTGTAATTGTCTTACGCCTAACAAACAATCGTGGAGGGCGGTGGCTAAACTAGAAGAGTCAATTACAAAATAATGTATCATTATCATTAGCTGTTGGTGTCGAGCAACCAAAACTGTTCATCAAAGGGTTTCGATGGAACTTTGGGAGTTAGGGTTCAGACACTCACATATACTCCACATCAGAGTGGGAATGAGTGGTGAATGCAAAATAAAACTGTGAACAAAGTTATGTTAAATAAAACAGAAGAAACAAGACAGTTTGGTCGTATCTGTTATTATTACATAAACTGTAACATATCTTATCGATGTACGAAGCCTTTATAGATGATCTTTATGACAATTTGCTTCGAAGGGATCTCGTTACAAGTTAAGTTTTGGGGACCTGGTCAAGAGGGGGTAGCTCGTAGATCCTAACTACTGCAGCTATTCTGGAATCAGGTGCTAGCATGACCGTTGTGTGTTGTCAATGACTTAAGGTTACCATATCTCATGCTCTAAGATCAACGCACCTTTCCACTTGGTATAACGGTGCCTCACGGCAACAACGACAATGCCGACGAAGGAAGATTGCACAAGGAAGCAGCCAAAGCAAAATTATCATGAATTCACATAAAGTGTCACACTTCAGTCAGACTGCCCCCCACCCCCACCCCCACCCCCACCCCCCCCTCCCACCCTCTACACTGAGGAAATCTCCACACATCCACGATATATATGTATGTGTAGGGGCAGACCAACTCAGCTTGTGAGTACTAAGTGTGACAACGAAGTAGGCAGATCAGAATCTTCAGTGTGAACACACACACACACACACACACACACACACACACACACACACACACATATATATATATATATATATATATAAGATGATGTGACTTACCATACGAAAGCACTGGCAGGTTGGTAGAAACACAAACAGACACATACATACACACAAAATTCAAGCTTTCGCAACAAACTGTTGTCTCATCAGGAAAGAGGGAAGGAGAGGGAAAGACGAAAGGAAGTGGGTTTTAAGGGAGAGGGTAAGGAGTCATTCCAATCCCGGGAGCGGAAAGACTTCTTAGGGGGAAAAAGGACGGGTATACACTCGCGCACACACACATATCCATCCACACATATACAGACACAAGCAGACAGACATAAATATGTCTGCTTGTGTCTGTATATGTGTGGATGGATATGTGTGTGTGTGTGTGTGTGTGTGTGTGTGCGCGCGCGCGCAAGTGTATACCCGTCCTTTTTTCCCCCCTAAGGTAAGTCTTTCCGCTCCCGGGATTGGAATGACTCCTTACCCTCTCCCTTAAAACCCACTTCCTTTCGTCTTTCCCTCTCCTTCCCTCTATCCTGATGAGGCAACAGTTTGTTGCGAAAGCTTGAATTTTGTGTGTATGTATGTGTCTGTTTGTGTTTCTATCGACCTGCCAGCGCTTTCGTATGGTAAGTCACATCACCTTTGTTTATATATATATATAAGAGTAACCAATGGCATGACCAACTGACCACAGAAATTCCAATTCAAGCAATCCAGTCTAGCTTTGCACAGATAGCATTAAGTATCTATAGCTAGATAACCTGCATGGTATAGTGTATTTTGCTTCGGAGTCACAAATCAAATTCGGAGAACAATGTTGATTAACTCACTTTCATACATAGCTTACATAATGTAAGCACTGCATGCCTGGAAAGCTGTCTCGAGGCATGGATGTTATAAGTTCCATACTGAATAGTCATTTGGACTGAGATTTCATGGGAGCACATTGTGATGTTAAGTAATATGAGTACAACCAATGTAAATATTGTATGCGAATTTTGTGTGTGTGTGTGTGTGTGAGAGAGAGAGAGAGAGAGAGAGAGAGAGAGAGAGAGAGAGAGAGAGAGAGAGAGAGCGAGCAAGGGAGAGAGAGAGAGAAATTCAGAGGTTGGCTGAGGTGCAACAAACAATAAAAAAAAAATAGGAAGAAGCACACACGATCTGCATGTTTAACTCACTGACGTGCAACAAACAAATAAAAAAAAAAAAAGAAGGAAGAAACACACACGATCTGCATGTTTAACTCACATTACAGCACTCCTCTTGCAATGCTCAATATGTACTGTCCTGAGTCTCACTGAGGCCATTCTTTGTCATGGACTCTCTATGGTACAATTCTTCACAATGCCATACAAAGAACCGGACCTGGGCTTGATTCACGGAAATATGATAGCTGAAAGTTGTGACAATTTGTTGTGCTACTTCAAAACTTTCTTTATATGAAGTAAAATTGCATCCCATGCTGCATTCACTCTGCACATGAATAACTGAAAACCTGAAGTTTTGGACTGTGGTGTTTTTTCGCTACGTAGTTGATCTTAAACGACTGCTATTAATTGGATGTTCCTTAGGCGATTGCATGTCCCTACCCTGTTATCTAACTGGGGAAAGTGGAGCTACAGTATAACATGTAATCTGAGCCATGTTTCATTTCTGGCGAATCTGCACATCACTGAGGGTTGAATTCTAGGGTAAAAAGCAGAGTGAAAAAAAGTGACATAGCCAGGAATCAAACCTACATCGTTTCTGTTTCCAGCCAAATGATGTGCCACTAGACCATCATGCAAGATGCGAATATGGTCACGCTTTCTGCTGCATTATAGCATTGCTGCTCTCTCATGTTGTGACGACTCTTTCAGGCATTTATTTATTTATCCTTTGACGAAGTACATTGTATGGATCAAGAAGTATTTTCATTTCATGCACTGACAGGTACATAGTATTTACTGTCTAATGTTTAACAAAAATATAATTTATTACAAAAATATTGTACGGCTATTTCATATTAAATTAGGTTTGGTACAATTTTTCTTTCGATACAATAATGGTATTGCAATTGTTTTGAATTGTAGTGCACATAAATTCATTTACACTGTAATAACAGTTTTCTATTAGAAATTTTTAGAGACATTTTTTGAAAATATTTTTATTGTTTATTTCTCTCAAGAATGAAGGGAGTTTTTCAAGGGCTTTTGGTCCAGCATATCATGGCTTTTTTTTTGTATTTTATGGTGTTGTGTGTAGGCTCATGGAAGAGGTTCCATGTTCTTGTGTCATGGTTGTGTTGTGTGTTGTTATCTCTAGTATCGGGAGAATATTTGAATTTTGTCCAACAGAGTAGTTTGTATAGGTATATACTGGGTAATGTTAGCTCGTGGATTCCATACTGGGGAAGGCTGCAACATTAATTGATAAGAACTAAACTAGACCTCTGGCTATGCTATGGATCTGTTATGTCTCCACAACCAGGATTTCATGGGGGTGGGAGGAATATCACACTACCCAAACATTTACATACTGCATCTCCTTTCCATTTCATAATCAACTACTAAACAACATCAAAAGCTAACCCTAAGATAAAACCTACAGGTAACTTATTTATCCCCTGATGTCTTATTTCCCGACATTTTGCCACAACAAAACATTATTAGGTGCATTTTGGAGAGATCATTAATATAGTATATGTTAGCTTCACTGCACACTTAATGTTTCTGGTGTTTTCATGTCTAAACTTTGAACATTTAATGTGCTCAGATCACAGCGTTTGAGTTCGCATGATGAAACAGTGATGTTTCCATGATGTCACAGGCTAGCTGACATGAGAAACCACCATGTTAATTTTTTGTACCGTATTTGTTGTACTATTTTTATATGTGTATTACAGATTTATGCATTTAAACTGATCTAGCACATGAAAGAGATCTTCCAAGTGTGTAGTTTTGAGCACAGTGCCAGCAAATTTAACTTTTAGCACAAGAAGCCATACTATGAATTATCAGTTTTTATTGTCGAAAGTAATAGCACATTCGCTCTTAATCATATATGCATAGGTGTTGCCAGCATCTGCACATGGGCGGTCCATTGTAAACATTAGCCAAAGCAGAGGAAGTGTTCTGCTTCTCCTGTTGTCATTGGAAAGGTTACTATTATCTGCAGTAGTTTAACACTTTTAGGAAACACTTTTGCCAAATTATTTTCATAAAGAAAGTTCAACCAAGTCAGAGCACCTGATATGTGGTGTCACCGCCAGACGCCACACTTGCTAGGTGGTAGACTTTAAATCGGACGCGGTCCATTAGTATACGTCGGACCCGTGTGTCGCCACTGTCAGTGATAGCAGACCGAGCGCCACCACACGGCAGGTCTAGAGAGACTTACTGGCACTCGCCCCAGTTGTAGAGCCGACTTAGCCAGAGATGGATCACTGACAACTACGCTCTCATTTGCCGAGACGATAGTTAGCATAGCCTTCAGCTACGTCATTTGCTACGACCTAGCAAGGCGCCATAGCATTTGATATTATTTTATGAAGCACGTACAATCAAGAGCGATGTTCTACAATTGTGGATTAAAGTTAAGTATTACATCAACTACGTACTTTATTTGCTACTATTAATTCCGTTAACTGTTCCAGACCTCACGCCAATCTGCGTGAGCTTAACGCGTGCCTTTCGGCTTCCTCTCATTGTGACTTGGCTGTCTTGCCAGGTCACAACATGATACTTACATAAAATCATTTCAGCTCTGAACACTTAAGAAATGTGCAACTGACAAGTGGTGATTAAAACTGAATCAATCGCTGATCTGAGTCATGATGTGGTCGCAGATGTCTCGGGCACACACCATTCTTGATTCAGTGAACGTCCTCGTTTTGCAGCTGGCTCTTCCTATTTCCAGTGATTGTCCATGTCTAATGAGGCCCTAACATGCTGGGCAGATGCTGCAAACTAAGGTATATATTCAACAGTTTTGATGGCATGACTATATTTAAAAATATATAGTCAGAAGAGGAAACCTTCATCTTGCAGGAAACCCATGAGTCCCATAGCCTTGTTTACTGTCTTTTAATCATTACCATCATAGTCAATGATTTTTTCGACACACTCAACAATATCCTTCTGGTATTTGTGTAAAGTTGCTCCCCTCTGTGATTTGAAATTCTGTCTGAGTGAGGATAAGTAGGTATACATTTCTTCACTATCTCATCAAGAATGGCTGTTTAGGAGAATGGGGGGAAAAAGGTACAAATTCCTTCCAAGCTGTTGAAGAAGATCTGCACTTGCTTATTGCCTGTCACACAACATACAACAATTAAATTTAACTGATGTGAATTACAGTGAACGAAGTGAGCATTTTTATACTCCTCTTTAACTCTGATTTCCACTCCACTTTTTTGGCCACTCTTAACAGGAACACCATCTTAACACTGAGCTATCAGTTTCTCAAGCATTTCATTTATGTTCATTTTCTCTACCTTCTGCAGTGTGACCTTTTGGTCGTACAAAGGAAACAAATCTTTCATTAATTTTCCCCATCAGCTTATGGTGAATTAATGTGACCCATTGTGACAAATCTGCACAGTCAGTGGTTTCATCAACTTCGATAGCAAGGAAATTTGTCTTCAACAGTTCATTCCTGATCAGATTTAGGCATACCTCATAAACTGATTCTAATAGTTCATTTAGAATTGTTTTGGAAAGGCCTAAGAAAACCCAGTTTTCCGATGTGCTACTTCAAGATGCCATTATGTTCTGCCATCACATCAACTAGTTGTCGAAAAATCCCTCGATTCTTGGAATTTTCTATTTCGTCGTGGCCCCTTTAAGTCCAGTTCAAATTTGCTGCAAACTATCAGTTTACTCAAGGTATACTGGTTTTTTGAGGCATTTTCATGTAGGTCTTTATGTTGAGCCAGTAAGCAGTGAGTAGTTGACAGTAATGTCCACTTTCCCAAATATTTAAAATTCAATGAAACCAGTTAAATGTTTTTCGTGTATACCCTTGCCTGGATTCACACTGGTTTTGTTCCTGATCAATTTTCAGGTCTGGTCTGGCCATCCCCTGTTCCTTAACTTTTATCGTATCAGTATGTTCCAAATTTTTACCTGATAAACTGAACACTGAATTCATACTGTGCCATTTTTGAACTTGTGGTAGATTGCATTTACAATGAAGATAGTATAGCTCACTTCACTCAAGCACAATTTCCTCACAAATGGGAACGCAATCACAAAAATAATGCACGTTACCCACAAACACCATCAGCAAGCAGGGAAACTAAAGTAACAGAACATATTTAGTGCTTTTTCTAGTAATTTATCACAAAAATCTCTCTAGTTGATGATAGTTATGTTACTGTATACTAGTGCACTCTGGTGAGAGATTTCCAAATTCATTTTACCAATGGACATAATAGACAATGTAAGAACAAAAAATCTATCTAAAACACTTTCAAAACAATAATGCTGAATGTCAACAACATATCAAAGCATCAAAAAAATGGAAAATCCCTTACCGCATGGCTCATACCCCTGCAATAGACCTACCGGTAGATGTGAGATCTGTCCCATACATCTTCCTACAACCTACTCCAGTCCGGTCATTAACATCACCTATCCCATCAAAGGCAGGGCTACCTGTGAAACCAGTCATGTGATTTACAAGCTAAGCTGCAACGACTGTGCTGCATTCTATGTATGCATGACAACCAACAAGCTGCCTGTCTGCATGAATGGCCACCGACAAACTGTGGACCACCCTGTTGCTGAACACGCTGCCAAACATGATACCCCTCATCTCAATGACTGCTTCACAGCCTGTGCCATATGGATCCTTCCCACCAACACCAGCTTTTCTGAATTGCACAGGTGGGAACTTTCCCTGCAATACATCCTACGTTCTCGTAACCCTCCTGGCCTCAACCTTCATTAGCCACTGTCCTCACCCATCCAGCCCCCTCCCTGTTCCCATTCCAGCACTACACAGCTGTCATTTCACTGCCACACCCAGTCTTTTACTCTCTTTTTATTTTTATTTCTCTCCTTTCCGCTACTTACCCCCTCCCCCCTCCACACCTTCTCTCCTGGCCTCCATCTAAACTGCAAGACTTCACTGTCCGCCACTACCACCATACTGTCCCTCCCCCTCCCAGCCCCAGCCTCCTCTTTACCCCCATCCAGACGCCACTCCCATCATGCACTGGTGCTGCTGCTTGCAGTGCAGTTTCAACTGTCTGAGACTGCAGACATGTGTGCAAGTTGCGTTTGTGTGTGTGTGTGTGTGTGTGTGTGTGTGTGTGTGTGTGTGTGTGTGTGTGTGTGTGTGTGCGCGTGTGTGTCTACTGCTGACAAAGGCTTAGTGGCCGAAAGCTATGAGTGTGTGAATCTTTTTATTGTGCCTATCGTGGCTCAGCATCTCCGCTATATGGTGAGTAGCAACTTTCCTTCTCTGGTATTGTTACATATCAAAGCATAACAGATATACAGAGACAGGCATTCAATAGCGAAGTTTCAGCAACTCTGTTCATTCTCTTTTGATATAAGCAGCGGATTGTGAAAAGTGTGTGGAGATCCGTAGGACATGTTTAGGCCGAACGACCAGAGCATGAGGGGTCAACCATGAGAACTGTACTCAATAGAAGCCATGCTGCCAAACCTCTGCTACATACAGCTAAGCGACATTTCAAGGTGCACCCATACAACTAGCTACTACCTACTCGAAAGGCATCACTTGATGTCGCATATCAACAGTTCTATAAACACTGACCGCCACTATTTAACTCCATGTCGGGATATACAGGAAGTGTGTCCTGATGATGTAAATCTGTAACACATTGTTCAGAAATTTATTTTAATATATACTTTGGGGTGGCTCCGTCTCAGAGCCTTTAATTACGAGCCCTGTCTGGAATGTTTTCTGGGTGGCAGTGCCATCTTTTCCACAACGTCAGTTTAACTCATCATAATTCAGACTACTTGCATAAAATATTTATCAATTACACACAAAAATCTTCCTCATGAATCAATGTATCTTTAGTGAAAACCGGACCAAAATCCCTGCAACACTTCTTCAGATTAGGCTACACATACATCAGACGCAAGGAGGCAACTTTAATTTATTTGTACAAAGACCGTGTAATTATTCAACATGTTGCCATACTTTCTGCTAAGAATATATATAATATATTGTGAAACAGTTCTGTCACATATCTAACTGAGAAGCTGCAATTATTATCTAGGGAGTATGAAGCTAAGTAACTAATTTACAAGAGCTGTGAATTTTACTTTACCCTTTCTTACAAGGGGAAGCCACAATTCTGGGATCATAGATTTACTTCAAACTTTGTACCCATGTAATCGGTCATTAAAACAACAATGTGCAAGTAGTAAGGTGCACTACTCTGGCAATTCTGAGAAAGTCACAATGGAAGTGTTACATGTCTATTACATAAGTGATGTATCTGTGAATAGGTGCCACACATTGGAGTTCATGGTGGTCAAATGGTTAGTGTTCAAGCTTTGTAAGATGGAAGTGTATGAAGCGACAGTTTGACTCCTGCTCAAACCTTTGTTTTTGTGGCACAAGGGTAAAATCTGCCATATTCAAAAAATTTACACTTACACCACATGTTGCTACATTAGCAGCGTCTCACCTCTACACAGGTTGACCGCCAAATGGGGCCTGCCTCTGTGTCTGCATCTCAAAGCATCGAGTTGCAAAGTAGTTCTGGGTATCTTACCAGACTGTGTGTATAAGTGATTTCGCAAATCACGAGAGGCACACATTTTCAGGAAAACTCTATGTGTTTCTTCATTTAATCGTCAACAGTTATAAATATGTTTGTCCTAGCAACTGCATTTAATTAAAAATAGTAAGTAAAATAACATGTCAGTTACAAAATAGGCAAGTGTAACTTCTCTTGCGATTTTCTTGGAATTGCCAGAATAGTGGTTTTAATGTCCTACTGAAGGTGTACCATGTTTGAAGTAAATCTGTGATCCCAGTGTCACGGCCTCCCGTTGTTAGTTAAAACTGATAGATTGGGAAGCTTTATTGCCACGACTTGAAAATCAGGCTCAGATAAACTATTTATTATTGACTCATATTCACTAAAGACAGTTGATTTAGAAGTAAATTATCAGTCACTGTTGCAATACGTACTATTTTATTGAGAATATTAGTGTGGGGTCAAATCCAGATTGGGCATCACGAATTCAAGGTGCCCTCGATCACGACTGTTCGAGAAGAAATCTCCACATATCATAATTTCCCAGTTGTTGCTTTTAAGTCTTATTACTACCCCCTCTAACACTTTAATATACTTCCTGTTGGTGCCTACAAACAGCCAGAATTTCTGTATGTTAAGATACCAGTTACACTACTGAAGTACAGCACTAAAGACTTGTTCTATACAGAATTCACCAAGGTCTGCGGCCTGGAACATTAGGACTTTATATCACGTATTGTGCATATGGCCACTCTCCTTTTGTCATATTATGACTACAGCGATGTAGTACAAACTAGTATCCATCTACATGATCCAGTCACATTAATGTGACCACAAAATGTTTGATGTCAACATGCAATAACCAATCCCTGATGGCAAGTGACAGTGCTAGCAGTGGTGGGTACATAAACCACATAGAGGAACATGGTAAACAGTGCATCTGTCATTATAATGCACAAACGAAGTGATTTATCTGACATCCAAGGGGTCTGATCATTGCCTTTCGAGTCGGTGTGGAAGCATTTCTGAAACGGCTAAGTTTGTCAGCTGTTCACATGCCATTGTGGTCAAAATATACCACGCGTGTCAAAATGGCACTATCTAAGACCTGCACAGAGGCAACTGTGGTGTGCCATAGGCCACAGAAGACAGGGGTGAACACAGTTGAATAGACATGCAACTGTTGAGCAGCTGATCACCTAGATGAACCAAGGGGCTCCAACCGTATCTCCTGAACAGCCATTCAGTGAACACAGCTGCAAATGAGCCTCTGCAGCAAGCAAGCACATGGTTCCTGCACCCATGCTGACTGCTGTTCACTGGCAACGAAGGCTGGAATTTGCATACCAATACTGCAACTGGACGTCTGCTGAGTGACTAGAAGCTTGCCTTTTCACGTGACTCATATTTCATGCTCCATCGGACAGATGGCTACTGGCATGTATGGCATAAAACATATGAACATGAACAACCTGCAACAAAGTTATGGTCTGGGGAATGTTTTTGTGGCATTCCATGGATGATCTCAACATTTTGGAAGGCACAATGGAATAGAAGTATGCATTTATCCTTGGGTACCATGTCCACAACATACAGTTCGCTTTTGCTCGGCACAATGGCATCTAACAGCAAGACAATGTGATGTCTTCCACAGCTCACAGCATATGAGCATGGTTCAAAGGGCACCAGGACGAGTTTACTTTACACTGCTGGCCACCAAACTCCCTGAATCTAAACTCACTTGAGAAACTGAGAGACCACCTTGTCACACTATTCACACCTGGATCCTCAACCAAGAAACAGCAGAGCTGACCATGGTGCTGGAGTTTGCATTGCTTCATAATGTTGTCAGTACCTTCTAGAACCCCAACTCTCCTTCCGCACATCTTGCAGTGGTCCATGGTGCAAAAGATGGCTATTCTGGCTTTTTTTACAGGTGGTCACATCAAGTGACGGGATAATGTACATACATCTGCTTTTATGCATAGCAAATCTATAGAACACCTTTACATTTTTCAGGTTCCTGTATTTTCCTTATTAACAAGCTTATAATGCTTTGATGGAAAAATCCAAATGTATTATAACTAGTATTCTTGATACTGTCCAAGCCACAGTTTTTTTTTCTCCACAAATTATTGTAATAATGTCTATGGCTGTTACACAGCTCTGTCTTACAGAAACATTTACCTCACAGTATCAACAGCATCTCCGTCAACCACACCTGGTGCGCCACTCACAGCTATGTAAGAGATGATACTTTTGAAACTCCCACAAGTGTGCCATCAGCAGAGATCGCTTTCCTCCACTTGCCGTTCCCCCGAGTAGTAGCTATCGGAGGGGTAGCGCCATGCAGACACACCACCTGAGGTTGCAGAACCCACATGATTTCACTGCTTACGACACTTGATGACTGGCGCATCCTTTTTTAGCAGCGGAAATTCAGGCCTCGCCAAGGTTGAGTGCATCTATAAATATATTGACATTAGTGAGGAAGACTGCAGTGAGTAACACTTCATCGAAGTAGCACGACATGATTAGGTATTATTAATAGTCAAAGACACATATGTGAATCAGCATTCAAGACTATTTTGTTGTTATCAAGATCATTACTCAAATTGCATATAATTCACCACCGAAGATGAATCTACAGCATTCAGAGTTAAGTGTAACTGAATTATTAATTGTAAATAATGCAAATGAATCTATTAATGTGTGAACAAATGCGTGCATGTGTGCTCGCTTTTATTCATGTATTTGTACTCTAGCTTGAATAAGAATTACTACAAAAGCTAGCAACTTTTCTCTCTTTTTTAGTGTGTGCCTGTCAACGACAACACTTTTGCTTCTTGCTGAACAGTCTCCCGCACTTCTAAAGTATTTACATTTTGCCAGAACCTTCCCATAAAATTTAATTGTTTTTTCTACCCAGTGAGTTCTTTTACATCACTTTTGACACTGTCCTACGAAGACTACTCCCTAACTTAAGGACGTTCTCGGCCTTTCTAACCCTCTTACTACTATTAACCTTGGCTTGCACTTTTTTTCCATGTATTGTCAGTCTTCCTAAAATTACTGCGTTGTCAGCACTTTTTTGTCTATAGTCTCCAGAGGAGTTATTCTGTTGGTGCCATCTAGCCTAGAGCTAATGGACTTGCTGCATCTTTTGAACCTTATCTGGCAGGTTTGACCATGGTCCAGTCATCTATCCCATTTCTAATACTACTGCTGTCAACTGCAGGTCTCAACTGTTCTAATTGTGCTTGTGATGCTGCCTGGTGAAATCCCTGTTTTACAATTTGCTGCAATTTCTCTATAATCTTAAAGCACTATGCACAACTACAACAGCACTAAAGGCTACTAACATCTTTATTAAAGCTGACTGCTTCACAAAACCCAATGTAAAAACAAATGTGTAGGCGGTCTTCAAACAATCTATTTCTCACTATTCTGCAGCAGTCTCCTCACTTGTCCACTGTGGTGTTAGTTTTTAATAAAAATTACTTAGCTACACCCACTCAATGAAGAATTATGAATACAGAACTTTCTGCAGTTTCGTTTAATCAACTTACGATACCAGTACATAAATTGCACAAGTAACATGTGTATGAATAAACATTACTGGATTAGCTAAATGTTAGGATGGTTTTTCCATAAAAGATGATGTTTCCTGTAAGTGATTTAACTGCCACTACATCAGACACAGAAGGTTAAGTTGCATTCAGTCTATACTGGTATAACATGATCAATTGTTTCAGTAAAATATAATAATGCAATTTGTTATTTCTGTCCTCTAAACTAATGGAAATTTCACTTTCTCTACATAAACAGAAAATATTATCTATTCCCAACAACTACATTATAGTATTCACTTTCACTGTACTTGGAATCTCAACTGTTATCACTATTTGACACTAATTATTGTCAAAACACTCAGTTTAACACTTCAGCTATGCATGCTCTAAAACTGAACTTCTACTTAAACATCACTTTTACAACAAATTTTAAATCACTGAAACATCAAAAATTAGCAGAACTTCCAATTTTTAGCGACATTTACAGCATCAGTGTTACAACAGTTCTAGAAACAGCGAACTAGCTAGAACTGATAGGCAAAACAAATTCCAGATAACTAGAATTTCTGTCTTAGCATTCCATCACTAACAAGCAAAATATACATTCGCTGTTTGGTATTGTTCATGCCAGTGGGCATTGCCTTAAGCACCACATGAAGGCTGGTTAATGGTTCCATTACCGAGTATATATCATCACGCATAAATGGCTACAAAGGACAGTGTAAGAGCTTCCTGCAAATTGACCACTAGAGGTGGAGACATAACCATAAACAGGAAAGTTCAGTGCAGTGAAGCTACCAGCAAGCTTGTGACCAGCACAGTTTCTTGCCAGAATGTTATGCGGATTCAGGAATGCCAATAACAAGTAAATCAGAAACCAATCTGAAGCAATATAAGTCATCCAAGCATAGAATATCCAAAGGGCTATTCCAAAGACAGACAGTGATATGTAACCTGGTCAGTTCTAAGGTGCTGAATGGTGCATGATTTGAAGCTTCATACAATACTGGAGTGTGACTGTCACGCTGCCACAATCGGGTTCTTCACTGTGTTGCCAGGAAATTACCTGTGATCACCATACCCAGCAGATGGAGGAGGGGACAGAGCTTCAGGGCAACCTTTTTCCCTTGAAGTGGTAAACTGCTCCTAAAAGGCAGGAAAATCTCCAATGATCAACGGAATGAGGGGACAGAACGAAATGGAGACCATTGCTTTAAAGAAACACAGGACATGTAGCCTATAATTAAAAAAAAAGTGTCATTATGATCTCTCCATTGGCCAAAGATTCCTAATTAGTCCCCACATTTGGATCCCTGAAAGGGACTGCTAAGTGGGAGGTTATCATGAAGAACAGACTGAATATCCAACGACAGGATAACATTCTAAGAGTTGTGTGTGGAATGTCATAAATTTGAGTGTGATAAGGAAGTTGGAAAATCTGATAAGGAAAATGTAAATACGCAGTCTAGTTATAGTGGGGGATGGGGGTCAGTTAACTTAAATTGAAAGAAGATTATGATTTCTGGTCAGACAAATACAGGACAGCAGACAATGGTATAATGGGACTGTGACTTGTTATGAATACGAAAACAGGGCAGAGAATGAGTTACTGCTTATGTTTCAGGGATAGGGCTGTTCTCATCAGAATTGATGGCAAATCAATGCCAACAATATTAGTTCAGGCATACAGGCCACCATCAAAAACAAAATGTAAAGAGAGAGGAAAAGTATATGCAAATATCCAAAGGATCAGTACATAGGAGGTGACAGCTTAAATAATCATGGGTGACTGGAATGCAGCAGTAGGTGAAAGAAGAGAAGAAAGAGTTATGGGAGAATAAGGTGGTCAGTGGGGATGAGATCAAAGAAAGGCTAATTTCTGCAATAAATTTCAGGTAGTAATACTGAATTCACTTTTCAGAAATCACAAGAGGAGAAGCTATATTTGGAAAAGGCTTGAAGATACTGGAAGATTCTAGCAGAATTATATCATGGTCAGACAGAGATTCCATAATCAGATGTTGTTGTTGTTGTTGTTGTTGTTGTGGTCTTCAGTCCTGAGACTGGTTTTATGCAGCTCTCCATGCTACTCTATCCTGTGCAAGCTTCTTCATCTCCCAGTGCCTACTGCAGCCTACATCCTTCTGAATCTGCTTAGTGTATTCATCTCTTGGTCTCCCTCTACGATTTTTACCCTCCACACTGCCCTCCAGTAGTAAATTGGTGGTCCCTTGATGCCTCAGAACATGTTCTACCAACTGATCCCTTCTTCTGGTCAAGTTGTGCCACAAACTCCTCTTCTCCCCAATTCTATTTAATACTTCCTCATTAGTTATGTGATCTACCCATCTAATCTTCAGCATTCTTCTGTAGCACCACATTTCGAAAGCTTCTATTCTCTTCTTGTCTAAACTATTTATCGCCCATGTTACACTTCTATACATGGCTACACTCCATACAAATACTTTCAGAAACGATTTCCTGACACTTGAATCTATACTCGATGTTAACAAATTTCTCTTCTTCAGAAACACTTTCCTTGCCATTGCCAATCTACATTTTATATCCTCTCTACTTCGACCATCATCAGCTATTTTGCTCCCCAAATAGCAAAACTCCTTTACTACTTTAAGTGTCTCATTTCCTAATCTAATTCCCTCAGCATCACCCGACTTAATTCGACTACATTCCATTATCCTTGTTTTGCTTTTGTTGATGTTCATCTTATACCCTCCTTTCAGGACACTGTCCATGTGGTGTCACCGCCAGACACCACACTTGCTAGGTGGTAGCCTTTAAATCGGCCGCGGTCCGTTAGTATACGTCAGACCAGCGTGTCGCCACTATCAGTGATTGCAGACCGAGCGCCGCCACACGGCAGGTCTAGAGAGACTTCCTAGCACTCACCCCAGTGGTACAACCGACTTTGCTAGCAATGGTTCACTGACAAAATACGCTCTCATTTGCCGAGACGATAGTTAGCATAGCCTTCAGCTACATCATTTGCTACGACCTAACAAGGCGCCATTATCAGTTACTATTGATACTGTAAAACATGTAACGTCAAGAGCGACGTTCACCATTTATGGATTAAAGTTAAGTATTCCACCAGCTACGTCCATTTTTATAAAGTCTAATTTCCTTGTCCTGTTCCAGACCTCACGCCAGCCTGCGTGAGCTAAAACGCGTGCCTCTTGGCTTCCTCTCATACCGGTGTTGGCTCTCCTGCCAACCCACAACAGTCCATTCCGTTGAACTGCTCTCCCAAGTCCTTTGCTGTCTCTGACAGAATTACAATGTCATCGGCGAACCTCAAAGTTTTTATTTCTTCTCCACTGAGTTTAATACCTACTCCGAACTTTTCTTTTGTTTCCTTTACTGCTTACTCAATATACAGATTGAATAGCATCAGGGAGAGGCTACAACTCTGTCTCACTCCCTTCCCAACTGATGCTTCCCTTTCATGTCCGATTCTTATAACTGCCATCTGCTTTCTGTACAAATTGTAAATAGCCTTTCGCTCCCTGTATTTTACCCCTGCCACCTTCAGAATTTGAAACAGAGTATTCCAGTCAACATTGTAAAAAACTTTCTCTAAGTCTACAAATGCTAGAAACGTAGGTTTGCTTTTCCTTAATCTTTCTTCTAAGATAAGTCATAGGGTCAGAATTGCCTCATGTGTTCCAACATTTCTACAGAATCCAAACTGATCTTCCCCGAGGTCGGCTTCTAACAGTTTTTCCATTAGTCTGTAAAGAATTTGCATTAGTATTTTGCAGCTGTGACTTATTAAACTGATAATTCGGTGATTTTTGCATCTGTCAACATCTGCGAACTTTGGGATTGGAATCATTATATTCTTCTTGAAGTCTGAGGGGATTTCGCCTGTCTCATACATCTTGCTCACCAGATGGTAGAGTCTTGTCAGGACTGGCTCTCCCAAGGCTGTCAGTAGTACTAATGGAATGTTGTCTACTCCCAGGGCCTTGTTTCGACTTAGGTCTTTCAGTGCTCTGTCAAACTCTTCACGCAGTATCATATCTCCCATTTCATCTTAATCTACCTCCTCTTCCATTTCCACAATATTGTCCTCAAGAACATCGCTCCTCTATAGACCCTCTATATACCCCTTCCACCTTTCTGCTTTCCTTTCTTTGCTTAGAACTGGGTTTCCATCTGAGCTCTTGATATTCATGCAAGTGGTTCTCTTTTCTCCAAAGGTCTCTTTAATTTTCTTGTAGGCAGTATCTATCTTACCCCTCATGAGATAAGCCTCTACATCCTTACATTTGTCCTCTAGCCATCCCTGCTTAGCCATTTTGCACTTCCTGTCTATCTCATTTTTGAGACGTTTGTATTCCTTTTTGACTGCTTCACTTACTGCATTTTTGTATTTTCTCCTTTCATCAATTAAATTCAGTATCTCTTCTGTTACCCAAGGATTTCTACTAGCCCTCGTCTTTTTACCTACTTGATCCTCTGCTGCCTTCACTATTTCATTCCTCAAAGCTACCCATTCTTATTCTACTGTATTTCTTTCCCCCATTCCTGTCAATTGTTTCCTTACGCTTTCAGTTTATCCAGGTCCCATCTCCTTAAATTCCCACCTTTTTGCAGTTTCTTCAGTTTTAATCTACAGCTCATAACCAATAGATTGTGGTCAGAGTCCACATCTGCCCCTGGAAATGTCTTACAATTTAAAATCTGGTTCCTAAATCTCTGTCTTACCATTATATAATCTATCTGAAACCTTCTAGTATCTCCAGGGTTCTTCCTTGTATACAACCTTCTTTCATGATTCTTGAACCGAACGTTATCTATGAGTAAGTTATGCTCTGTGCAAAATGCTACCAGGGGCTTCCTCTTGCATTTCTTAGCCCCAATCCATATTCGCCTACAATGTTTCCTTCTCTTCCTTTTCCTACTGTCGAATTCCAGTCACCCATGACTATTAAATTTTCGTCCACCTTCACTACCTGAATAATCTCATCATACATTTCATCAATTGCTTCATCATACGCAGAGCTAGTTGGCGTATAAACTTGTACTACTGTAGTAGGCGTGGGCTTTGTGTCTATCTTGGCCACAATAATGCGTTCAGTATGCTGTTTGCAGTAGCTTACCCGCACTCCTATTTTTTTAATCCTTATTAAACCTACTCCTGCGTTACCCATATTTGATTTTGTATTTATAACCCTGTGTTCACCTGACCAAAGGTTTTGTTACTCCTGCCACCGAATTTCACTAATTCCCACTACCATCTAACTTTAACCTATCCATTTCCGTTTTTAAATTTTCTAACCTACCTGCCAGATTAAGGGATCTGACATTCCACGCTCCGATCCGTAGAACGTCAATTTTCTTTCTCCTAATAACGACGCCCTCTTGAGTAGTCCCCACCCGGAGATCCGAATGGGGGACTATTTTACCTCCAGAATATTTTACCCAAGAGGACGCCATCATCATTTAATCATACAGGAAAGCTGCATGCCCTCGGGAAACATTACGGCTTTAGTTTCCCCTTGCTTTCGGCCGTTCGCAGTACCAGCACAGCAAGGCCATTTTGGTTAGTGTTACAAGGCCAGGTCAGTCAATCATCCAGACTGTTGCCCCTGCAACTACTGAAAAGGCTGCTGCCCCTCTTCAGGAACCACACGTTTGTCTGGCCTCTCAACAGATACCCCTACATTATGGTTGCACCTACGGTATGGCTATCTGTATCGTTGAGGCATGCAAGCTTCCCCACCAACAGCAAGGTCCATGGTTCATGAGGGGCATAATCAGATATTGCATCGTAAAGTTTATTGAGAAGCAGATATAGATTTGGATCATAAGTTGTTAATGGTGGAGGACAGGTGGAAGTTTAAGAGACTCAAATGGAAGACTCAATGTGCAAAGATGTGGCACACTGAAGTAGTGACGAATGTTGTGTGTTTGAAGTTCTCTGTGGCTATAGATACTGTGATAATGAATATCATGGTAGGAAGTTCAGTTGAAAAGGAATGGATGCCTCTAAAATGGGCAATCACAGAAGTTGGGAAGACAAACATATTAACCATGTTAATTGCGAAAAAGATGTTGGGCAACAGAAGAAATACTTCAATTGACCAACAAAAGAATGAAATACACAAATGTTTACAGAAATTCAGGATTACAAAAATGTAAGTCACTTAGGAATGAAACGAAAAGGAAGTGCAAAGAAGCCACAGCAAAATGGCTGCAGGAAAATCATGAAGAAATCAAGAAAGAAATAGTTGATGGAAGGAATAATTCAGCATTCAGAAAGGTCAAAACAACCTTCAGTGAAATTAAAAGTAAGTGCGTCAAAAGTGAGTTTCTCTGCTAAGCGCAGAAGCGAGTGGATAGGTAGACAGAGCTCACTGCAGGCTCTTATGATAGGAAGAAACTGTCTGATGACAAGAAATCAAAGTCATATGAAGGCACAGGGGAGCCAGTAAAATGATAAGATAACATTCTTTCGGAGTTTTGGGACCAGTAGAGGAAGTAAAATTTTTGAAAACATTATCAGCCATGTGCACCAATGAAGAATAACATCTCGCCCACGGAGAGGGTAGCCCTCCGTAACTTACGAGCAGATGTGGATACAGTAGTCTTAAAATCTGACAAGGGAAACGCTACTGTCCTCATACCTAGGGATGACTATATTAATAAGATCAATGTGATTCAACGTTATCGCAAAATCGATAAGGATACCACGAGCCGAGTAGTGCGAAAAACAGCAGAACTATTGTCAAATAGTTCTCTACCGAAGGAGGTCATCAAGAGACTGAAACCAAACAGTTCAGTTCCACCTAGGCTGTATGGGCTGCCTAAGATCCACAAGGAAAATGTGCCATTACGTCCAATTGTGAGTAACATTGGAGCAGCCACCTACGACCTAGCAAAATTCTTGGTATCTTTGCTCAAACCAATGATAGGCAAGTGTGCACATCACATAAAGAATTCTGGTGATTTTATCAGTCGACTTAGACACTACAACTGCAAAGTAGTGACTTATTGGTCAGTCTTGATGTGGTTTCACTGTTCACTGGTGGACTCACTACACCTCACTGGCAATATGTTTGGTGCAGACATTACAGCGTTGTTTGAGCACACTCTCTCCTCTACATATTTTATATTTAACAACGAATTTTATGAAAAATCTGATGGTGTCGCCATGGGGAGTCCTTTGTCTCCCCTGGTGGCCAATCTTTTTATGGAGGATTTTGAGGAGAGAGCACTCGACTGCCACTTTTAAACCGACAGTATTTTGGCGGTACATTGACAACACTTTTATAGTGTGGCCTCATGGTCTGGACCGTCTCCAAGAATTTTTACGTCACATGAACTCCATACATGAAAACATAAAGTTTACCATGGAGATAGAGAAAGATGGTTGTCTGCCATTTTTAGACATCTTGGTGCGACGGAAGAGTGATGGCACACTTGGTCACTCTGTGTACGGAAAGCCCACTCATACAGACCTGTATCTACAAGCTACTAGTTGCCACCATCCAGCACAAACAATGGGCGTTCTCAAAACCTTGGTCCACCATGCCCATACTATCTCTGACGCCGACAGTCTTCAAGCGGAACTGGAACACCTGCAAAAAGTATTTTTGAAGAATGGCTTTTCACCTAGGCAAGTGAACAGAGTGATGAAGACCTACAAATGACGGAACAAGGAAGAGGAAGAGGCCTTCAGGTCGACTGTTTATCTACCACTTATTGGGAGTATTTCTTCACAGATAGGCAGAATATTGAGAAAGTGTCAAGTGAGAGTCATCTTTCGCCCTCCTTCCAAAATTTCATCACTGGTGGAATCTGTTAAAGATGACCTGGGCCTGCGTAAACCGGGTGTTTACAAAATTCTATGTGAATGCAGCAAATCACATATAGGGCAAACAACACGAACTGTGCAGGAACGCATTGTGGAACACCAACGGCATACTCGCCTTCTCCAACCCACCAAGTCCGCAATCGCCGAACATTGTATTTCCACAGACCATTCCATGAATTACGACGACACAAAAATTTTGGCCCATACATCAAACTTTTGGAACTTGATTATCAATGAATCTGTGGAAATAGGATTGTCTGACAGCAACTCTCATCAATCGAGATAGCGGTTATCAGCTAAACTCTGCTTGGAATCCTGTTATAGAGAAACTTCGTAGTTGACGTAGTCATCTGCATAAAGATGGAAATCGACCTGATACCAATACACTAGGCTTTCACAGTGGAGGGCGCGAGGCACAGCGCACGGTGCCGTTATGAACGCGCACGTTGAGCAGCACATGCGCAATGTCACCTCAGAAGGCTTTAAATAGCGGAGCTCAGCGCGTACTCGCCAGTACTACTACAGTGGCATTCACCTGAAGATGGTCAGAAGACTTTGCGCCGAAATATCGTGGCAGGACGTTACTGATATCCGGCAGTTCTCCCGTGTTTTTATGGAATTATCAGCCATCTTTAACATTAAAATTTGAAGATTAAAAACAGTCTGATGATGGTTCTTAAATAGAATCAAAACTGGTCATTCCAATAAAAATAAAAAGTTGGAATAAAAACTGTTTTTAATCTTTAAAAAGTGGAGGAAGTGCCAAGCAAGTATGTTCTGTGAGTTTGGAGATACATAAGACTTATAAAAATACAGGGTGAGTCAGTAGGAAAGGTACATGCTTTGAGGGGTGATTCTAAACAAACAAAACTTCATGTGGACATATGCCCTATTCCAAACGCTTTCCAAGATAGAACACATTTAATACCACTTTTGTACATTTTTCTTGAATAACTCGAAAACCCCAACCTCCAGCGAAAACTTGTCACAGCACAAAATTAAATGATATTAAATTTCCTACAAAAAAGGTCCTATTCATTTTTTCTCTTGAACTAATGGTTTGTGCAAAAACAGTGCAAGAATGTTGAAAAACTCACTCGACGCATATGCACTGTAGCTTACGTAGTTTTGTATGCCACTTTGAGGTAGTTTCCCAGACTTGATGGACCACAAGTGTCCCGTATCAAACTGTTTGTCTCTACTTGCTACCTCTATATGCTACCTCAAAGTGGCCTACAAAAACTATGTAAGCTACAGCACATGTGCATCGAGTGAGTTTTTCAACGTTCTCGCGCTCTCTTTGCAGAAACCATTAGCTCTACAGAAAAAAATGAACAGGACCTCTTTGCAGGAAATTTAATATTGTTTATTTTTTGTGTTGCGACACATTTTTGCTGGAGGGTGCGGTTTTTGAGCTATTCAAGAAAAACGTACAAAAGTAATATTAAATGTGTTCTGTCTTGGAAACCAATCGGAATAGGGCATACATCCATATGAAGTTTTTTGTTCAGAATTACTAATACTATCACCCCACAAAGCATGTACCTTTCCTCCTGACTCACCCTGTCAATTATCCACACAATCCCAAAGATACTAAGAGCAAATGAATGCAAAAACCAATTCACAACCAGCTTAGTGACCCATACACTCATGTTGCTGACAAGAATAATATTACAGAAGAATGCAAAAGAAAACTAAAATCTGTTAGACAATCAGTTAGGATTCCAGACAAAAATGAGTATCAAGAGAAGCAGTTCTGACATTTTGATTAATAGTCACTCAACTGTGACACCTTCCCATATACCACAGCATCTATATACCATATATCCTTAAATCTGATGATCTCTCGCAACTGAGGACAACATACTGGAGTCTATTACATAAGAAGACTTCGAGCCACTTGTGTTTCTGGGAACACATTCCATATGCTTGTACCTTTGTTAACAGTCTGCAAATATGGAGACTGCTTGTTGTCCTTCATCCATAGTTGCTGTATATTGTGTGAGAAAAGGGCAAGCTGAGTTTCGCACAAACAAAGCTTTCTAAAAGTGTGCTGATTCATGGCATAAGCTTCTTGGCCTCCAGGGAATTTAATATATTCGGACTCAATATATTCAATAATTCTGTAGCTAACCAACGTTAAGGATATTGGACTGTAATTTTGCAGGTCAGTTCTTTTACCCTGTGCTTTTTTCCCCCCATTGCTGTGGACTTTGAGCTGGCCAAAAGATTTTTGACAAATGCAAGCAAAGTAAGGGGCTAATGCCATAGAGTACTCTTTGTAAAACCGAATTGAGGTTCCATCCTGACCAGGAGACTTACTTGTTCTGAACCTTTCAGTTGTTTCTCTATGCCAGGGATGCTTATTACCAAGTCGTCCACACGGGAGTCTGTTCAATGGCCAAACAACAGTATCTTCACACAATTCTCCTGCATGAAGGGCTTCTTACATGTAAAATTTAAAACTTCAGCTTTTGTTTTACTGTCTTCAACTATCACACCAGGCTGGTCAGTGAGTGATTGGATGGAGGCCTTAGATGCTCTCACAGGTTTTATACTGGATCACAATTTTCTCAGGTTGTCGGCCAGATCTTTTGCTATGGTATGATGGTGGTGGCTGCTACACGCTTCGTGCATAGATATTTTCACAGACGCACAAATCTCTACTAACTTCTGCTTGTCGTCATCTGCTCATTATCTTTCGAACCAAGAGCTCAACAGCCTTTGTTCCCTCAGTATTTTCCAAATTTTGATGTTAAATGATAGTGGGTCTTTACTATCCTTAATCCACTTACTACGCATAGTTCACCAGACTACAATTTAGAATCTGTTTAAACTTTGTCTGTTGTTTCTCTAAACCCATCTTACTAAAACTAAGTTACGTCAATTTACTCTCCAAGTGAGATGCTAACAATTGTTTATCTGCTCTTTCTAGCAGAAACAGTCCTGGCTTCTTGGCTGATTTATTAACTTTTGTAACCATAGTCCCTATGATGACATCATGATCAGTAAACCCCATCTCGATACTGACACCATACATAAGGTCCGGCCTGTTTATAGCTACAAGATCCAAGATATTTCCATTGCATGTGGGCTGCTGAACTAGCTGCTCAAGATAGTTTAAGGAAAATGCATTGAAAAGTACTTCATGAGACTGACTGTACCACCCCTCCCCCCCCCCCCCCCCCACCCTCTCTCTCTCTCTCTCTCTCACACACACACACACACACACACACACACACACACACACACACAAACAAACACACACAAAAAGAATCTATAGACGTCCCAGTCTATACCAGTGTAGATTAGAATTGATTACTTCCAATTAGTATTGCATGATCTAGATAATCACACGCTACTGATGACAGACTTTCTTTGAATGACTAGGACTGTCACAGCAGAATCATGCGGCCAGTAAAAACATTCCAACAACTAACTTTTATCCCAGTTCTATAATATGAATGGTGCATGTAACTTTTTCCCTGCACTGGATTATTTTATATTAAAATGAGGGAGAATCACGTACACTCCCACACAGTTTTTATATATTTTTTTTTTTTAGTATTTAGAATTCTTATATTTAATCTTAAGTAATTTTAGCAATTCTCCACACTGCAGACTTAAAGGGATGAGCATATGGATTAGGTTCCCGGATACGCAACTGCCTCAGAGACTTCTTAGGAGTAGAACCAGTACATCATCCTTGACAGTAACTGTTCAGCAGATACAAAGATGTCGTCAGCACTGCCCCACGAAACTGTGATAGTGTGTGTGATGATGTTTGGTTTGTGGGGCGCTCAACTGCGTGGTTATCAGCGCCCGAAACTGTGATAGTGTGACAGGGCTGATCTTCCTATATACATAAATGATCTGAAAGACAGAGTGAGTGGTAATCTGCAGTTGTTTGCTGATGATGCTGTAGTGTACGGCAAGGTATCATCATCGAGTGACTGCAGAAGGGTAAAATGTGACTTAGACAAAATTTCTATTTGGTGTCTTGCTCTAAATGTAGAAAAATTTAAGTTAATGCAAATGAGTAGAGAAAGCAATCCTGCAATGTTCAAATACAGCAGTAGTAGTGTGCTCCTCAACACAGTCACACTGAGACAGTATCTAGGCATAAGATTCCAAAGTACGATGAACTGGGATGAGCATGTGAAGATGAACTGGTCGACTTCAACAATTTTAGGAAAGTGTGATTCATCTGTGAAGAAGATCGCATATACACCTCTAGTGCAACATGTGACCTGTTCTTGAGTACTGTGAAAGGGTTTGGGCTGCCCACAAGATTTTATTAAAAGAAAACATCTAAACAATTCTGAGGTTTGCTGCTAGATTTGTCACCAAGAGATTCATTCGACATGCAAGTATTACAGAAATGCTCCATGGACGCAAATGAGAATTCCTGGAGAGAAAATGATGTTCTGTCATGGAATAATACTGAAAAAACTTATGGAACCATCATGTAAAGCTGACTGCAAATAATTCTGCTGCTGCCAAAGTACATTTTGCATAAAGGCCACAAGAATACAATAAGACAGATTAGGGCTCAGAAGAAGGCATACACTATACCTGAATGGAATAGGAAGGAAAATAACTAGTACAGGTAGATGGTATCCTCCACCACTGGCCACGTTGTCGCTTGCAGAGTACATATTTGGTTGTAGATTGTGTTACCAGTTTTACTATTGCAGCTGAAATAGCCCTTTCTCACTAACTTTCTAAGGATCACAGAATCATATGACTACATTTACACACTAATTTTACATAATTACAATATATTTCATGCATTAGATAGTGGTACAAGAAGAGTTCTCTAATTAGTGGGAAATATCTCAGCACATATTTTTGTCTCAACTATATACTTCACTTTTCTTGTTATATAGCATCACTTCATGTTACAGGTAATGCCTTCTGTGACACTTATCTGTTATAATATGTATGCACATAAATGGGAGACTGTAACAGCCAAGTCTTTATGAGCAACCAAGTTACTGTAAGTTTTTCAGGGCAGATAACGTACGAGGGTGAGTCAATGAAATCCTTAAATATTTTTTTAAATATTATTTATTGTGCAGAAGTGGTGCAAAGCTGTATCACTTTTCAACATAATCCCCCCCACACTCAATGCAAGTCCTCCAGCACTTACAAAGTGCATAAATTCCTTTAGAAAAAAATTCTTTTGGTAGTCCGCGCAACCACTCATGCACTATGTGGCGTACCTCTTCATCAGAATGGCGCTTCTTTCCTCCCATTGCGTCTTTGAGTGGTCCAGACATACGGAAATCACTTGGGGCAAGGTCTGGTGAGTATGGTGGATGAGGAAGACACTCAAAATACAGGTCTGTGACTGTTGCAACTGTTGTACGGGAAGTGTGGGGCCTTGCATTGTCACGTTGCAAAAGGATACCTGCTGACAGCAATCCACGTCGCTTTGATTTGCTTGCAGGCCGCAAATTATTTTTTAGGAGATCTGTGTATGATGCACTGGTGACAGTGGTCCCTCTAGGCATGGAATGCTTCAAAACGACACCTTTTTCGTCCCAAAAGAGTGTCAACATAACCTTCCCTGCTGATGGTTCTGTTCGAAATTTCTTTGGTTTTGGTGATGAGGAATTGCGCCATTCCTTGCTCACTCTCTTTGTTTCCAGTTGGTGGAAGTGAACCCAGGTTTCATTCCCAGTAATGATTCTTGCAATGTCATTAAAATTTTTTGCAAAAAAATTTATAGGTATCAAAAAAATTAGAAGAAATAGTACAACTTATTTACAGTGAGGTGCCACATATTTATATTATGACCAACATGTACTCTAAGAAAATTATGTAGGTGTTACAGTCCACAGAACTATGATAGACCATCACAATTCTGCATAAGAAATAAAGGGAGGAAGAGCCGGAATATATTTAAACAGTGAAATGAAGGACAGCACCTCGTTGACACTAGAAAGCTGTTAAAAATGTTTGTTGGGGAAGAGCAATCACCTAACTTTAACAGATATAGTTTCCTAATCAAATTAAAAGTTCTTCTACATGAAATTATGAAGTCCAGTAATGACAGATTATCTAAATGAAAAACAGAAGTATTTGTCATAAATGAGGACCAACAATCTTATTTCAGCCATTCATAGCACAAAAAGGTGTATTGAAACATAACAGAAATCTACAGATTACATTATTACCAATCCCTCCCAGAGGGTGCTGCCTTGGAGGCACCTTCAGCACCAGGTGGGAGGGCTCTGCGTGCTCTGATGAAGTCAAGAGCTATGCTGGCAGTAGCACAGCTTCTGGCAGGGTCAGCCAAGCCAGAGTGGTCTTGACAAAGGAGTAAAACAAAGTGTGTCCCACAACACAGGGCAGGAAGGGCTCTACAGGCATGGTGAAGCCAGTCTCCCTAAGGGAGCAAATCCAACACAAACCATGGACCTCCAAGTCGGGGGTTGATCATGGGGCTAACAACCCATATCGGTTATTGTTGTGAACCTAAAAGACAGGAACAGTCGAACTGATGATACTAATGAACAACCCGTGCAAGGAAAAGGGCACAGTAAACAAAAAAATTATACATACTTTACTACTTGGTATGTAAGAACTTTGAACAAACTGGAGCTCTACATGGACTTGAATAAGAGATGGAAAAATACTGCATAGCAGTAGCAGCAATCCAAGAGGTAAGAGGCAACGGAGATAGCATCATAAGACGTTGTAATTATACAATTCTGTATAGTGGAGCGGACAGTAGAATAGTAAGTGGAACAGGCTTTCTGGTAGACAACAAGTATAAAGAAGCAGACATAAATTTGAACCCTGTAAATGAAAGGATGTACACTTTGAAAATGTATGTACCCATGGAAGATGATGAAGACTAGGTGAAAGGTGAGTTTTATGGTCGACTGGAACAGGAATTATACCAAGGCAAGATGTGAATGTGGTATAGTCAATGCCCACACCGTGGCGCCTGCAGCTGCGTGGCTGCGGTCTTTATGTCATACAGCCAATGGCCGGCACTCCCCGCTTATGCGCAGCTGTACAGCGCAGGCGCGGGCCTCACACATTGAGTGCCTCCACACTGTCATGGCAACCTCGGCCGGCGTCCTCCCGAGAGATAGTTACGTGAGGCCGCGCCGCCAATCATAACAGGACACGACAAGCGGACTCCGTTACGGCGGGCATATTCCTCCGCCACTCGCCCTATATAGCCACATATGCCGCCACGCCTGGCAGTCTCATGTTGGGCTACCTACTTGCTACGTCGACATCACACCCAGGAACGACGCTACACTGTGCTACGACTGTTTTCCAGACCGGACTTGGACTCTGCAGCCCAGTCGCTGCTCTTGATCAAGCATGAAGTTGTGTTAGTATTGTGGAACTGTTTGGCAATAAACAAAATTTGGAACTCACGCCAATCGTTGTTGGTTGTTTCTCCAATTACGGATACAACAGTGAAGATAGTGAAACGTGACTTCAATGCAAAAGTGAGAAAAGAAGAAGCCTTTAGAGAAACAGTAGGAAATGAAAGTCAGTGTGAGATGTCAAATAAAAATGGACAAAGACCTATAGATTTTGCTGTGGGCAATACAATGGCAGTGAAGAGTACATGGTTACAGAGAAAGAAATACACATGATGCTTACCAGACAGCACTACTTTTAATCAAATTGACCATGTAGTAATTGACATTAGACCCGCATCTGGCATCCTTAAGGTTGATAGTTGCAGGGGGGGGGGGGGGGGGGGGGCTGACTGTAACTTGGATCATTACATGGAAAGAGTGAAGTACAGACAATGCATAGCTGCCTTTAGATTCAGAGAGAAGAGAAAGGCTCCACAAAGATCAATGTTTCCAAATTAAATGGGAAGAGAGTACCCAAAAAGCACAAAACAAAACTTCAGAAGTAATCTGAGGCTAAACAAAGCTGGGCTGTGGAAAGCGTCGAAGAGAAGTGGAATATGATAAAAAATGTTCTAAAAGAAACTGCAGAAGTAGTTTTAGGTGCAGAAGAAAGGGTGGAAGGGGCAGAATGATCTGATGGAAGATTGTAAAAAGGCAGTTGCAGGGAGAAATGAGGCAAGAAAGAAAATGATTAACAGGGCAACAAGAGCTTACATAGAATAATTCATGAAGAAAAGGAAAGGGGCAGAAAGAATTTGTAAAAGATAGAAATGAAAAGTAGAGAAGAAATGAATTATGGAGCTAGAAGAAGAATATAACAATCAAGAAGTAAGTAAATTGTACAGGAGAGTTCAGGAATTGAAGAAAGGCTTCCAACCATGTACTGTATTCTGTAGAGATAAAGAAGGAAATTTTATAGGAGCAGATGTACAGATTTTTACACCAGAGGGCTGAATATTTCACTGGGCTGCTAAACATCACTACAGAGAGAAAAGTAGTGGAAGAAAATGAAACAGAGAGCAACCAACAATGGCAAAATATTTGCTGGTATGAAAAATCTGTAGCCACACCAACAACAGAGGAAGTTAGACATGCAATAAAAAGCCTAAGGAAGAATAACAACAACAACATTTCAGCAGAGATGATCAAGGCTGGAGGTGAACATCTGACAAGATATGTCCATCAACTGATAGTTGACATATGATGAAAGGAAGTGATGCCAGACCACTGGAACCTGGACATTATTTGCCTGGCTCATAAGGAGGAGGATAAAGCAAATTGTGAAAATTACAGCAGTATCATTTTAGTCAATGTTGTATACAAAGTATTAGCCAAAGTCATTGCAATGAGACGTGCTCCACTTACAAAAGTAATCCTCTGAGACTACCAGTGGGGGTTTTGAAGGGGATATAACAATTTACCAGATCTTCACTATAAGGCAAATAATGGAGAAGTGTTATGAATATAATGTGGATGTATGTCGGCTTTTTGTAGACTTCAAACAGACCTAAGATAGTGTTAAAGGAGATGGAATTCCTGTATACACAAATCAAACTGGTACCAATTACCCTCACCAGCACAAAATGCCAAGTGAAACTAGAAAGAAAACTCTAAAGAAACTGAGGTCAGCCAGGGGTTAAGATAGGGTGATGTATTATCCACAAAGAGAGTGATACAAAGGATGGAGATTGATAACCTAGGTGGCACTCTGTTTAACTGTACGAACCAAAATCTAGTATATGCCGATGATGTGTGTATTTTGTCTAGAAAACTGAAAAAACTGGGAGAAGGATTTGGCAGACTAGAAAAGGAGGCAGAACAGCTGGGACTCCAAGTAAATAACACCAAAACAAAGTATCTCTTCGCTTCCGGGAAAAATACTGTTATTAAAGAGGAATATATTACACTGAATGGAGGCAATTGTGAGAGATGAGAGAAATTCTGGGAGTGCTAGTTACGGAGGACAACATTATAAGAGAAGAAATAAAAGCAAGAACTGCTACGGGAAATACAGCTTACTGGGCACTGATTAAGCTGTTTCCGGCATGTAGCATGAGCAGAAAATCGAGGATGACTGTCTATTGAATAAGGAAGGTTTCTTGAGAAGACGGAAAAGGGAAATATTAAGAAAGATTTTTGGAGCTGTGAGCGAGGCAGGGCAATGGAGAATATGAAGTAACAAGGAACTGGAAGAAATGTACAGTAATACTGACTTAGGGCTCATTTCATTTAAAATCATCCAAAATAAAGAAATCTCGTTGCCATCATGTCACAGATACTTGTGAAAAATTGGTGTAAGAAAGTACATAAACAGAAAGCGATAAAATATTTTTTTTTCAGATCTTTTAGATCAAAACTGTAGTCAGGGGGCCATTTTGAAATGTCTAGCCTTTTCTCCATCTGACGTCAGTACGAAAGGTAGGTTGATAGTCTTTAACTACTATAACTCCCTTATTTATAAATCAATTTTATTCAATTTGGTGTCATTAGAAAGATTAAAGGACCAACTATATCACTCAACTATAAAAATGCTGCAACTGTGCATATAAATATATGCAAATCTGTAATTAAAGTCATTTTTCAAAATTTTTTTTTTTACAAACATCATGAGTTTTTTTTGTCAAAATCACAAGTTTCACCTTTTTAAATTTTGTCTCAAAGAATTCCTATTGTCATACATTTCAACATAAAAAAATCAGAAGGATGTTTGTTCTGTTTAATCATTTAAAACACAAAGAACATAAATAATAATATACACATTTCATTTTGTGACTATTACATAGTGGTTGCAAATTATGGTCAGTTCTCATAAAACACATTCATAAAATTCTAAAAAGCATTCATTCGTTCAAACAAGTTTTCAACGGACAATATTATGTCCGATTCAAAAGTATATAAACGACCAGTACTTGTGCTTGCAGTAGGAGCAAGTAAAGCCATTAAAATGTTTTCATACGGCATCCAGCAAACATCAGCGTGAAGTGGCCATGAATAACTTGAGGAAGTGCCACTTGGACTCATGAACTTGACTTTTGCATCTCTGTGTTCTTCACTTATCTCTAGAATTTTTCCAAGCCACCACTGGTTATCGTAGGTAGCTGTGAGAAATGTTTCTTCTTTAATTGTGTTAGAGGCAGTGTTTTGAATTCCAAGAGGAACTTGAATGAATTTAGTAGATGATGAAACATGCTTTATCAGCAACTTGTTTTCATTCAGTGGTTGAAAAAATGGTTCACTCTTGTCCCAGGAATGGCAGAACCAGTCTCACATCGTTTTTGTAACGTGTTTGTGAACTTTGTTATCTCCTCTGCTGTAACATAAAAGGTTTCTATTCCTGGAACATGAGCTTTGACAAATGTAAACAGATCTTTTGGACTTAAAATGTGACTGTTGTATGGACACTGTAAACTTGATCTTATTGCTAAACATTTAATAGTACCACTAACTCCATCACATGCATTTTTGCCACGACTAGTGGCAAAAAAATTCCATTCTGCAGGTACTCCATGATCTAGCTTGTGATGGCACAATTTAAAAAAAAAAAATTTAATTTTTATATCGTGCAGAACTGCCATCACTGAAGCACATAACATGCCGGATGTGTGGTAATTGTTCCAATACGTAAGTGAAAGCAGTTTTCTGGAAAACATAGAATGTGTTTGTATCATGCTGCAAACAGTCACTTATATAGCACAATGACATTGACATAATGCAATCATCTGTTTTAAAGAGCACCATAAAAGGATGAAGGGTGACCCGAATGTTTTGCCAGTGAAATCCTTGTGCAGCATCCTGAAGTAAACAGGTATAGTTATCTGCAAAATCCACTATGATGATACATGTAGTATCAGGGAGGGTTTCTTTGCTTGATTTGAAGTAGTGACTCTGAAATTTTGACACACAATGATGCTGTGTTAAGTTTTGAAGTTTTTGCATGAGATACTCAACAAATTCATCAGTCGTTTTCATTAATGTCTCCAGTGTAAGTCGATCAGCTTGCATCCATTGTTTGAATACAACATGGAGTTATGAATATGACTAAATTTTAATTTAATGTAGTTTTACATAAATTGTCATTGAAAAAAATGGCTCTGAGCACTATGGGACTTAACATCTTAGGTCATCAGTCCCCTAGCACTTAGAACTACTTAAACCTAACTAACCTAAGGACATCACACAACACCCAGCCATCACGAGGCAGAGAAAATCCCTGACCCCGCCGGGAATCGAACCCGGGAATTCGGGCGTGGGAAGCAAATTGTCATTGATCATAATATAATTTTGTATGGAACAAAATTATTTATTAATAGGTAAATAAATAATAATTATTATTATTATATTGATCATAATATAATTTTGTATGGAACAAAATTATTTGTTATTAATAAATAAATAAATAATAATTATTATTATTATAATTATATGAATATATCATTATTTCTAATGATAATTGATATAAAAAAAACACGTGAAAAAAAATGTTAAATAAAATACATCATGTTTTTTCACTCATTATAATATTTGATAAATAAAAGTCACTAAACCATGTGATAACAAGCCACAATTAAACTAAGCATATACTGCAACAACCGTTTGTAGGTTATAATATGATTGGATGGTCTAACGTCGCTTCATAAAAATTAAACAACATCAGAGGGCACTGTAATACGTTGAAAAATGCAACCCGTTGCGCTTGTAGAAGTTAAATTAAGTCTCCCTGGTTATACGTTACTGCACTACTATGCATGGACTGGATGAAGTCTTTCTCTTTTTAATTTCAATCTTTCCTTTTCACTACCTCATATTGAGGCACTCTATTTTCCGAACATTATCATACTGAGGGGTTCGAATGTACTTTCAAATGACTTACCAGACTGAATGGCTGCTTATGTAAGAAGCACAAACTCAAGACAAAAAGGTCCTTCAGATATATAAAGTGCACAGACACACAAAATCCTAACACACACAGCCTGTGTTGCATGTGAGTGTTGCTGCTAGACTGAATTTTTCATTGATGTTTCCATGTATTGTTGATTAGCTATTTGAAGCAACTAACTATTACAGCATTACTGAAAAAGTACAAGATCTAACAATAGAGGACAAACATCGTTCCGATTTTTTTTTTATGTTGAAAAGTATGGCAGTAGGAATTATTTGAAACAAAAATTCAGATAGTGAAACTTGTGATTCTGCTGGGCAAAAAACCTGAAATTAAAAAAAAAAATTGGCAGTAAATTACATTAATTACAAATTTTTGAACATTTGTTGCTTAGAGACAGGATTTTAATAATTTTTATATTATAGCTCTACTCTTTTACTTTCCAGTGACACCAACTTGAATACAATTGATTAACAAATAAAAAAGTTATAGTGGTTACAAACTTACAAGGCACTTTGCTTCTCAATGCCAGTTAGTAGAAGGGGCCCACATTTCAAAATGGTCTCCTAGTTACAATTTTGGTCAAAAAAATTCCAGAAAAAATATTTTAACTTTAACTCATTATGTACATTCTTACACCAAATTTCCAGAAAAATCTGTGACATAAGGGCAACAGCCACTGGGTGATTTCATGTGAAATTACCCTTGGTTACGGAAATCAAATGTAACAGACTGAGATGGCTCGGCCATGTAGAGCAAATGTCAGAGTATATATCTGTCAAGAGGAAACCCAGGTGGCAGAAAATGCAGGGGGAGACCCTGGAAACAATGGCTGGAGGTCATGGGAAATGATCTGAGAAAGCGGAGGGTACGAAAACTACTGAAATAAGAAGAAAACTTCCAAGACTGGGCTGTGATCATCAGAGAGACCGGGCCCTACATGGGCTGCAGTGCCAAGGAGTAAGTACGTGTGTCATTACTACCACACTTCAGTGTAGACAACATGTTCAAGTGTGGAATACAGTTTCAGATTGATAAAACGCTGTGAAATCCTGGGTGGAATACTGTTAATGGAAGGAGTAATGTGAACCAATCAGCAAACAGGTGGGGCATTTGGCGATCAACAGGTACACTATCAAACATGACAATGTTGGTGAGCCTTCAGCCACAAAGTTACATATCATTACGGTCAAGTAGCATAAATCGCAAACAGATAGGTTACTAAAAATATTTGTGAAGGTAAGGAAAGCACTGGTACGTAATTCTGTCTGGAGTCTGATATTACACCACACTTAGGTTGTTACAGACTGATCTCTAGCGTAGTCCGACATCTAGGTTAGGTTGATTATTTGGTTACAATGGTTACAAGTTGGCGAAAGAAACGAATGTGAATGGCAAACAAAAGTCGTGGTAACACATTGACCAGTAGCACAGCCTAATATTTCTGCTAGCGCCAAACTGCTTGTCATAAAAATGGAACTGCAACGTAAATTCAGAAAATGTATTTTAGATTATTTATAGGGCTCCTAATATGTTGCTCCACATTACCTACATAAATCATAAGTAACTTACGTAAATTCCAGTTCTTTTACCAAAATTTGAGCACTCTAGATATTGTACCAAAGGAGAAGACTGCAGCGAATAATCACTTATTACCACCCAAGATGAAGAGGTGGGACGTACGCAGCTAAACATTAGGATATTACATAAATAGCACGTATGTTATTAACCATATAAACATACATGTAAACAATTTATCTGCTTTCAGATCCCCGAGTACTGCGACTATGAGACATAAATTAATACCAAGTCCACAGCACATGGTTGTGATTATCAAGAATCTGAAACATGTATCACGTAGTAAGACATAACAGAACGCCTATACTATTAACCGCAATCTGAAATATATAATATCAGTCTAACATTAGACTATGACGATATTGCGATCATATATACATGTTATTTCAGACAAACTGGTTAAACTATTTAAAAATACGTACCAAACACACTCTTTCTTGCGCCTATCATGTACTGAAGAGATTTGTGTATGAGCTCTCCGAACCAACAAAGAAACTTTGCACGTCAGATATGTTTAAAAGTGGCGTGCAATCATTTTAACTACTATTATGTTGTCTAAGTGGCCAGAAATTTCAAAACCAGAAAATTATTTATTGGGCTCCGAATATATTGCTCCACATTACCTACACAAATCATAAGTAACTTACGCTTACCCCATGTCAGGGGCGAGAGCACTTACCTGTTAAATTGAGTTATTAAAGTAAATATTCAACCATGGATAAAAATAGAAAATTACTTCATTGTAGTTGACAATAGCCTGTCTGTTAACTAAAGAGCGAGCAGTTGAGTCCGTACAATCTATACAATGACGCCACGAACAGCACCTACTGTTGACACGCTATTGTTGTAGTCGGCCGAAGCCCAAACAAACAAGGACTTTTCCCGTCGTCCCAACGGTGTTTTTGCCTACCAGTACATTCAAAGTTGCTGCACTCCTCTTTACAGCTTTACCACCGGAAAGTAAAGGCTAATCCGTTGCCGTCTCTTTTTCCAAATACTCCCAAACAGACAACACGAGTTCGCGGGCCTTCCTACGTGCACGCTTTGTTCATCAGATTCAGTTCACATTTTTCGTTTGTACAACTCGTCGCACTGGGCATGGTTTAAAATGAAATAGAAGTGAATAAACACTGAAAACTACGAACTATACTTATAAAACAAAGCGAAACGACAGCCTCGGTTAAACGTGAGAAACTCACCGTTGCATTTCAGATATCCGCGCGTTAACTTTGCAGCGGTGCAATGTTACTAGTGCTGTCTGCTTAGTGTTTAAATGCAGCCATCATTGAGTAGCTTGTCGTGGTCGCTTAGCAACGGAACGACGCTGTCAGTTTCCCAGACAAAACACTGTCCGAATTACGAGGAGCAGGTGGGGCCTATTTGCAGGGCTGGCATTGTATCCTCATTCCTCATGCGAAAGTACAATTGGCAGTGGCACGGTGGTCACGGGGATAGGAGAGCGCTTCTGTTTTTGTAAGAGTCGTACTGGAATTCCGTCACAAATCTGGTCTGAGGCTCTTCACTCATTTCAGAATAAAAAAGAAAGAGTGACTAAATATACAACACAAAGAAAAGCGGAGCTCACTAAGCATTCTCTAACAACTACTGCGAAATTGCGTACACAGTAAACATGGTAGCACAGGCCGGACATCTATCGGTGTCATAATAAAGAGCAATCGCAGAGAAAAATAAAACAATACCAGAGAAGGAAAGTTGCTACTCACCTTACAGCGAAAATGCTGCGTCGCGATAGGCACAACAAAAAGTTAGAGAAAAATAAAAAAATTAAAAAACTGCCTCGATAAAGTGCGTGCATAATACTGGCTGGTTTCCATGGCTGTTTTCCAATGTTCACTGGTCTTTCTGCAGCGCACCATTTAAATGAATAGCAACGCGATGCCCAGGCACGTCTGGGAGTGTTTATTTTCCATTAAACATGTTAACAAGATAGGAAATACCGACATCAGTAACAAATATAGCTATCGCAAGAAAAGCACATCAACAGTAGCCTATCGCGATATCGTGAAATTTGAACCAGATAGGTTGAAGGGGGAAAAAGATCGTGGATTAAAGTAACAAGTAATCCCTTGATTCGTGTGGCCATATTGTCTGTACTTGCGTTACAATTCCTGTGTGTAGTTGCAACGACAGAACGAAAATACCCTGAGTAACAAGTAATGGGCGAAAGGGGAACGGTTCTTTAATTCCACTACGTTTGAGGTTACAGTAGCAGTAATCTGTTTTACTTGGCGGTGGAGGGGAAGAACATTATAAAGCAGTAGGTCACAGTATGGTATGGAAACTTCTAGCAAAGAAACTCAGTGTAGGTTAGTAACGAAAACGATTAAGGAGAAACAGCTCTTGAAAAACGTTAAAACTATAGACAAGCCCCACAAAATGCTTAAGAATGCAGAGAAAAATAAAATTAGATTGATTTATTAGAATATTGGAGAACTGAGTTGTAAGGTATAAGAGTTTCTTGTCTGTTTGGAAAATTGAGAGAGCTCTGAAAAGGTAGATGATGATGTTTGGTTTGTGGGGCAGCTAACTGCGCGGTCATCAGCGCCCGTACAAAGACCCAATTTTTTCACGGTCCAATTTTTTTGCGCAGTCCAATCGAGCCACTGTTACGAATGAGTACATTTTTTTATGCAGTCCAATCTAGCCACTGTCATGTTGATGACGACACAAACACCCAGTCCCCAGGCAGAGAAAATCCCCAACCCAGCTGGGAATCAAACCTGGGACCCAGTGATCTATAGGTACCAATGCTAGCCACTAGACTACAAGCTGTGGACTCTTAAAGATCGAGATCCTGTGCCTATCCGAGCATCACATAAACCATGAGGTTAGAGAAGTTAAATATAAAAGATTACTCTTTAGAATCTTACTAGTGTAGAAATTATATACATATAGGATGGTCCGTTGATGGTGACTGGGCCAAATATCTCACGAAATAAGCGTCAAACCAAAAAAACTACAAAGAACGAAACTTGTCTAGCTTGAAGGGGGAAACCAGATGGCGCTATGGTTGGCCCGCTAGATACGCTGTCATAGGTCAAACGGATATCAACTGAGTTTTTCTAAGAATGAACCCCCATTTTTATTACATATTCGTGTAGTACGTAAAGAAATATGAATGTTTTAGTTGGACCACTTTTTCCGCTTTGTGATAGATGGCGCTGTAATAGTCACAAACATATGGCTCACAATTTTAGATGAACAGTTGGCAACAGGTAGGTTTTTTAAATTAAAATACATAATGTAAATACGTTTGAACATTTTATTTCGATTGTTCTCATGTACATCTGTGAACTTATCATTTCTGAGAACGCATGCCGTTACAGCATGATTACCTGTAGATACCACATTAATGCAATAAATGCTCAAAATGATGTCCGTCAACCTTAATGCATTTGGCAATACACGTAACAACATTCCTCTCAACAGCGAGGAGTTCGCTTTCCGTAATGTTCGCACATGCATTAACAATGCGCTGACGCATGTTGTCAGGCATTGTCGGTGGATCACGATAGCAAATATCCTTCAACTTTCCCCACAGGAAGAAATCCACGGACGTCAGATCCGGTGAACATGCGGGCCATGGTATGGTGCTTCGACGACCAATCCACCTGTGGTGAAGTATGCTATTCAATACCACATCAAGCACACGCGAGCTATGTGCCGGACATCCATCATGTTGGAAGTACATCGCCATTCTGTCATGCAGTAAAACATCTTGTAGTAACACCGGTAGAACATCACGTAGGAAATCAGCATACATTGCACCATTTAGATTGCCATCGATAAAATGAGGGCCTGTTATCCTTCCTCCCATAATGCCTCACCATACATTAAACCGCCAAGGTCCACTTGTCGCAGCCATGATGGATTTTCCGTTGCCTAATAGTGCATATTATGCCGGTTTACATTACCGCTGTTGGTGAATGACGCTTCGTCGCTAAATCGAACGCGTGCAAAAAATCTGTCATCTTCCCATAATTTCTCTGGTGCCCAGTGGCAGAACTGTACACGATTTTCAAAGTTGCCGCCATGCAATTCCTGGTGCATAGAAATGTGGTATGGGTAGAGTCGATGTTGATGTAGCATTCTCAACACCGACGTTTTTGAGATTCCCGATTCTCACGCAATTTGTCTGCTACTGATGTGCGGATTAGCCACGACAGCAGCTAAAACATCTACTTGGGTATCATCATTTGTTGCAAGTCGTGGCTGACGTTTCACATGTGGGTGACACTTCCTGTTTCCATTAAATAACGAAACTATCCGCCGAACGGTCCAGACACTTGGATGATGTCGTCCAGGACACCGAGCAGCATAGATAGTACACGCCCGTTGGGCATTTTGATCACAATAGCCATACATCAACACGATATCGACCTTTTCCGCAGTTGGTAAACGGTCCATTTTAATATGGGTAATGTATCACGAAGCAAATACCTTCCGCACTGGCTGAATCTTGCGTGATACCACGTACTTATACGTTTGTGACTATTACAGCGCCATCTATCACAAAGCGAAAAAAGCGGTCCAACTAAAACATTCATATTTCTTTACGTACTACACGAATATATAATAAAAAATGAGGGTTCCTATTTAAAAAAAACGCAGTTGATATCCGTTTGACCTATAGCAGCGCCATCTAGTGGGCCAACCATAGCGCCATCTGGTTTCCCCCTTCAAGCTAGACAAGTTTCGTTCTTTGTAGTTTTTTCGTTTGACGCTTATTTCGTGAGATATTTGGCCCGGTCACTATCAATGGACCACCCTGTATACATGGTGTTACAAAAAGGTACGGCCAAACTTTCAGGAAACATTCCTCACACACAAATAAAGAAAATATGCTACGTGGACATTTGTCCAGAAACGCTTAATTTCCATGTTAGAGCTCATTTTAGTTTCGTCAGTATGTACTGTACTTCCTCGATTCACCGCCAGTTGGCCCAATTGAAGGAAGGTAATGTTGATTTCGGTGCTTGTGTTGACATGCGACTCATTGCTCTTCAGTACTAGCATCAAGCACATCAGTACGTAGCATCAACAGATTTGTGTTCATCACGATCGTGGTTTTGCAGTCAGTTCAAAAATGGTTCAAATGGCTCTGAGCACTATGGGACTCAACATCTGAGGTCATAAGTCCCCTAGAACTTAGAACTACTTAAACCTAACCAACCTAAGGACATCACACACACCCATTCCCGAGCAGGATTCGAACCTGCGACCGTAGCGGTCGCGCGGTTTCAGACTGAAGCGCCTAGAACCGCTCAGCCACAGTGGCCGGCTTGCAGTCAGTGCAATGTCTACAAATGCGGAGTTGGCAGATGCCCATTTGATGTGTGGATTAGCACACCACTGTACACGATTTTCAAAGTTGCCGCCATGCAATTCCTGGTGCATAGAAATATGGTATGGGTAGAGTCGATGTTGATGTAGCATTCTCAACACCGACGTTTTTGAGATTCCCGATTCTCGAGCAATTTGTCTGCTACTGATGTGCGGATTAGCCACGACAGCAGCTAAAACATCTACTTGGGTATCATCATTTGTTGCAAGTCGTGGTTGACGTTTCACATGTGGGTGACACTTCCTGTTTCCATTAAATAACGAAACTATCCGCCGAACGGTCCAGACACTTGGATGATGTCGTCCAGGACACCGAGCAGCATAGATAGTACACGCCCGTTGGGCATTTTGATCACAATAGCCATACATCAACACGATATCGACCTTTTCCGCAGTTGGTAAACGGTCCATTTTAATATGGGTAATGTATCACGAAGCAAATACCTTCCGCACTGGCTGAATGTTACGTGATACCACGTACTTATACGTTTGTGACTATTACAGCGCCATCTATCACAAAGCGAAAAAAGCGGTCCAACTAAAACATTCATACTTCTTTACGTACTACACGAATATATAATAAAAAATGAGGGTTCCTATTTAAAAAAAACGCAGTTGATATCCGTTTGACCTATAGCAGCGCCATCTAGTGGGCCAACCATAGCGCCATCTGGTTTCCCCCTTCAAGCTAGACAAGTTTCGTTCTTTGTAGTTTTTTCGTTTGACGCTTATTTCGTGAGATATTTGGCCCGGTCACTATCAATGGACCACCCTGTATACATGGTGTTACAAAAAGGTACGGCCAAACTTTCAGGAAACATTCCTCACACACAAATAAAGAAAATATGCTACGTGGACATTTGTCCAGAAACGCTTAATTTCCATGTTAGAGCTCATTTTAGTTTCGTCAGTATGTACTGTACTTCCTCGATTCACCGCCAGTTGGCCCAATTGAAGGAAGGTAATGTTGATTTCGGTGCTTGTGTTGACATGCGACTCATTGCTCTTCAGTACTAGCATCAAGCACATCAGTACGTAGCATCAACAGATTTGTGTTCATCACGATCGTGGTTTTGCAGTCAGTTCAAAAAATGGTTCAAATGGCTCTGAGCACTATGGGACTCAACATCTGAGGTCATAAGTCCCCTTGAGCTTAGAACTACTTAAACCTAACCAACTTAAGGACATCACACACACCCATGCCCGAGCAGGATTCGAACCTGCGGTCGTAGCGGTCGCGCGGTTTCAGACTGAAGCGCCTAGAACCGCTCAGCCACACTGGCCGGCTTGCAGTCAGTGCAATGTCTACAAATGCGGAGTTGGCAGATGCCCATTTGATGTGTGGATTAGCACGGGGGAATAGCCGTGGCGCGGTACGTTTGTATCGAGACAGATTTCCAGAACGAAGGTGTCCCGACAGGAAGACGTTCGAAGCAATTGATCGGCGTCTTAGGGAGCACGGAACATTCCAGCCTATGACTCGCGACTGGGGAAGACCTAGAACGACGAGGACACCTGCAATGGACGAGGCAATTCCTCGTGCAGTTAACGATAACCCTAACGTCAGCATCAGAGAAGTTGCTGCTGTACAAGGTAACGTTGACCACGTCACTGTATGGATAGTGCTAAGGAAGAACCAGTTGTTTCCGTACCATGCACAGCCAATTCCATGGCCTCCACGCTCTCCTGACCTCAACCTTCTTGACTTTCATTTATGGGGGATTTGAAAGCTCTTGTCTACGCAACCCCGGTACCAAATGTAGAGACTCTTCGTGCTCGTATTGTGGACGGCTGTGATACAATACGCCATTCTCCAGGGCTGCATCAGCGCATCAGGAAGTCCATGCGACAGAGGGTGGATGCATGTATCCTCGCTAACGGAGGACATTTTGAACATTTCCTGAAACAAAGTGTTTGAAGTCACGCTGGTACGTTCTGTTGCTGTGTTTCATTCCATGTTTAATGTGATTTAAAGAGAAGTAATAAAATGAACTCTAACATGGAAAGTAAGCGTTTTCGGACACATGTCCACATAACATATTTTCTTTCTTTGTGTGTGAGGGATGTTTCCTGAAAGTTTGGCCGTACCTTTTTGTAACACCCTGTATACAGGGTGAGTCGCATAAGACGTAACACCTCCATTATTCCAGGGGCGATTGCACATATCGACAAGCGGTGTTCCGCGAATCATAGCCGACTCTGGGGCACATACTTTGGTACATGTACAATAATCACAACGTTTATATTGACCGAGATAATGAGACAAGTACATTTTTTTAAAATGTGACGCTATACTTTTTTTACCGTCATTAGAACGCTCTGGAAAAGACGCGTATAGTGACGTAATGCATGTTGCTATTGTGATTCAAACTTCGCTTAAAAGACGCTGGGAAATTCTGTACGATTGAAGGTCGAGGCGGTCGGAAGCGGCTGCAGACTGTAAACACGCCTCGCGCGACCCGCGCGCCGAGTGGCCGTGCAGCACGCACGGCCTACGCTACGTAAGTAAATCCTCATCCGCCCTCTTTTAAGCAAAGTTTAAATCACAATAGCAACATGCGTTACATCACTATACGCATCTTTTTCCAGAGCGTTCGAACGATGGTAAAAAAAAGTATAGCGTCTCATTTAAAAAACAGATACTTGCCTCATTATCTCGGACAATATAAACGTTGTGATAATTGTGCATGTACCAACGTATGTGCCCCATAGTCCGCTATGATTCGACGAAGACCGCATGCCGATACGTGCAGTCGCCCCCGGAATAAAGGGCGTGTTACGTCTTACGCGACTCACCCTGTATAAAGACAGAACCCAAGTTCAAAAAAGCTGAAACAATTACGTTTTGTAGTGATCAGCACACAGGAATGTGTGCTTGTGAATTAGTACTGAAAAATAGTTAACACTTAATTGAACTGTATATAGATTCCCACCGCAAAATTTTGAATTATTTATGAGGCATATGGATTCATCACTATGTTATATGTCAGTCAGCAGATAGCAATAGTCTGTGGTAATTTCAATCTAGATTTTATAAAGGATTCTAGGAGGAAAAATGGTCTGGAAACCTTATTTGGGTCCTACAGTTTAATCTCAGTAATTAACTCTTCTACATGGGTTGGTAAAGGCAGTAGGATTTTAATTGATAATGTTTTCTTTGATGAAACTCAAAGCAAGGAAATACTCTCTCTGATCAAGAAGCATGGTTAGCATAAATAAGGTAGTCCCTTACAGCACAGACACTATTCAGAGGAACTCAGAATAATTAATGATTCCAGGACAAACACTTTTAATAGTAGTTTACAAGAAACGAAATGGGATGAAAATTATAATGAACTAAATGCTGCCGCAAAATTTACTCTGTTCCAGAATAAATTCATATCATTATTTTGAAAACAGCTTTGTATATGTGGTTATTACGGAAGATTAGTTGAAAGATAATACACTTAATACTCGTACGTATTACAAAGAATGGCTGTTACACATCTGTGCGCCGAAAGTTCACACTAGAACAAAGTAGTCCAAAGAAACAAAGTCATAAAGATAGGGTACTTTGTGCCAGAGACGCCACATGTATATGATAATCAGGAAGGACATTGAACAGCCATGTAAAAAACCCAGGATCACTAAAGGAATTAAAGTATATTGTGGAAGGAAAAAGGGGACGTATCTGTTGACAAGAACGAGTAAATATCCTGCACTTGTTGCACACTATAAACACTACTCAAATTTACAATGAAAAGTTATTGAAAATCAAGGAACTTTTCTCACAAATCAGTAATTATTACAACCAACTTAAGGCTCTATTGAATGTAGTTACACAATAGAACATCACTACTGATTTAAATGGAAGGTATATAAATTATCAGACACAAATAGTGGATATGTTTAATAGTTATTTCTTAAATGTAGTAGGAAACATTGGGACAAACAGTTCAAGAGAGAAATCAAAGGAGTATATTGAACAAGTAACTTACATAAAATTCAGTAATATGACTGTTTCACCCACATTTCCTAGTGAAATTAAGAAATTTATGTATTACCTAAAAAATAAGAACTGATTTGGATTTGATGTGTTTCTAACAGAGTGCTAAAGACTTGTTTCTATATAATAAGCACGACTTTCCTGAAATACGTAATACATCACTAACTCAGGCCATTTTTCCTCTGCCATACCCTTCACAGTGGTTTACAGAGCATAGATGTATGTGTAGAGATTGTATTATGCCATTGTTAAACGCCTGTATAAGAAAGGAGATGAAATTACATCAATTACTGCTGGTAGCAATACTATAAATGATACCATGACAGCTGTAGATGTTTCATTTCTTAGTCTCCAGACCTCCAGTCACAATGATGGGCATACAAAAACTTCACATATTTATGATATGTTAATTTAAGTTGAGACCTTGGTTGTGATGATTTAGTTTTGTAAAGAGGAAGTTACTGAAATTACGCGAAAACTACATACAATGTTATTGCTGACTATAAAAATTTAACACATGTTAAATAAACTTTGAAACTGTCTTATACACAAAACTGTAAAGCTGAACATAAATATAAAGTGTGCATTATTCATTATTAAACAAAATGGATGACTGTTTTTGTGTGAGTTTACATAAAGTGGAAAGTAGGAATATCTTGTGCTTTTTGTGTTATTGTGTACACAATGTTCATTTTGTTTGTGCTTTCTGTTTAAATGCAGATTGATTTGTGAACATCTGTGTAACGAAAAACCAAGTGCTATGCCTCTTCATCGAGAAGGATACTTTTGATACTGGCAATTTTTATTACATTTGTGTAATAATATATTTCTTCTAGTTGTGAAGGAACAAGGAATTCATAGAATTTTCACAGTACAATCTCTCGCAAATTAAAATCACCTTAAATAAAATTCTACAGTAAGTGCAATTTTATATTCTTACTTTTTGGGTTTGTTAAATATAAAATATGATTGACTTGTCATTTGTAATTAGGATGGAACAAAATATGAAAGTATGTTAAAAATGTTCCAAAATAACTGTCATGTATCCAATTAGAGATTTAAAAACTGAAGTTCATTAAATGTATGCCTTAAAACTCGTCATATAACTTTCCCATTACTGTGATGAGTATTTCATTGTCTATGTATGCAAATTTTTTGTCACTTGATTACATACATAGTGCATTTATCTTAATTCATTTTACTATGTATTTAAGTTGCTTGTCCAGTTTTGATCATTTTTCTGAACTATGCCCAATTTTTGAAAATTCGCGATGTTAGGTTAAAATATAAAACAGATTTATATTTAAATATTTACAAATGAAATCCAGATATAGTCATCTACTTGACTAACTATATATGTATATACTGATGGAAAAAATGTAGAGTAATAAAATTTTGGGAATAAATTTGTCTAGGTGGAATATTTAAGTGGTTAACATCACAAGATCACAGGTTAATGTAAACACAAGATAAGCAATTGCAAAAGTGAAGTGCTGATACATTAATAATCGGTGTAACCAACAGAATGCTGAATGCAAGCATGCAACTGGGCACGTATAGTGTTTGCATGTGCTAGATGTCAATTTGTGGAATGTATTTCCATGTCTATTGTGCTTTATCAGCCAATGCTATTTGTGGATGATGTTTGAGTTATCATCCAATGATGTCCCATATCTCCTTGATTGGAGACAGATATGGTGATGAGCAGGCTATGGCAACATGTCAGCACTCTGTAGAGCGTGCTGTGCTACTATGGCGGTACATGAGTGAATATTATCTTGTTGGAAAACACCCCTGGAATGCTGTTCATGAATAGCAGCATGACAGTTCGAATCAGCAGATTGACACATAAATTTGCATGGGATAACCATGAGAGTGCTCCTCCTGTCATATGAAATTGCACTCCAGATGATAACAACAGGTGTAGGTCTAGTGTATCTAGCATGCTAATAGGCTGGTTGCAGGCTCTCAACTGGCCTTCTTCTAACCAAGTCATGCCCATCACTGGTACCAAGGCAGAACCAGCTTTCATCAGAAAACACAACAGACCTTCACTCTGCCCTCCAATGAGCTCTCGCTTCACACCACTGAAGTCGCAGATGGCGATGGCTTGGGATCATGGAATGCTCACTACAGGGCACCTGGCCCAGAGCTCTCCTATAAGTAACTAATTTGTAACAAACATTCTGATAATTTGTAACAGTTCGTTGTGTCACTGTAATAATGTTTATAACCATTCCTGCAAACAAGTTTTAATCAGAATTTCTCTGGTACACCAAATAACTAAACAGCTGAAAATTTTATTTGTGCTTAAAAATGTGAAAAAATGATTGTTGTAATACAATGGACTCCTTTTTATGCAATTTCTTATCTGAAATTATTTTTTATATATACAGGGTTATTACAAATGATTGAAGCGATTTCACAGCTCTACAATAACTTTATTATTTGATATATTTTCACAATGCTTTGCACACACATACAAAAACTCAAAAAGTTTTTTTAGGCATTCACAAATGTTCGATATGTGCCCCTTTAGTGATTCGGCAGACATCAAGCCGATAATCAAGTTCCTCCCACACTCGGCACAGCATGTCCCCATCAATGAGTTCGAAAGCATCGTTGATTCGAGCTCGCAGTTCTGGCACGTTTCTTGGTAGAGGAGGTTTAAACACTGAAGCTTTCACATAACCTCACAGAAAGAAATCGCATGGGGTTAAGTCGGGAGAGCGTGGAGGCCATGACATGAATTGGTGATCATGATCTCCACCACGACTTATCCATCGGTTTTCCAATCTCCTGTTTAAGAAATGCTTCTGCTTTAGCCTTTTCCATAAGATTTTCCAAACCGTCGGCTGTGGTACGTTTAGCTCCCTGCTTGCTTTATTCGTCGACTTCTGCAGGCTACACATGAAACTTGCCCGCATGCGTTCAACCGTTTCTTCGCTCACTGCAGGCCGACCCGTTGATTTCCCTTTACAGAGGCATCTAGAAGCTTTAAACTGCGCATACCATCGCCGAATGGAGTTAGCAGTTGGTGGATCTTTGTTGAACTTCGTCCTGAAGTGTCGTTGCACTGTTATGATTGACTGATGTGAGTGCATTTCAAGCACGACATACGCTTTCTCGTCTCCTGTCGCCATTTTGTCTCACTGCGCTCTCGAGCGCTCTGGCGGCAGAAACCTGAAGTGTGGCTTCAGCCGAACAAAACTTTATGAGTTTTTCTACGTATCTGTAGTGTGTCATGACCATATGTCAATGAATGGAGCTACAGTGAATTTATGAAATCGCTTCAATCATTTGTAATAGCCCTGTACTTTGTAATTTTCTTACTTATGAAAAACAAGTATTTCATTTGACACAAAAAGATTTTCTAGTGAAAATTTTAAATTTTTATTTTTGTTAAATATTCAAGAGTTTGATTACAATTTTTATGAACTTTACAACTGATTTTATCATAACCAAAGAATTTTCTGTTATCATATGTTACCCAAAAGTTCACTGAAACCTAAATTTTTATGGCAAGACTAATTTCCATATATGTTCTACAAAGTCACACAATCTCATGCAAATTCATTGTATGCCATTGTGTGAGGGCTATAGTGGTATAAATCAGGTTTTTATGGAATTCTTCTTAACTGTGGAAATCTATTCACCACTTTATTTTTTGGCCCTATTTACAATTATTTTCCATTATAAAGTACCTGATACGCATTTCTGGATATTTATGAAGCTTATTAGAACGTGGGAAAAGTTTTGGCTTACATATATTTTTTACCTGTTACATATCAATAATTTCACATGCTATCAGGTTAAATGGTACCACAGAAATTAGTTTTCCTATGAACATCACTAAAACCTTGTAAAATGCTACCTTTCATAAATACCTTTGACATTGCTAACAGCTGCAAAGATTTTCTACTTGTAATAAACACCAAATATTTTGCAATTATGTCAAATTTTACAAACAGAAATTCATAAACTTTTATTTTGACTCATAGAATGTACTGGGTGCTTTCAGAACAATGCATAATTTATATACAGTGTAATTTCAACGCCAAAGGTGACTCTAACATTGTGACCTTACTTACTAACTATTTGCGCCTCTTTGCTATGAATACTGTGGACAAAGAGATACTGTGCATGAAGTTTTTGTTATGCAAAAATTGCTGTGGAAAATATTTGTGAGGTGTTTAATGAATTGGAGGGACTCCAAATAAAATGGGACACATGAAAAACAACCACAAAAACTTAAGTAATTCTTGTACAAAAACCTGTTACCTAATTGTTTTTTAATAATGTTATACAGATATTGCATGTCTTGGAGGCTAAAGTTAACTACAAGTTAAGTAAGAACTTTCGAAAAATTATAAAGTATCCCATTAATACTTACTACAAATACTGCTGTAGCAGTGGTAGACACCTACAGACAATAAATATTGACTATATGCTTCATCACTGTTAAGAGGTATTATACACACTTGATGGATGACAATTAAGAGTAAATTTTGTGCATTTCTACAAGAAAAATTGGACACAGGTGTTGCGAAATAAATGGAGTGTTAGGTGTCAAATTAAACTACATAAGTAATTTTTTTCCTTAAAAACACAGTGCTATAAATATATTTGATAAATAAAATTAACATTCATGAGACAAAGAATGTGATTTACAGGGTGGTTAGAAATAGTCTGAAAAGCTTTTCAGGCAGTCGCGGGCTAGTTGTGCTGAGAAATAACTGTTAAGAAAAAAATTTGATACGTTGTGCCGTTTCTGAGGTGATTAGCATTGAAGTTACCCAATCAGGCTATTGCACACACAAATTCATGCGGTCTGCCAGACACAATTAGTGTAGACGCGAGTGCATGAGCCTGCTCAGCCTTTGGCTTGGATTCAGTCCTTACTACTATCCCAAGACCAACTTTTGTAGAGCTCTTTTTTTGGTTTTAGGAAATAAAATGAAGAACACATTTGTTGACACCATCTCTGATAGTCCACTTAATTGGTGCATGGAAATATATATGAGGGGCTGTCGAAAAGTTTCTAGCCCAAGAGTTACTGCAATGTCTCGCGCAAACAACACCACCTACTTTTATGGTGACCCTTTGTGGGTATGCAAGTCAATTTCACGGCTCCAGCTTCGTTAGTTTTGCCCTAGAATGCGTTGTATGCCATAGTGCAAGCAAAATGGCGAATATTGAGAGAATCAAGAACCGTGCTGTGATTGAATATCTTCATTTGAAGGAAACGACGCCCAAGGAAATTGTGGAGGATATGCAGGATACACTTAAGGACAGCGCTATGTCTTGCTGCAACAGTGAAAAATTGGGTGCCTGACTTCAAACGTGGAAGGATGAGTGTGGGAGATGCGCCAAGGAGCGGAACGCATGTCACCATTACCACTGATGAAACAGTGGCTGCAATTCACAATATGATTTTGCAGGATCGTCGAGCAACATTGCAGCACATTGAAATCACATTTGAAATCTCCCATGGGCGTGACATGTAATTGTTGTGGATGTTTTTGGGAATGTGGAAAGTTTCATCTTGGTGGGTCCCGAAAAACGTGAATGCATATCAAAGATGGGAGCGTGCGCATTGTTGCAAGGAAATCGTCCGCCAATTTGAAGCGGATGAAGACCGTTTTTTGCAAGGTATGTGACAATGGAAGAAACGTGGGTTCACCACTTTGATCCTGAGAGAAAACAACAGTCACAACAATGGAAACATTCTTCATCCGCCACCCAAAAAAAAAAGGGTAAGGTGATGGCATCGATCTTCTGGGATGTAGAAGGGGTATTTATGGTGGATTACTTGCAAAAGAGCGTAACTTTCAGCGTATCATACTATTGCATCCTCTTGCATCGTTTGACAGAAGAGATAAAGAAAAAAAGACGCTAAAAATTGTCGCGCAGAGTTCTTTTGCATCATGACAATGCACTGGTGCACAAACCCCTCGAAACTCTGGAAACTGTGCGTGATTGTGCGTTCGAATTGTTACAACATCTGCCATATTCACCATATTTTCCTCCATCAGACTTTCTTCTTTTCCAAAATCTAAAAACTGATCTAATAGGCCGAAAATTTGACTATGATGATGAAGTGATTGATGCTGCGAACGCTTGTTTGAACTCGAAATCGAAGACCTTTTATTTGAACGGTATGCAGAAGTCATCTGAGCGTGGCTGAAAGTGTATTCGTGTACACAGGTATTATATTGAACAATAAATTCTTTATTTGTTTGGCTAAAAACTTTTCGATCCCCTTCGTATATAATCTAAGCCAAAAAAGCGCTGCATCGCGAAGGAATTATCCAAATTTAAAGGAAATCGACAGAGGTGGTGTACATGTACATACAAACAAATAATTATACTTTCAGAAAAATTGGATGGTTCATTCAAGAGAAAGAACTTCACAATTTGGAAAGTTACTAACACATGGGTCCATCTCTGGCCCTTATGCAAGCAGCTATTCGGCTTGGCATCGTTTGACGGCGTTGTTGGATGCCCTCCTGCCAAATTCTGTCCAACTGGCACTTTAGATTGTCAAAATCCCGAGCCAGTTGGAGGGCCCTGCCCACAATGCTCCAAGTGTTCTCGACCAGAGAGAGATCTGGCGACCTAGCTGGCCAAGACATGGTTTGACTAGCATGAAGACAGGTAGTAGAAACTCTCACCATATGTGGGTGTGCATTATTTTGCTGAAATGTGAGCTAGGGCAGCCTGCCTCGAAGAGCTACAAAATGAGTCATAGAACATTGTTAATGTACCTCTGTGCTGTAAGATTGCCACAGATGATAACCAAAGGGATAGTTATTGTTGATGAATGATGGCAGATATGTTTAGTATTTTTTATGAAGTGCATCATCCTTCCTAAAAATCAACTGTTAGCATAATACAGCTTCTGTATCACACAAAGCTGTTGGTTATTTGTGCACTTTCTTTAGTTTCAGCAAAACCCCATGTTATTTCAAGCATGTTTATCCATTTTTACCCCTTTACCTACACTAGTCCATGAAATGTTTAATTTTCATGTGTTAACAGATATTTGGGTCATCCTATACACACTGGGTGTACATAAAGTCCAGGAACACTTTCAATTATTTATCATACAAGAACTAAACATTGTACAGGTGTCATACATAATGCATTTTGAAGAGAAACTCCAAAATTTTTTTTTACAAACATTCAATATGTGAATCACGAGTGACCCAGCAAACGTCAATATGGTAATCGAATTCTTGCCATACCTGATCAAATGGTAGAGGCCATATTTCTAATATTTATTGTGTGCTCACAGAAAAAAGTCACACAGAGTGTGATCTGGTGATTGAGGAGGCCATTTCGTTAAACAGCTGTCCCCTTCTCTAGCATGGCTGATACATCGAGGCGGCAGCTCCATGTTCAGGTACGCACAAACTTCACGATGAAAATGGGGCGGAGCCCCACCCTGCTAAAAGATGAACGGAGAGTCTGATTGCTTTTGAAGCAGCAGCCATTGCTGCAACATGTCCAAGTAGGAAGTAGGAATATCCAGTGACAATGCTCTCTGCGAAGAAGAATGGCCCATATATATACATATACATATACATATACATATACATATATATATATATATATATATATATATATATATATATATCCACATCAAAAAAAGTTTTGCAACACCCCAGTTCCCAGAACTCCTGAAGGTAGACGTTGATTGTGTATATTGTATCACAGACACAGTCCCTCTGACTGTTCATAGATGTCACTAAACCAGCCCAAAGATGTAAACAACCATACATGAGCAGTGCATATTAGGCATTGGGGTCTGACAGCGTATCATTTGCAGTCATTCCACCAGGAAAGAGGTATACAGCTCGTGTTTTCTGTAGTTCAACCATGCTTAGACGGCCAATACCATGGTTCGACCACGTCCGCATTGTTACTTTGTTCCAGGAAGGGCTCTCAACAAGGGAAGTGTCCAGGAGTCTTGGGGTGAACCAAAGAGATGTTGCTCGGACATTGAGGAGATACAGAGAGACAGGAACTCTGAATGACATGCCTCTCCCAGGCCACCCAAGGGCTACTACTGCAGTAGTTGACAGCCACCTACGAATTATGGCTCGTTGAATAATGCTTTTTGTGCAGCCACAGGACGTCGTGTTAAGACTCAAACTGGGCGCAAAAGGGTGCATGATGCTCAACTTCACTCGTAACATCCATGGTGAGGTCCATCTTTGCAACCACAACACCATACAGTGTGGTACAGTTAGGCCCAACAACATGCCGAGTAGTCCGCACAGGATTGGCACCACGTTCTCTTCACCGATGAATGTCGCATATGCCTTGAAGCAGACAATCGTCGGAGACGTGTTTGGAGGCAACTCGTTCAGGCTGAACGCCTTAGACACACTGTCCAGCGAGTGCAGCAAGGTGTAGGTTCCCTGCTGCTTTGGTTTGGCATTATGTGGGGTCGACGTACGCCACTGATGGTCAAGGAAGGAGCCATAACGGCTGTATGATACATGAATGCTATCATCCTACCGACAGTACAAGCATATCGGCAGCATGTTGGCGAGGCATTCGTCTTCACGGACGACAATTCGCGCCCCTATCGTGCACATCTCGTGAATAACTTCTTCCTACAGGATAACGACTTCGCTCAACTAGAGTGGCCAGCATGTTCTCCAAACAAGAACCCTATCAGCCATGCCTGGGATAGATAGAAAAGGGCTGTTTATGGACGACGTGACCTACCAACTACTCTGAGGGATCTACAGCGAATCGCCATTGAGGAGTGGGACACTGCCTTGATGAACTCGTGGATAGTATGCCGCCATGAATACAGGCATGCATCAGTGCTAGAGGATGTGCTACTGGGTATTAGAGGTACCAGTGTGTACAGCAATCTGGACCACCACCTCTGAAGGTCTTGCTGTATGGTGGTACAACATGCAATGTGTGGTTTTTATGAGCAATAAAAAGGGCGGAAATGATGCTTTTGCTGATTTCTATTCCAATTTTCTGTACACGCTGTGGAACTCTTGTAACCAATGTGATGCAAAACTTTTTTTATGTGTGTATATATTATTTTTCTGCCCTTATGCAGTCATAGTGAGGGGGTTTGCACCCCATGGTAGTAGCCAGTGTGTACACCCTTCCTAGAATCCCTTATTCCAAGGGTAAGATACTTTAAAATGTGTTTCTTGTAGACACAAGAGCGAACACCTGCCCTATGCTAAAAATCTGACTTCTTTTAAATGTGTTCCGAAATCATTTTTTTCTGTTTCGGCCCCTACAGCATGCATATTCTCTCTGAGTTGATGACATCACTGGGGAGACATTACTGACCTTTGGTCTGTCTGCTTACAGTGATTTATTTGCGGCTTGTGGAGTGGGTGAATGTAAACTTAGTTTGTTGAGCAACAACCAATTGTTTTGAGACTACTCCACCACTGCAAGTGCACTTTCACATGTAGCTTCAATTGATGAAGTCTTGTGTTGATGAGTATTTTTTTAACCAGTTTTCGCCTTCTGAAGCAAATGAAATAAGAAACCTCTGTGGCTACAGAGCAGTGTATATATTTTTTTGGATTTCTAATGTGAAATTCTCCCTGTGACTTCTATTGTGAATTTTCTTTTCTTCAAGAAACGCTTGGCTGTCACAGCTCCAAACAGCGTGGCTGCCTTTGCAGTTGACACAGAACAGAGAAACTATACAAAGGTTCCGATCTTCGTGTGGAATTTTGTCACATGTTTTCACAAGTTGCCTGCCCATCACATTCTGTGGTGATGTGATCATAGTGCTGACACTTTACAGTGCCTTGCGCAGAGTGCATAATATCGTCTCATTTTCAGGTGGATGAATCCTGCTGCGCTGTGTGCTCTTGAAACACTGGAACAGGTCTGTTGAGGCTGGTGCTAGATGAGCAATACGGCTCACACCCGCTTGCCACCTGGGGAGTGAGCGTTGGCGGTAAAAAGGGACAGGCAGGTGTCGCTACATAGCACAGGGAGGTGTACACAAAGCACTGTCTGCAGAGGAATGACCACAGTTAGGTTCCACATAGCCTTAGACGCGAGCGCGTAAAAGTAGCGTGATGTCTGGGCTAAGAACTTCAGATTAAAGGTCAGGCACACCAACATCACTTTACAAAAATTACGGGAAGTACTGTTATGTTATGTGACTGAAGTAAAGTATTCATCATGTGAGAGCAGAGAAATAAAGTCTGTATAGCTTCCATCAAAATTTTTACTATAAAAATACAGGGCTATTACAAATGATTGAAGCGATTTCATAAATTCACTGTATCTCCATTCATTGACATATGGTCACGACACACTACAGATACGTAGAAAAACTCATAAAGTTTTGTTCGGCTGAAGCCGCACTTCAGGTTTCTGCCGCCAGAGCGCTCGAGAGCGCAGTGAGAGAAAATGGCGACAGGAGCCGAGAAAGCGTATGTCGTGCTTGAAATGCACTCACATCAGTCAGTCATAACAGTGCAACGACACTTCAGGACGAAGTTCAACAAAGATCCACCAACTGCTAACTCCATTCGGCGATGGTATGCGCAGTTTAAAGCTTCTAGATGCCTCTGTAAGGGGAAATCAACGGGTCGGCCATCAGTGAGCGAAGGAACGGTTGAACGCGTGCGGGCAAGTTTCACGCGTAGCCCGCGGAAGTCGACGAATAAAGCAAGCAGGGAGCTAAACGTACCACAGCCGACGGTTTGGAAAATCTTACGGAAAAGGTTAAAGCAGAAGCCTTACCGTTTCGAACTCATTGATGGGGACATGCTGCGCCGAGTGTGAGAGGAACTTGATTATCGGCTTGATGTCTGCCGAATCACTAAAGGGGCACATATCGAACATTTGTGAATGCCTAAAAAAGCTTTTTGAGTTTTTGTATGTGTGTGCAAAACATTGTGAAAATATCTCAAATAATAAAGTTATTGTAGAGCTGTGAAATCGCTTCAATCATTTGTAATAACCCTGTATATTTTTGTTTTCAGGACGAACATTGAGCAAATGAATCTTTAGTCGAGCAAGTTACCACATTGCTTTTCAGATTGCGAAAACAGTGCGCAGTTTCAGAGAAGGGGAGTCGAGCATATACACTGAAAGTCATGGGATAGCAACATGCTCGTATACAGATGGCAGTAGTATCACATACACACGGTATAAAAGAGCAGGGCATTGGCGGAGCTCTCGTCAGTACTCGAGTGATTCATGTAAAAAAGGTGACCGACGCGATTACGGGCGTATGACGGGAATAAACAGACTCTGTACGCAAGAGGGTAGTTGGAGCTAGACACATGGGACATTACATTTCGGAGACACAGGTCAACGAAAAATTTATTTTGAAAAACTTTTTTTTTACTTTGATAGCTGATCTTTATAGATTTCATGAGCTGACTCCAAATCTAGCCCTAGTTTTTTTTGTATCATTCATAGTTTTTGAGCGATATGCTTTTTATGACATAGAATAAAAATCCTATGCTATACAGTAAATGGGGAAATTAATGAAACACTTTGTTACAACATAAGCATGGTTTGTATTTATAGTAAGCTGCTTAAAACAATTATGTGGGTTGACAGAAGTTTCTCTTGTCAGCTGGAATTGGTTTGTATTTTCCTCCTCTTTTTTTCTTTGAAGCTTCTTGCGTAGCTTTTTTTATGATGAGTCGCCTGCTGGACTTCTTGGTGAAGTGACCAACAGTAGTCCCCCATCATGTTAGTGTTCTAGCGGCCTTGGTAGCGTTTTTCCATCGCTTTAATGTCCTGGTGAAAACTCTCTCCTTGCTCCTCACTAACATATCCCATATTGTCTGGGAAGTAATCAAGGTGACTCTTCAAAAAGTGAACTTTCAGGCTCATAAACATCCTAAAGTTCTACACTTCTTTAACACTGTAGCTATAATAGAACCATATTCAGGCTCTTTTTCATGTACTAAGAACTTTGGAGCGACTTGCTTGAATGATACTCATGCTTCTTACTCATTTACAGTCAATGTGGATTCAAAGTTAACATCAAACATTAGTTTTCTAATGTCAGGTCCGACAAAGATGCCTTCTTTTAGTTTAGCTTTTGAAAGGTGTGGTAACTTTTTCCAGAGATATTTAAAACATGGTCCATCTTTAGGCAAAGCCTTTACAAACTGTTTCATTAGGCCTAACATTATATGTAAAGGTGATAGTAGTGCGTTTTTTGGATCTACAAGGTTTTTGCGTAGAATGTTCTCAGCAGGTTTTAAAGACTCCCTCACAGGCCAGTTCTTTCTGCACCAGTCCTACTGTCCCATTCACACAAGAAACATGGAAATTTGGTGAAGCCACCTTGCTGACCAAGGGGCATGCATGTTACTTTTAGATCGCCACATATCATCCAACCATGAGCAGAATTGCCTATTTTATTTAGCATTATTTCCAGGTTTTCATAGCTTTCTTTCATATGTACAGAATGTCCAACAGGTATAGATGCATACATGTTACCATTGTTTAATAAAACAGCCTTGAAACTAGTTTTGGATGAATCAATAAACAGCCTCAAGTCTTCCTTTTTGTATTCAATACAAAACTCATTCATCAGGCTGGGAATGTCTGAGCAGTACACTAAATCTCCTTTTTGTTGAAAAAACTTGGAAAATTGCTGCTCTCTCTTTCTGTACATGTATATGCTGGTTCCAACTGCCAATAAGTTCTTTTCTTGTAATCTAGAGCCAAGCAATTCAGCTTTTTCTTTCGTTAAGCCCAGATCCCTAACCAAATCGTTAATCACAATCTGAGTAAACAATTTGGGCTCTAGACTTTCTGTATTACAATGGAATTCATCATCGTCTGGTTCATCTTAATCAGACTGTACATCAGAAAATACTTCTGTTGAAATAGAATTTAAATCATCTGGTGGTTCAGGAACTGGCAAATCTACACCATGCCCTACTGGTCGGATGTCGGATGGAGGGTTAGGGTAGCTTATTACCTTCTTGTTTTTCGCATTATGACCAGTAATATCAACACTGCAAATGTAGCAATCATCGGAATGATTTCTTGCCTTCCTCACATATCACAAGAACAGCAAATCTAAAGGCTTTTTTTCTCCTTTTTGAACAATTTTCTTCAACAGGCACATAACATACCTTATGTGGCGCCCAAGATTTATCTTGATCACCAAGTTTAGATCCAAAGTATGATAGATATACCTTTTTCACGAAATCTGAAATGTTGCTTTGGTGTTTTTTAATCACAAATTCACCACAAATATAACAAAAACTGTTAGCAGAGTTTTTACAACCATGAGTAGACGTTGTACTGAGCAGATGTACAGGAAACGAGAAAGTGTGGGTTGGGTTAACAGTAAACAAAATACCATCTGTTAACACAAAAATAGAATCGACCTTTTTTGCCAGCAAATGGTTTTCAACAGGGCTACCAACGTCATCTACATTCATTACACATCATTTTTAAATTATTGTAGCTGTTAAATTCTTTAAAAAATTGCTTAATTTAGTAAATTTAACTGTAAAATTTGAAGACATGGTGGGTGATACAGTTTTCTAAGAATCATATTTCAATTTCCCACCTTAAAAAACATAAGAATAAGTTATTTTCACCAAAAAAGTTTTTCCATCGTTGGCCTGTGAAATCGTTAGGGAATTCAGTATTGAGAAATCCGCAGTCTCAAGAATGTGCCAAGAATACCAAATTTCAGGCATTACTTCTCACCACAGGAAATGCAGTCGCTGACAGCCCTCATTTAAAGACCGAGAACAGCGGCGTTTGCGTAGAGTTTTCAGTGGTAACAAACAAGCAACGCTGCATGAAATAGACGCAGAAATCAGTGTGGAACGTACCTGTCAGGACAGGGCTGCGAAATTTGGCATTAATGGGCTATGGCACCAGAAGACCGATTTGACTTCCTTTGGTAACAACACGACATCGCCTGCAGTGCCTCTCCTGGGCTCATGACCATGTTGGTTGGACCCTAGACGACAGCAAACCCGTGGCCTGGTCAGGTGAGTTTCGATTTCAGTTGGTAACAGCTGATGGTACGGTTCGAGTGTAGCACATACCCCGCAAAGACATCAATCCAAGTTGTCAAAAAGGCACTGTGCAAGCTAGTGCTGGCTCTATGATGGTGTGGGCTGAGTTTACATGGGGTGTGCGGCGTAGCGATGTTACAAAATGTTCACTAACACTGGGTGAAGCAAGCTGCAAATTAATTTACACCTACCCGAGTACAGCGTCTGTTCACAAGCCGTTGCTCTGCACTCGTAGGTACTATGTAGACGATGTTAAAAGCAGCGTTGAAGAAAATTATCGTCCATACTTACGACTGCATAGTCCGAGTAGCTCAGGTAGCAAAATAAACCTGTAAATCCCTAGTAATAAAGGGCAAAAGTGTATGCTTCCTTCGCCGGCCGGAGTGATCGATCGGTTCTAGGCGCTACAGTCTGGAACCGCTCGACCGCTACAGTCGCTGGTTCGAATCCTGCCTCGGGCATGGATGTGTGTGATGTCCTTAAGTTAGTTAGGTTTAGGTAGTTCTAAGTTCTAGGGGACTGATGACCTCAGAAGTTAAGTCCCATGGTGCTCAGAGCCATTTGAACCATTTTATTATGCTTCCTTCCTTCACTGAAAATATCCGCTTCCCGATACTAATGTTTTTTATTGTCTTTTAGTTATGGTGTCCACAAGCCCACATTTACGTCAATAGCACATCTACTACTGGTTCATGCAGCTTATATCACACGCAAGACAGCCAGAAATGTACTAAGTCCAACCCGAAATATTACGAGATTAATACAGGCAATGCTCTGCTACGAAATGAGTTTCACACTCCGTCCTTTTCAGTGGATTCTTCAAAGGAAGATGCTCGCCAGACAATGTTCTGTAAATGCATACTGAACACGCCACGCAGAATACTTCACAGAGGCCGATAGTTTTACACGCGGTTTTCTCTACAATAAACACTCCAAAATCTCCCAAACTTCACAGAACTGTCCGTAAATGATCTGCTTGTATGATGATATAAACAGAATGCGAAATAACAGTAACTTCTTCGTTTTACAAATAACTGTTTCGGACATGTCTAACATGGTCTTCTCGTCCGGCAGCTAGTCCACGACTGTCTGAATGCCATTGCTTTCAGGGCATATAACTCATTCCAATGCACAGGTGAGACTTTACTCTGATTGGTTGATCAAGACGAACAGCCAATCAGGTCAATCTTTCAAGATCACATTCGCGCTTAAACTGTTTTACTCCAATCAACATTCGCAGATGCATTTACGTCATTTCATGTTGCAAACATTAACAAAATGTTCCACCAAACCAAACCAAACGCAAACTATGCTTGAAACATATTTTAGAAATGATTATACTCTTATTACCTTTCTGGCTGTCTCGTTACAAAAGCAAACACTCGCAGATATACGTCATCCATCGCTTAGGGGGATTTATAGTTTTCATGACACCCTAGTGGCGTAACACAAAGAAAAGTTATCGAAAATTTAGAATTGAAAATCTTTATAAAGTAAATCAGCACAATGAGAGTTCAATTACTGTTTTCAAATAACGAGAGAAATGTAATTTGTTATTGTTCCTATCTGAATTTACTTTCTTAAGTGTCAGTTGAGTACTTTTTTATTGAGTTTTTTTATATCTCCGAAACTATTATAGGTACCGGTATCAAATTTTGACACAAATTTCATCTGAATAACAAAATGTCATGTACCAAATTTGGAATAAAACAGATAATATTTAACAAAGTTATTTAGTTTCTTAGGTGAGGTAAATAAGTGATTTTAGTACACGTCACAGTGAGCATTCTCACTGTCCGCTTTAGCAGCTCGGCTCTAAGCACTATGGGACAACATCTGAGGTCATCAGTCCCCTAGATTTGGAACTACTTAAACTTAAGGACATCACACACATCCGTGCCCGAGGCAGGATTCGAACTTGCGACCGTTGCAGCAGCGCGGTTCTGGACTGAGGCGTCTAGAACCGCTAGGCCACAGCGGCCGGTCCGCTTTAGCGACAGGTGTGTCTATGACGCATACGGCAGGCCACAAGTCGGCCGCCGCCGAATGCTACTATAACGCAGGCTTCGAAAACAGCTTGCCATAATGTAACAAAACTTACTGCAAAAATCTGCAGTCGCGTAATAGCTGCGACGCTACAGGTGGACTGAGCCCTCATGTCCAACTGAAGTGATCACTGACTGTAAATGGTTAAGACCATTGCAGCCATTTATGTACTTCACGTTCCCAAACATGTCATCGAGCCATTACTTTTTGTGATTAGTTTGAACAACATTCAGGACGACTCAAGTGAATTATTTGGCCACACGGATCGCCCGACATGAATCCCATCTAACATTTATGGGACATAAACAAGAGGTCAGTTCGTGCACATCATCCAGTACTGGCAATACTTCATCAATTATGGACGCTATAGCGGCAATATAGATCAATATTTCTGCAGGAGACTTCCAATGGCTTGTTGAGTCAATGGCCGGCAGGATTGGCCGTGCGGTTCTAGGCGCTACAGTCTGGAGTCGCGTGACCGCTACGGTCGCAGGTTCGAATCCTGCCTCGGGCATGGATGTGTGTGATGTCCTTGGGTTAGTTAGGGTTAAGTAGTTCTAAGTTCTAGGGGACTGATGACCACAGCAGTTAAGTCCCATAGTGCTCAGAGCCATTTTTTTGTTGAGTCAATACCACATCGAATTGCAGCACTACACCGAACAAAAGGAGTTCCGACACGATATTAAGAGGTATCCCATGACTTTTGCCACCTCAGTGTGGAGCCTGAGAGACTTTCTGAATTTCATGCAGTTAGTCTCTCTCATTCTACCGTTCAACGGAGAATTCAAGAAATAGTTAATAACGTTACAAAAAATTTTATTGTACTTTCTTTAGCGCTATGTTTAAGTGCACAGGCTTTTCTGATGCTGCTCAGCTGTCAATTCGCATTTGCGGAGCAGATAGTGGCCTCATCGTCACAGAAGAACTACTGTACTTGGTTCCGATAAAAGACACTACAACAGGGGCAGATATTCTCGCGTGAGTACGAATGGTGTTGGGTGCAGACGCCGCACAAGGTATGAATGATTGAAATATCGATTTCATGGCACTTTTATGAAAGATACTAAAGTCATTACTCATTCCACAATCACAGCCGCTGACTCCATGGAGCCTGAGCCCCCTCAAAATTTCGTTTGGGGGGCCAGAGCCGCCCCCCCCCCCCCCCCCAATAGTTTAAGAAAATTATTAGTTACATTATGCTTAGTAAAATCACAAAATTATGTTGGAATTTTTTATTTTCCTTGCTTGACGATAGTTACCTTTTTAAATAATTCATTAATGAGTTAAAAGAAATAATTATTAAGGTAGTAAGCAGGTTAACTGAAAGCGAGTGGTGTGAATAATGATAGTGTTACGGTGCTGCGGGCGCACTTAGAATTTGTCCCGGTGTGCGAACCTTCGGGCAAAGCCTGGCGCAGGCGGGCCAGCGCTGCGGCCGCGGCGACATCAAAAGGACTGGAGCAGAAGTGCCTGGAACCCCCCGCCACTCGTCGCCTTGACGCTTCGAGACATTATGACGCCGAGGCTATATAAAGCCTGCCCTGCTGTTGCAGTCATTCAGTGCGGATAGTTTCGTTCAGTGCATGCCCCAGACGTGTTTAGTGTTCTGACTGTAGTGTCTAAGGACTATCTTATATGACTATATTTTATTCGTTTACTTTAGTCTCTTAGAGTATTGTGAATTAAGTTTGCAATGAATAAATTTGTTACCAAAAAGGCGCACTTGGAAGTTGATAATACTGTAAATCAACCTCCAACAATTATTGTGGCGTCAATTGCTTCGTCGTCTTCGGGCGAGAACCGTTCACACCCGAAACCTGGACAATCAGGTAAGGGAAGATTATTTCAGAAGTCCCGGTTGATCAAATCGCATCCACCGAAAACGTTTTTTGCAAAACCTGCAAAGAGGCAGATGCTAAAAATCTGTTACAATTTTCTTCAAAATTAAAAAAATAAGATGAAGATGTATTTACTTCCATAGGGTTTTCTAACTGGAAAAAAGGCTCCAAAATTCCGTCTTCATGAAAATACGTTTACGCATAAAGAACGTGTTCTGAAACTAAATTCTATCACTAACTTCAGTGTGGCCTCCCAATTGAATGAACAGTTAGATAGTGATATGAAGAAAGGCCGTTTAGTTCTTGAGATAATTTTTACTACCGTGCAATTTCTATGCTGACAAGGATTAGCAATCAGAGGGCACGAAGATGTAAAGTCAATTTTTTTTCAATTGTTGGAGCTCCGTAAGAACGACATACCTAAGTTTAAAGATTGGTTAGGGCATTTGGGGTGTTATAAGTGGATGTCCCACGATATTCAAAACGAGATCATTTGCTCTACTAGGAAAGTCTGTGTTGAGAAAGGTATTGGTTTCAATCAAGAAGACTGAACAGTTTTCTATTACTGTTGACGAAACAAGTGATTCTTCGTGTGGTGTCACCGCAAGGCACCATACTTGCTAGGTTGTGGGCTTCAAATCGGCCGCGGTCCGTCAGTACACATCGGACCCGCGAGTCGCCACTGTCGACGCTAGCAGAACGAGCGCCGGCACTCGGCTGGTCTTAGGAGACAAGCTAGAGCACTGCCCAGTTCTACAGCCGACTTTGATAGGAATGGTTCACTTGTTATAGCTTCAGTGATCTCATTTGCAGAGACGCCTTCAGCTAAGTCAGTAGCTATGACCTAGCCAGGTGCCACATACAGTTTATGCATTGAAAATTGATCTATATGTGTGAAGCAATCAGAATTGTAAAGAACTATTCGCAGTTCAGTCTGTAACTGCACTTGTAAATATTATTGTTCAAAGTCAAGATGGACGTTCACCGCTGATGCTGAATTAAAGCTAAGTATTTAATGGTATTCCTGTCTGCTAACTTTCTAATCACCTAAGATTTTCCAGCTACATCCCGTCAAGTATAGTTCATTGATCCTCAAGTCAGCCTGCGTGATAAACGCGTGCAATTAAATTAATGGCCACACCTCGTGATCAGACTAAGAGTCAATTTGCGTGACAGCCGGGTCACCCTTTTTCCATGAGGCCCATAGTTCCGCCTCATACCATACACAACACTTCGTGTGTGTGTGTGTGTTTGAGGTTTACGGGCGCTAAACAGCGTGGTCATCAGCGCCCAACAACACTTCGATTCACGAACAAGTGTCATTTTGTATTCATACTGTCGATGATTTCTTAATCATCAACAAAGACTTCATTGGCTCATATCAGACCCGCAACACTGAATCACAAACTCTGTTCAGTATTTTAAAAAGACTTTTTGCTCGTCTTCATTTGTCAATGGATAACTTAAGAGAACGGTGCTATGATGGTGCCTCGAATATGAGAGGTAAATTCAAAGGACTAAAAGAGTTAGTTTTGCATATACAACCAAAGGCACGTTATGTGCACTGCACTGCTCACAGTTTACACTTGGCAGTTATAGACAGTCTTCGCCATCTTACGTCTGTGAGGGATATTACGGCTTTAGCCAAGTACTTAATAAACACCATAAGGGAATCCAACAAAAGGATGGACTTTTCAGAAGCATACGCTGTGAGAGCGCCAACGACCAAGTTGGTCTACGATCCTTTTGCCCAACTAGATGGACTATGCGAGCTTCTAGCCTTTTGAGAATATTGAAAAACTTTGAAGAACTTCGTATTTAGATAGAATCGCTGAAGAGGAGAAGTTAATTACTTGTTATCCCTATTGTAGCCACCAGCTTTTTACAAGATAATAGCTATCAAAAGCTACATTCCAAGACCTATAGGGAGTGAGGATCTCTCCTGGGAATACATTGTTGCAACTAACAATGCAAGCTCTCATCTGCATCAGCTCTAGTCAAAGACATGATTTTAGTTCACACCTGACAAAGGCCTCTGACAGGATCTGTTGAAGTTAAAGGACACATCACTTGGAGCACGCCTTCCCATCGTCAAGGCCTTCGAGCATTCAGCCAGGGCAGCAGCCTCAATGCAAGACACAATCCTGGTATTTGCCTCCTGTCTGGAGTTGGAAGCTTTCCACAAGCAGTTTGTGTTCGAGTCAGTCTAAGACCTTTCCAGGACACTTTGCATCAAACCATTATCATCCTGTAAGCAGTGTTTCCTTACACATCTGTGACACCAATCCCATTTCGACATGGCGAAGTGTACCTCCTGTGGTAAATCTGGACCCACGGCCAAAGTCTGTCGCTCGTCCACTCCAATGCCCATGGACTGGGCGTAAGGTGACCCCGAGGAAGACCTCCCTCAGACCAGCTTTCCAGATGTGGTGTTTGTGCAGACTGTCCTCCCATGGTCCACTAACCTGATGTCTTTACATGTCGAGATGTAGAACAAACCAGTCACCTTGTAGACTGATACCAGGTCATCAGTTACAATCATTGGTTGGACCACATATCAAGTTGTTGGGTCTCATCCGCTGCACTCTTTTGACACCAACTTATGGAATTCTATAAGGACGTCATTTCTGTGGTGGAATGCTCCTAGGCCAGGCTCCACCATGGCGCCATGGTAACAGCAGCTTTGATTTTGGCGGTGGTGGCCACACAGGCATCTAGTGTGCTTGGTCTAGATTTGCTTAACAGCTTGAGACTCGAGATTCACGACACTTCCAAAGCCGTCCATGCTTCTGCCCTACACCACCAAACACTTGATGAAATTCGGTTGAGTGTTGCAGAAGCTATGAATTGGTGTTCCCAGATTCCAGGCAATATCCCTCTGTTACCCAAAGTATTTTAAGGCCTGCAGCATTAAGTTTGCAAATCGCATGCTCGTCCTAGTCGTCCTGAGCCACCCGCATTGTGATTGTAGAAAAGCCACCAGGTGCAATCCGCATCTGTGGCGACTTCAAGGCCATCGTCAACGCCCAATCCTTGGTCGCCACATATTCCATTCCCAAGATCGAGGACATTGGTACCAGTATCGTCGTAGGAGAAGGGTTCGCCATAATCGACCTTCCCATAGGACACTAACTACCAAAAGATAGCGGTCATCAGTACTCGGTATGGACTGTACTGACATACCAGACTTCTGTTTGGCATCACCAGTGCCCCAGCAGTCTTCCAGAGATACTTGGAGCAACTCCTGGAGGACGTCTGGGAGACAATGAACAACCTCGACAGTATTCTGTTTGTTGGAAAAGATATGGACAATCTTCTTCAGAACCTACAGACACTCTTCTCCATATTCACGACAGCAAACATTCGTTGTAATGTTAATAAATGCTGCATATACAGTCCTCGGGTTTGTCGCCAGATCCGATTGTGTAAATCGCACAATATTTCATTGCTGCAACTGTATCTTGCTGGTTTTCAGTCAATAAATGATGAAATCATGGCGTGATGTGGCGAAAGGATGTGAGGTGGTATGGCCCTCAACTACGTACGCTCCGACTCGACGTTGAAATATTAAAAGTTTTGGCCTGTTTCGTTGTGTAGGGGCTGGGATACGTAGTTGCCGCATTACAGGCCAAATACTGCTGAGTCTACAGTATACGATAAGAATCCACACATGAATCGAATGGTCGAAGGTTTCTATCATTCGGCAATTGCGAATTATAAATGTAACATATAAATTTATAAATTAAAGATTGCAATTAAATAAAATCTGCATGTAATATCTTAACGATTTTAAATGATGAGTACGATAGTAGAAGTACTTTTGAGAATGCGGTATATTTCTGCAAAACACTTATTGGTGTCGATGGTCCAGCAATCAAATAAAATATAAGTTGAATGACAGGGAAACAATAGATTCCTACAGCACGTAATTGGTTATGAACAACAACACAGCTCACGAGATATTCACTTCTAAACGCACACTACATCTTCACTGTAGAAGCGACGGAAATCTCACAAATGCACAAGTCGGCACTCTTTGAAGTATTTCTATCTCTCGCAAGCACGCGTCAACCGCTCCAGACTCCGCTCCTCTCTCGCGACCGTGCGTCCCTCGCGCCGTCCAGCACCTCCCCATGTCAATTGCCGTACTCTCAGCACTCCCCATCTCGCTTCCATCCACTCTCCCCATTCACGAGCGCTGTGGTTGGCTAGAGCGCTAGCGCCATGTCTTCAATACAACGCACCCACACAAACATAATGAAACACATTCGAAATAATGGATTTACATTTAAATAACTTGAAATTATATAAATATTCCTACGGCTGGACCATAAACACACTCTAACACACATTATTAGATACATAAGCAAATTAAATAAACATATATCAAAGGAATAGAACAAAAGGTAAGCCAGTAGCCCAATGTCTCTGTGCTTTCTATAACACAGTAAATATTTAACCAATTTCTTCATGCATAGTATATATCGGATATAAACAAAGACATAGATGGATAAATATATTTATAAGCATGCTGTTACCGTTTTTTCGTGTAACTGTGGAGTACTTAAGGCCTGACGCCATCGACAGTAATCGGCCACTTTGACCTCCAATAACTCATGCACTATTCAAGTTACATGCCTCTAATTTATACCAATTAAGGTTTACACTAACAGCTTTCTAAAGACACGTCGATCGACGAAATCGGATGGCGCGTTTAAATTCTAGATTTCGTTGCTGGGTGTTACTTGTATAATTTACCGTCAGATACTATACTTTTAACTAATAAAGAGATTGAAAATCTGATTACACCATCAGAATCGTCGTGCAAATAATAGTAATGTACATGTTTCTTTTTGAGGTATCATGACTGATGAAACACTTCACAAAGTCCGCCATCTTTGGCCCTCCCAGTGCACAGAGTCACCAAGGAATTCCCAGCCACGTGCTCGTTGGCCACGTGCTCCGGCCGTTGTGAGGCACCATGCGGATGCTAATGAGCTCAGCTCTGCCGCACGGCCCGAGCGGTGGCCGCCAACTCTGAACTTAGAATTTTTCCAGGGCGCTGCGACTCGCTCGTTACCTCACAATCTTCAGGTGGTGGTAGTTGCTGCTATCACTGCTGCAAAACGCGACTGATGATAAATGCGCGGCGATGTCGAAATTTATCAGGCGAAGAGCAGGCAAATGTGCGGGAATACGCTCACAGTTGGAGGAAAGTGGCGCCTCTATTGCCCCCTGCTGGGAGCTGCAGAGACGCCTTCTGTGTATGCACACTGGGCCATGACTGTGCTGCCAGATACTGCTGTAATTTGAGTTTTTCAGTCTCAGACAATGCCTTTGTAAACCTTTGCTCAATAAGGCAACTTTTCACAAGGTTACATTTCTTTTGCTGCTAATTTCTGTTGTGACGTGCTCATAAAGAGATAGCATTTCACTAGATTTTTCAGCAACTAACCTTTCTTTGTTGGACAGTTTCATTTGTTCCACATTGAGGATGGCGAGGGTGCTTTGCAAAGGCTCTTTGACTTTCAAAAGCCTGTCAGGCATTTCATATGTGGCATTTCATCTCGTAGGGGTATCTGGTTTCGGTGTTAAAATAGGAAAGCCCATTTGCATCTTAATATTGTATAATTTCTCAACTGCTTGAGGACTTGTTTTGAAAAAATCCACTATTGAGTTCACTTTTGATCTTGTGTCTGTAATTGGTTCGAAGCTCGCTTGCACAATTAAATTCAGTGTATGTGCAAAACAAGGTACATGCCACTGTTTGCACATCATCCATATTAGGTGCATTATCTGTAGTGCAAGGTACAATTTGACTGATAATACCCTAAGTTGGTGTCATATTTTTTAAGTCACTGGAAATGTCAGCTGTAATCTTGTTTTGGAATTTAAAACTAGATAACAAATATAACTTCAGATTGCAGTTTTCATCAATGAAGTGAGCAGTCACTGCAATGTAATTCTCATTTTTCACAGATGTCCATCCATCAGTGATAAAGCAGATGTAGGATACAGCTTGCACTGCAGATCTTACTCGCACTAGTGTGTTGCCAAACACTTGAGAGGGTAAACTGTTGGAGAGTGTTTTTCTGCGGGGATTTATGTAGTTTTCATTTAATAAATAAGTCATTTTTCTGAACTCCGCACTTTAAACTACATTAAATGGAAAATATTCTTTAACAACACATCGTAAAATCTGTTAGTTTATTTTTGCTCGTTTGGATGAATGGAAATAAATGGAAATGCCATGTCGCTAGGGCCTCCCATCGGGTAGACCGTTCGCCTGTTGCAAGTCTTTCAAGTTGACGCCACTTCGGCGACTTGCGTCTCGATGGGGATGAAATGATGATGATAAGGACAACACAACACTCAGTCCCTGAGCGGAGAAAATCTCCGACCCAGATGGTAATCGAACCCGGGCCGTTAGGTATGACATTCCGTCGTGCTGACCACTCAGCTACCAGGGACGGACACTGGTCTTGATGCAAATCCAGTAATCTTTGTTTGTCTACCACACCTAACCAGAATTGCACTGTTGGAAGTGCTGGATATTTCTTGTTCAGATTATTCATCTTGACGTACGGGCACTGAAATGGCAGATTCTTGAACAGCTACTGTGGAAACTGAACTGGTGTCAAACGAGTTTCATTTTAATTTACCGTTGGATGCTTATGTCGCAAATGTCTGTATAATCTAGGAGTTAAACTACTTTTAAACGACAACACTGCCAAGCACAAGTTACATTAAATTTTTTTAGGATTCATCTTCATAAAATAATCCCATGGGCGCTATGGCCAAAGCAGTTTTGCGCTCTAAAATCATAATTAAAAAAAAAAACACTGGGCTTCGTAACGCCATAGCTGAAGACAGAAGAACAAGCATGTACGGAACTGGAGGCAGAAGCAAACTACAGAAATGACGGATATATCCGCCCTGCTAATTTCTATGCACACAAAAGGGATTATTGTGGAGAATAGGCACATTAATTACAGACCCACAAATAACGCAACGCAATTCGAATAAATGACAAAATGTAAGATAAAATTTTGTATCCCAAGGTGTTTCGAACTATTACTATAAGTCCACCACGCTTCCCAGCTCTTCCAGTTCACCATTACACCATCAGTAATCCGTCAAGCAGATTACTTGCATGTATACAAACACCTAATTTATGTATATGTCTAAACCTGCCACTCTACGTCTTTTTTATTCAAAATGTTGTACGTTTACTTGCATTTTTAATGTGATTACTGGACATGGATTGAGAACCGTATGTTATAATAGATGTGTAATTTAACTGAATGTTTTTCACACTTTTATTATTTTGAATGCGAATAGTGTGCGTTAGTTTATTGTTTGTTAATATTTATAAAGCAGATATTACGCCATTTCGGAATAGGACAGTCAATCAGAAATGAAGCTTTATTTTCGGAAATCTTAAGCTTCATGCTGCTGTGTGTCAAAAAGATCCGGAACAGATCGGAATGAAACACCACTCTGTTTCCAAACACTGAAACAGTTCCATATATCGATACATTGTATCGAAACATAGAAACAATGGCCCAGTCTCCTGCAGTCTGCAGAGCAGAAGCGCTAGCGCGCGTGCATGAGTAAGTGTCATATGTGGAACCGGTGCTGTCGTTCGCTTTGCGTAATTAGAAGTCTAGTCGGCAGTTTTCATTTTGGATGTTTATTCGCTTGTACATCATTTCAAACCATGCCCAGCGCAGTCAGTGGTACAAACCCAAAACGAGAAGTGAAGCGGAAGAACAAGTCGTGCTTCGTAGCCAGGCCCGTGAACTCGTGTGATCGGTGAGGCAGTACTTTGAAGAAGACAAGGCAAAAGTTCAACCCACACATCTTGATGGTTGGGAGGTAAAGAGATCTGGAGCGGCTTTGAAAGTACGGGTAAGAACAAATGCTGTTGTGACGCCCTGAAATGTTCTTTGTTTACGCTGCCGCCGACTACGATAACAGTGTCGCAGCAGTCTTCGTATCATTGCTGCTTGTGACGTAGTTGGATAGAGCGTGCGGACACTCTGCTCGCTGTCGAATTGACACACAGCCCGTAGTAACTGCCTTTGGGTTTTGAAATCAGTTCCGTTTTCTTATTGTTATCCGTTCATTACTAGGGCCTATTTACTCTTATTACGTCAATTTTTGAGGTAAGTGTGTGCTACCTGGAGGAAACTTTGTGGTCTGGTCCCTGATATCTTTAGCTGTATCTGATTTCGCCCATTTGTGAAGTCTGAAACAGTCAGTTTGCTCTGTGAAACAGGTTTTGAAGTTTGTCGATTTGGACCAAGTAATTGTTAAAATTACCTCATGTTGCTTTGGATATGCCTGACCTGGAAAGTTTCTGGGTTTATTCGAAGATGTCATATACCAATTTCTTCATTAAATGATTGGCGTGGAGCAAAGTGTTTTTGGTACGTATTTTTAAATAGTTTAATCAGTTTGCCTGAAATAACTAAATGTGATGGGTACTTAAGTTTTCGTCAATAGTATAGCCATTTTGTTGTTTCTTATTATAAGTGATGCAAAAGTGCATCTGAGATTCTTGATAATGACAGCTGTGGACTTGGTATTAATTTCTGTCCAATGGCTCTGAATGCAGATGTTGCATGTATGGTTATGTGGTTAGTAGAACACGTACTTCTTTTGTGATAATCTTATGTTGAGAAAAGCCCCTATTACGCGATGCACGTAAACCGTACACCTTTGCATTAGCGCCCCAAGCGTGCATATCTTGTCACTACAGGCTTGCTCACATAGACCTGTTACACCATCCACGCAGGACATATATACCCGGCGCATATGAGCAATAGACTATAACGCGCGAAACGCAAGTAGAACTGTCTGGTCTCTTATAAAGTCGTTAGTTCTAACACAAGGGAGGCCGTGTGACATATTGGAACGTCATTCGTTCGAATTGTCAGCCAAACATTTAATAAGAAGTTGGTTTTTATTACGGAATTGTTCTACTGTGTAGGCTACTACTGGTCTAAATTACAGATTCAACAGTTGTATATTACGACACTTGGTTAAACAGGTAAATGTATATCTAAATTTACATTTTGCACATGGGGGACGCACTTGTCTTTGGAGCTATTGCCCTGGCAGTGATAGTAAATTTTCGGATTAGGGTAGGACGTCGACGAAAACGGGAAGCCAGGCACTGAGTTCGACCTTGGCTGGAAAGAAGGAACGAAGGCAGGGGATTATATTGATTATGAAAGAACTGAGGCGGGAAGATCTGGCAGAAATTCGGAACTTCGTGGCGATGGACATGGCCTGTTTCGAGAAGCTGCTGTCTATGTTAGAAGATGGAGTTAGCGTCTCCCATGACTGTGTCACACGTGCAATCTCACCTTCTCGAAAGTAAGAATTAAATCATATGTTCGTGTTTTGTGATCAATACCAGGGTCGGTAGAAGCGTCCGATCCCACGCGTCGGCTTTGACCCGTGACGTAAGGGTGTTGTGTGTGACGTCATGACGGCGCGAAGTTTGGTTTGTGAGTGTGGCGTGTTTGTAGATGTCGTGTTGTGGTTTGTTGTGCTCCCTGGTGGTATGTTAAGGGTTTCGTTTGCATGGTGTATTGGGCTCTGTTTGCTTTTGCTCACTATCCGGAATTGTGTCAGCTGTATTTGTAGTGGAATTCGTTTCAGTGAGTTAACGATTTTGTGTGAAGGTTAATTTAGTGTTTGCTGTACATCGTGTGGTAATTTTAGTAAAATTAATCGGTTGTTGTTTTTGTTCAGGAATGGATATGACGGATAAAATTAACAGTGCGCTTGTCAAGCGAAGTGTTCGATCCCAATGTGTGGCTGTGTATGTTGATATTGGTATCGGGAGATGTTTTTGAGCTATATAGGCCAGGGGGAGTGTTTGATCCTAGTTTATTGGATCGGGAGCTGCTGTTATGCTATATAGGTCAAGGGAAGTGTCAGATTCCAGATGATATTGTGTTTAGTGGTATTTGGGGAGTTTGGTGATGCCGGTTTTCTCGTCTTTTTGTATGGGTGTGGGTGTCTAAATTTGTTTATATTTAGTTTGCCCCCACCCAAAAACACCCCGTTTCCCGCGCTTGTCCCGTTGGTGTCATTAGGCTTTTTGTGGAAAGTGTGTGTTTGTTTTTCGATGCATTTTCGTCCTCATAGCAGATGGCCGGGATCGGACGCTTCCATATTTCCGAATACCAATCCAGATCACTGATAAAATACCAGTGCATGGCCTGTTATGTTGCATGTTGGTTGTAACATTGTTTCCTGGCGACTGGGGAATTTTTGAGAGTCTGGCTTTTAGTTACAGAATTGCACAGCCCACCATTTCAGAAGTTGAGGTTGTATGCACTTCAGAGGACCAATACTTAAAGGTGAACATGTGTTGTTTCTCCAAGTTTGGAAAATGGAATGCAATTTCCAGTGTGTTACTCAGTTTTGCAGTCGTCTGCCACACTGGGCAAAACTGCATGGACACTCTCGCCATCACTGCCAGTTTCTCTTTTCCTGCAATCTAATCAAAGATGACTTGCGTAAACTAAGGCGTTATGATATAAATCGAAAGTCACCATGTAATGTTATATGCATATTACTTAAAAAGAATACATTGCCAATGTAGCACATCATGATACAGTGGGTCATATAGACACCTTTCTTCGATGTATGTCTAAATTAAGATGCTTAACGCCTCTTTGCTCCATATCATTTCTGTAATGTCAGGTAATCAAAAGAAAAAGTCCTTTCACAGACAGCTAGTATAAAAGAAAGTCAACTGGCAAAAGTTTTTTCTGCATTTATGAAAACCTGCTTACTGAAAAACATGGAAAATCCCCAACACGTAAAACTGAAATTAGCTACTAGCTACCAAACAATAAGCAAATTCACACAATCAGGCCCAGTGAACTGCACGCCATCAGTTAGAACTCTCCATCTCTGCCTTCTCCTATGTCTCCTATTTTCCGTGACTCCCAGCTGCAACAAGTCTTCTCTCGTGCCATTGGTATACCTCTTGCTAGGCTTCCCACTGGTCTGCTGCCGGACGTGATCCAGTCTGTTGGAATTTTGGGCCATCTTGTTGCCTCCATTGTAACATGTCCAGCCCATTGCAGTCTTCTACTTCTCACCACTTGCAAGATGTTGGGCACCTTGTACTGATCTTCTAATTCTGTGTTATGGCGTCTTCTCCATTCAGCGGTAGTCTAACCTTGAACTGGTCCAAATATTTTCTTGAGGACCTTCCTCTTCAATGTTAGTAGTCTGTTAAGGTTTTGTTTTCTAGTGCTCCAGGTTTGAGAACCATAAAATTGTACTGGCATTATTAATGTCTTATACAGTTCTTTAGCTGTTGACACTTCTAAATTTTAATATAGGGTCTAGAGTAATAGCATCTGTTTCCCGTCTGCAGTTGTGCTTTTATGTCTGTGTCAGTTGATGTTACTTCTGTAAAAATTGATCCAAGATATTTGAACTTTCACATGTTTATAACCGGTGTGGTTCACAATGAAATCTTGAGTTTTGGGTCAATCTTCCTATGGTCATACACTCTTTTCAGAGCTAACTTGTAGACCGTTCCTAGCTGCCAATAAGTCCAAGGTCTGGATACCTCTTTTCAGATCTTTTTGTGTGCGTGGTAATAGTGCAGTGTTGTGTGCATGGACCAGATATGTAATGTGTTCATTGCCAATTTGAATGCCCCCGAAGTTTTCTGTCGAAATCCCGCATTACCTTCTCAAGTGCCATGTTGAAGAGGACAGGTGATAGCCCATCTCCTTGGTGTAATCCTGTTACAACTTGGAAGCTTTCTGGCATTTTATTGCCTACCTTAACCCTAAGTTTTCTGTCATTTAGGCATGCCTCTACCAGTCTGACCAATTTCTTTGGCATACCAAACTGTCAGTTTTAATCAGCTTAGGTCTGTTTACTGTCGTAAGCCTTCTTGAAGTCTACAAACAGGAGATGTATATCTCGGGTGTATTCATACATTTTTTCACAGACCTGTTTTAGGACAAAAATCTGGGCTGTCGTTGATTGTCCTGCTTCGAAACCTCCTTGGTATTCTCCAGTTACGTCAGTTGCTAGAGGTTTTATTCATTCTAATAGACAGTAGTTCATTCTAATAGGCAGATGTTGAATAGCGCTATGTCCCTTATAGTTGCCACATACTGATTTGTCTTTCCTTTCATACATTGGGCATATCCCAGCTACCTTCCATTCCTCTGGTGTTTCATGTTTTGCCCAAATTTTCTTGATTAGCTTGTGGATTTTGAAACAGAGGATTTCATCTCCAGCCTTGAGAAGTACAATGGGAATTTCGTCCACTCCTGGACTTTACTACCATTCTTAAGGTTTTTTGTCTGGTTCCTTTTCTATTCAATGGTGGGTGGAAGGTATTCTGGGTCTACTGTCACTGGGCCATCAAAGTTGAGGAGTTCTGTTGTGATCTTCTGTTAACATTCTTCCATTGGCATCTTTCATGACTTTGTGTTGATATATCCCTCCTTTAAAACTTTTCATTGTTCTATAAAGTTCTTTAAACCTATTTCCATGAAAGTCTTGTTGAGCTTCCTCCATGATGCTTTTTCCATATTTTCTTTGCTTTCCTCAGTGTGGCTTGTGTATGCTGCCGTATTTCTTCAAACTTTGATTCTTCTTCTTCCTGCATATTACTTTGTATCCACAGTAGTGTAGCCAATTGTCTGTCCCTGATAGTTTCCTCACACTCCTCATCAAACCACACTCTTTTTCCCTTAGTTCTCATTGATATTACTTCTTGGGCTGTATATTTGATGGTATCTGCAATTGCCTTACAGTTCTGATCTACCACAGTATCTCCTTCCTCCTCATTAAAGCCTCAAAATGGTATGTCAGTGCTATCTTGAAAGTTCTTCTTATATTATTTTTAAGCAGACTCTCCTGGTCATATTGAGTGACTCTTTGCATTCTCTCGTGCTTCCTGGCTCTCCATATTGTTTTCACCCTTCTGACAAGGAAGTGGTCTGATCCATATTCCACGCCTCTTTCCATTTTGACATTTTGTATCCATTTCTTTATTCTCATCTCTACAGTTAGGTGGTCAATTTGCCTCACTGTCTTCCCATCCAGACACACCTAGGTTTCTTTATATATTCTTTTCCTGTCGAAATCAGTACTACTAATAAATGAACCTTTTGCAAGTGCAAAGCTAACAAGCCTAGTGCCGTTACCACTGCTCACATCGTGTAAACTGCGCTTTCCAATGGTCCGCAGGAAGGCTGCTATTCTTTCCCTATTTTCACATCAAAATCTCGAAGGATAATTTTGTAATGTTCACTTGCTACATTGTCTAGAACCTTTTCTAATTTCATGTTGAAAATATCTTTGTTGATGTCATCCCTTTCTTCAGTTGGGGCATGACAATTTATATATGTGAGTTTGTGTTTCCCTGTGTGTATGGTAGGACTGAGATTCTAGGGTTGAACGATTTAAAATCTGACAGTGGTTCAGAGGGATTTCTTCACTACAAAACCAGTCCCTAGTGCATGGTTTGCTTCTGAGGCTCTATGTAATATGATGATTTTCAATTTCTGTAGCTCCGGCTTCTGTCCCTTGCCTCTTGCAGAGCCAGTAGATCTATTTGATACTTATCTGTTTCCTTTACTACGCATTTTGCTGCCCCAGGCTGTTATAGGGTTCTGACATTCCAGGACCCTAGTTGTATTTCCTTCTGTAGTCCTTGTTCTTGCTTAGGTCATTTTACAGAGATCAGTTCTGCGATGCTTATATCGGTGATTTTTTTTCTAGGGCAGGTTGGTAGCCAGTCACCAACCCCTTAACCTGGAATACCAGGATTTTTCATTCGGGATTTTCTCCCGTAGAAAGAATAGCTTCTCCACGCCTATAGAGGTCTTTCTGCCCTTTTGTTCGTATACCAGGGAATGACAGGGAAAGGAAATGGTGAAGACAGGTTTGGAATAGGAAAGTGGAGCGATAGGTCATGGTGGACACACTTGTGTGGCTCCTGCGCTTTGGCCAGTCGGGCTTGGGTGACCCTGCTGGTAGCTATGCTACTGCTGGCATAGCCCTCCGGAACCAGAGCATGCACACTTAATAGCCCGCACGGTCAGTGTTACATTAAGGTTGTGTCCCCTGAGGAGGAACATTAACCAAACAACAAGCAGAAAGCACTGAGGTACCCTCTTCTGCACACACGAGTTATTACTACCTAGTGTACATGCACGAATTGACGGCAGTTTAGAACTGCTATCTATTCTGGCACGCAGATAATGTGTCTGCCAGTTCTCGTAGTTTCCCCCATTCTACCGGTAGATCGCTGTTGTGCTAAACCAGTACCATTCGTGGCAGATTGTCGTGTAAAACCCGCTAAACAGTCATCCCGTTTCTTCTTCCTGGATGTTAATGGCTGATTATACTCTCCAGTGTTCTCCTTTAGTAAATTGAGCCCTCTACTTATCTTTTGGTAAAAGTATTGGACACTCCTTGCATTTTTTGTAATTATTTGCGATATATGTGCATAATAGGCATCAAAGTACATGGAGCCCTGTAAATTTTCGGAAATACAGAAGTGTCAGATTCCACCCGTCTGCTTTGACAAATGACGTCACAAATATGGCGGGAACAACCATAAACCACGAATCCAATATGGCGCCTATGACGTCATTATGTAAACATGATAAACACGAAAATACATCTAAAAACACACACACACACACACACACACACACACACACACACACACAGGTTTCACTAAAAACCTAATGACACTAACGGGGCAAGTGCTGGAAAATTGGGATTTTTTGGTGGGGACAAACAAATTGACACACAGCCCCATACAAAACCACATAAAACGATGAAAAAACTGACAACACAAAACTCCCCAAATTCCACTACACACTGTATCATCTGGAATTGGACACTTCCCTTGACCTAAATAGCTCAACAGCTACTCCCGATACCTGAAGAGCCACATCCACAAATTAGAATCGAACTCTTCCCTTGACCTATATAGCTCAACAACAACTCCCGATACTGGAACACCAACAGCCACAACCACATCCTTCCCCATCCCCCCCTCCCGCCTGTCCATACCTCTGCCTCTTCCGTTCCCCTTCTCCCCCTCTGGGAGTATGTTTTGTGCCTATGTCCGGAGATGTATGCTTGTAACTGTAAGACAGTCTCTCTTCTTCGCTTTCTCTGTTAGAAAGTCTGTCCTTCCTTTGTCCTTCTTTTCCTTGCCTCTTCTCTTTACCCTCTTCTCTGCTGCAGTGTTTGAGACCCCCCCCCCCCCCCTTCTTTCCTTTTCTTTGTTCCTCCCTTTCTATTATATCCTCCCTGTGTGGGTCTGAAGGCTGACCCATGCAGTCCCATGTGTAGCTGGTGAAGGGGTAACTCAGAATTCCCCACCCTGGGTAGACAGGTAGGACACGGACGTACCCCCTGGTAATGACTAGGCCCAGGGAGGGGTAATTACCTGAGCTGGTACCTTCCGAAAGTGCCGTTTGGTCCCTCCGTCCATTTCACGTGAGGTGTGAACAATCACCTAAGGCAGGAGTGCCCTCAGAGAGGACCCCTAGAAGGTAGGAGCGCGCCATTGGAGACACCGGTAATCATGGGGAATACTTCCGCAATGGTTTCCTCATCTACTGTGTCTGCTCACAAGTGAAAGTTAAATGAGTCTCAGCCACTGACAGTTTTTCCATCAGTGCCACAGTTCCTTGTTGTTTCTCGGTCGGACGAAGGTAAAGACTTCTCCTCAGTCAACCCTCTCATTATTCAGAAAGGTGTCGATGCAATTGCAGGTCCTGTAAAGTCTTGTTGCCGATTACAAAATGGCACCTTGGTAGAAGTAGTCAGTGCCCTCCAGGAACAAAAATTGCTGCGAACTTCACTGCTACACACCTTTCCTGTCCGGGTGGAAGCGCACTGCACTTTAAATTCATCAGGCAGGGTGGTTTATACACGCTCTCTTAATGGATTGTCCGATGAGGAAATTTAAAACTATGTGTCTGACCAGGACTGTTAGTCATGAAAAGGGTTGACAAGGACTTGGTTTCGACCCGTACTATCTTCTTGACATTTGACAGAGTTCATCTTCCATCGAACATAAAAGCAGGCTATAAGATAATTTCAGTTCGCCCTTACATCCCCAACACTACGCATTGCTATCGGTGTCAGCGGTTCAATCATACCAGCCAGTCTTGTTCCAATCTGGCCAAATGCATTACATGTGGCAAGGATGCCCATGAGGGTGCTTGTCCACCTCCATCCCCTCGTTGCATCGAGTATATGGGTGACCACGTTGCTTCCTCTAGAGATTGCCCCATTTTCAAAGATGAACGGCTCATACAGGAAATCAGAGTAAAGGAAAAGGTGTGGACATTTGCTGCTCGAAAGTTATTCGCTACTCGAAAGCCAACTGTGCCTCACACAGATAAATATAGCACTGCCCTTGCATCTCCTCGGCCTACAAAGGAGGCAGCCACGCAGACTTGTGATCACACCTTTAGTACCACGGTTGTCAGATCAGTCAGCGCAAAGCTCACCCATTCAACCCCCACACTATCACCTGCTCATTCTATGGCTCACTCTTCATCAGGTTCTGACAGACAGCAACAGCTCGGAATGTAGGTTCTGCCAAATCACAGGCCCCAAAATCAGACACCCGGCTTCCAAAAAAGAGCCTATTCGCAAAGGTTTTTTATGCACCCCTCCATCTCAATGTCCTGTTTTGGAGAAGGTTCATAAGAAACCCAGTTCCTCTCCTTCTCCGCCAAGGCATGTCTCATCTACAGCACTACCTGGCGGTAACCGCCCTTGGCCGTCTTCTGTGCCGCCGAAGCGCACTGCTCGCAGCCGATCAACCGGCTGATCGCTGGTGGCAGTAGCTCCTCCCGAACAACCCATGGATCAGTATCTGCTGCCTTCGGCTGAATGCCGTTCCACGCTGTTGGCCGCCAGCTCTCAGCTGTCGTTGAGTTGGAGGGCAACCGTGGTAAGATTCTTCCTTTTTCTGTCCACCCTATGTCCATTACCCATTGGAATATCCATGGCATTAGAGCCAATCGGGATGAATTGTCGATCCTCTTATGATCCTACTCGCCGGTCATCTTCTGTCTTCAGGAAACAAAGCTGCTTTGTTTTCACTCATTTTCAGTCAGTCCGATTTGATCTCCCCTCTGTTGATGGCACTCCAGCACATGGAGGAGTCATGAATCTCCTCCATGATACTGCCCATTATCACCCAATCCCCTTAAACAGTTCATTCCGAGCTGTTGCTGTCTGTCTTTCCTTTCTGGATACACCTCTTTGTACTGTATACATTCCATTATCCACACCGACGGCAAGATGGCGTCCTTGTCCGCGAGGCTCCCTATTGACTGATGTCTTCCACCAAGCGGATCTTGTTTGCCTCAACACTAGGACCCTACATTTTTGTCTGCCTCCATGGAAAATTTCGCTCATTTGGACCTTTCGGTCGGTACTGTTCAGCTAGCTTGGCCTTCGAATGGTTCGCCCTTGCTGATATACACTTGAGTGACACATTTTCCATGTGTCCTTAGATTGCAGCCATAACTGCCATCTATGCGCCTGAGACGCTGCAAATTTGCCCAAGCTGATTGGACACTTTTTTCGTCTCTAGCGACATTCGATGACTGTCACTTTCCTAGTGTCGACTATCGGGTCACTCATATTACGTAAGTTATTCTTACGGCCGCGGAACGTTCAATACCTCACACCTCAGATTTGCCCCGGCACCCCCCAGTTCCTTGGTGGAACGAGGCGTGCCATGACGCAATATGTGAGTGGCAACATGCTCTGAGTTTTCAGACACCATCCTACTTTGGCCCACTGTATCCGCTATAAGCAGTTTCGTGTGCGATGCCGTTGAGTCATCTGCGATAGCAAGAAGGCGAGCTGGGACTTCTTTACTAGCTCTTTTAAAACCTTCACTCCCCCCTCTGAAGTTTGGAGTCGAATTCGACAGTTATCTGGCATGCCTAGTTTCTCCCTAATCGCTGGGCTCACTGTTGTGCATGATACCTTAGTGACGCCATTGCAATATTTAACTCATTGGGTCAACACTTTGCTGAGATTTCAAGCTCTTCAAATTACCTGCCATCCTTTCTCCTGAAGAAATGTGCAGCAGAAGTGCGACCTCTTGCTTTCTCCTCTCAAAATAGTGAAAGCTATAATACTGTTTTCTCCATGAGGGAACTCCAACACTTACTCTCTTCTTCTCGCTCTTCTGCCCCAGGACCGGTTGGTATCAACATCTAAATGTTGCTGCATTTATCATACCAGAGTCTGCGCTGCCTCCTTCGCTTTTATAATCGAATTTGGACTGACAGTACTTTTCCCAGAAGATGGTGGGAAGCTAATGTCGTTCATGTTCCGAAACTTGGAAAGGACAAACATCTCCCATCTAGCTATCACCCCATTTCTCTCATGACTAGTGTATGTAAGGTTTCGGAGCGTATGGTGAATTGCTGTTTAACCTGGTGGCTGGAGTCCCAAAGCCTTTTAACACCTGCTCAATGCAGTTTCCGAAAGCATTGTTCTGCAGTTGACCATCTTGTTGCTCTCTCCACTTATATCATGACCAATTTTCTCAGGAAATGCCAAACAGTAGCAATATTTTTTGATCTGGAGAGGGCATACGATACCTGTTGGAGAACAGGCATCCTCCGCGTACTGCTGTCTTGGGGCTTTCGAGGTCGGCTGCACCTTTTTATTCATGAATTTACGGTGGAGTGCACATTTAAAGTGTGTGTGAACACTACTCTCTCCCGTACTTTCTCCCAAGAAAATGGGCTACCCCAGTGCTCTGTGCTAAGTGTTGTACTGTTTTCCATCGCCATAAATCCAATTATGGATTGTCTCCTTCCCGATGTCTCGGGCTCCCTCTTTGTGGACGATTTTGCGATCTATTACAGCTCTCAGTGGACCAGCCTTCCTGAACTATGTCGTCAATGATGTCTCGATCGCCTCCACTATTAGAGCATTGAAACCGGCTTCTGCTTTTCTCCCAGTAAGACCGTTTGTGTCAATTTTTTGCGTTGTACGGAGTTTATTCTGCCTTCCCTACATCTAGGCCTCGTCAACCTTCCGTTCGTGGACATTGCTAAATTCTTGGGTCTTATGTTTGACAGAAAACTGTGCTGGTCCTCCCACGTTTCCTATCTTTGGGCTCACTGTCTGCGATCCCTCAACACCGTCCTTGTCCTGAATGGTACCGCCTGTGGAGTGGACAGTGGTCCTACTCTGCCTCCATCGCACCTTAGTGCACTCAAAATTGGACTATGGAAGCATAGTCTACTCCTCTGCTCGGCCGTCTCTTCTTCGGCGTCTCGACTCTGTCGACCACCGTGGATTGCATTTAGCGCCTGGAGCTTTTTACACCAGCCCTGTGGAAAGCCTTTATGCGGAGACTGCTGAACCTCCGCTGTCCAATTGGCGAGCTGTCCTCCTGAGTCGTTAAGCTAGCCATCTGTCTTCTATGCCTGCTAATCCGGTCCATGACATTTTTTTCGGTGCCTCCATGGATTTAGGGTATGCAGGTCGCCCTTCCTCTCTACTACCACCAGGAGTCCGCTACTGTCAACTGCCACATTCTCTTTCCTTCCACTTTCCTAAAACTTTCTTGACAACTTGGGGTACAGCACCACCGTCTTGGCTCCGGCCCTGGACCTGCCTGCTCCATGCCCTTTGTCGGTTTCCCAAGGATGATACCCCTTCTCTTGTTTATCATTGGGCATTTGCTGCTCTATGCGCACAAATGAAGGATCCCACTTTTATTTACATGGACGGCTCAAAAACATCATTTGGCGTTGGGAGTGCCTATATTGTTCGCGACACCCCCAATCGATTTCGGCTTCCCGACCAGTGTTTGATTTTTACTGCGGAGCTTTATGCTGTTCTCCAGGCTGTCCAATACATCCGTCGCCATCAGCAGATACAGTATATTATATGCTTGGATCCGCTCAGCTCTCTCCTCAGTCTCCAAGCTCTCCACCCTGTCCACCTTCTGGTCCACTGGATTCAGGACTGCCTCCACTTGCTCGTCGTCTCTGTGCCGTTCCTCTGGATCCCAGGACACCTTGGTATCCATGGAAATGAGACAGCCGATATAGTGGCCAAGGCTGCAGTCTCTCTTCTTCAGCCATGGTGTTTGCATGGTTCCCTTCACCGATATACGGAGTGTTTTATGTCATTGTGTTGCTGTTTTATGGCACGCAAATTGGTCTACACTTCCCAATAATAAATTGCGGGATGTGAAAGCTCTTTCCTGTGCTTGGAAATCTTCCTCCCAGACTCGTAGTCAGGAGGAGGTAATTTTAACTAGACTCTGAATAGCGCACTGTCTTTTAAGCCATCGACATCTTTTAAGCACAGTCCTCCACTGCTTTGTCCCCACTGCTCTCAACTATGGACAGTAAGACACCTTTTACTTGAGTGCCCCTGTTTTACTCTGCTACGCACCCGTCTGCAGCTGTCACCTGATATCTCTTCCATTTTAACAGATGACACGTGCTCAGCAGATCGCGTTCTCGAGTTTGTGTCAGTGAGATGTCAGTAATTTGAAGCTCTTTTTGGGGACAAACAGCTGCCCCCCCCCCCCCCTTCTATAGTGGTTTTTTAAGCTTATCTTCTGTTTTTTAGTTTCCCCACTTTTGAGTTTTGCTCCCATTGCTGCTGGTTTCCAGTTGGGTTTTTTACCTTTTCCTAAGCCACAGACCAGGCGCTAATGACCGTAGCAGTTTTGCGCCCTAAAACCGTAACAAAAAACTTCCCTCAACTCCAACACACAAGAAAAATAAAAACTTACCAGAACAAAGTTTCGGCGCTGCAACTTAGGTCCGCCACCACACACACACACACACACACACACACACACACACACACACCAACAACAACACCACCACCACCACCGCCCGAAAAAATACATAACCAAAAGAAAGACCCAACCCACCCACACCCCAACCCAACCTCCCCCCTCACCCCAAAATAAAATACCCATAAACAAAAACCAAATGCAAAATTAAAAAATCTCAATCACACACTAAAACTCAACAAAACCTGCAACAAAATAGATCCCGGCCGTCATCAGTTTTGCTGGGATGCTCTGCTGCCAGGCGCTCAGCTGGCCTCTCGTCGGCTGCCCCTCCTACGCAACCCGGGAAAGCGGCTCCAGCTGGCGACGACTCGATGGAACAGGATCCGCCTCCCGCCGGTTGTAGCGTTGTTCCCTCGAAACCTGACCCTCCGCGGCCGTCGAGGTGACCAGCTCTTCACCTGTTTCGTTCCCTTTTTTCTGACTAGTGATTGCTTTGTTACATTGGAACATAAGAGGTATTCTATCTAATTGGGAGGAATTACAACTGCTCCTCCGCCTGCACTGCCCACTTGTCCTTGGTCTCCAGGAAACCAAGTTGCGCCCAACTGACCGTATTGCTTTTACCCACTATACCTCGGAGCGGTCTGACCTCACCCCTGTGGACGGTATTCCAGCTCATGGTGGGGTCATGTTGCTCGTTCGGGACGATGTCTATTACCATTCCATCCCATCCCATTGACCACCCCACTCCAAGCAATAGCTGTCCGTATTACTCTTTCTGCCTTTACTTTTTCTGTTTGTACAGTCTACACTCCATCCTCATCCACAGTTAGTCGGTCTGACATGATGCACCTAATTGTCCAGCTTCCTCCGCCGTTTTTCTTGTTTGGCGACTTCAATGCCCATCATCCCCTTTGGGGCTCTCAGCATCCTGTCAGAGAGGCTCCCTCTTGGCGGATGTCTTCAACCATCTCAATCTTGTCTGCTTCAATACTGGTGCCCCGACTTTCCTCTCGGACTCTACTCAAACTTACTCCCACTTGGACCTCTCGATCTGTTCTCCCACTCTTGCCTGTCGGTTCGAGTGGTATGTCCTTTCTGACACCTATTCGAGCGACCACTTCCCCTGTGTCGTTCGTCTCCTGCACCACACCCCATCCCCACGTCCTTCGAGCTGGAACATACCGAAAGCTGACTGGGGACTTTACTTCTACCTGGCGACCTTTCCGGACCACGATTTTCTCAGTTGTGACAGTCAGGTCGAATACCTCATGGCTGTTATCATCAATGTTGCCGAACGTTCCATTCCTCGTACTACCTCTTCTTCACGCCGCGTTTCCGTCCCCTGGTGGAATGAGGCTTGTAGAGATGCTATCCGTGCTCGACGACGTGCTTTACGCACCTTTCGCCGCCATCCTACGTTGGCGAATTGTGTTGGATACAAATGACTCAGAGCGCAATGCCGTAGAGTCATGAAAGACAGCAAAAAAGCTTGTTGGGCCTCTTTCACCAGCTCCTTTAACAGTTTTACCCCCTCTTCTGTCGTCTGGGGTGGCCTGCGCCGGGTGTCGGGCATTAAGGCCCACTCCTCGGTACCTGGCCTGACCTCAGGTAATGAGGTCCTTGTTGATCCTGTGGCTGTCTCCAACGCCTTCGGCCGCTTTTTCGCGGAGGTTTCAAGCTCCGCCCATTACCACCTTGCCTTCCTTCCCAGGAAAGAGGCAGAAGAGGCTCGGCGACCTTCCTTCCAGTTGCTGAATCTGGAAAATTATAATGTCCCCTTTACTATGCGGGAACTCGAACGTGCACTTGCCCTATCCCGGTCCTCTGCTCCGGGGCCAGATGCCATTCACGTTCAGATGTTGGCACACCTTTCTCCGGCAGGCAAAAGCTTCCTTCTTCGTACCTACAATCGCGTCTGGACCGAAGGTCAAGTTCCCATGTGTTGGCGTGACGCCGTCGTTGTTCCTATACCCAAACCCGGGAAGGATAGACACCTTCCTTCTAGTTACCGCCCCATTTCTCTTACAAGTTGTGTCTGTAAGGTGATGGAGCACATGGTTAACGCTCGGTTAGTTTGGATTCTTGAATTTCGACGGGTACTTACCAATGTTCAATGTGGCTTTCATCGCCGCTGTTCCGCTGTTGACCACCTTGTGACCTTGTCGACATTCGTCATGGACAACGTTTTGCGAAAGCGCCAAACGGTAATGTTCTTCGATTTGGAGAAGGCTTATGATACCTGTTGGAGAGGAGGTATCCTCCGCACTATGCACAGGTGGGGTCTACGCAGTCGCCTGCCCCTTTTTATTGATTCCTTTTTAACAGATAGAAAGTTTAGGGTACGTGTGGGTTCCGTATTGTCCGACGTCTTCCTCCAGGAGAACGAAGTGCCTCAGGGCTCCGTCTTGAGCGTAGCCCTTTTTGCCATAGCGATCAATCCAATTATGGATTGCATTCCACCTAATGTCTCAGGCTCTCTTTTTGTCGATGACTTCGCGATCTACTTCAGTGCCCAGAGAACATGCCTCCTGGAGCGCTGCCTTCAGTGTTGTCTAGGCAGCCTATTCTCATGGAGTGTGGCCAATGGCTTCAGATTCTCTGAAGAGAAGATGGTTTGTGTGGTGTCACCACCAGACACCACACTTGCTAGGTGGTAGCTTTAAATCGGCCGCGGTCCATTAGTACATGTCGGACCCGCGTGTCAGTGATCGCAGACCGAGCGCCACCACACGGCAGGTCTCGAGAGACTAACTAGCACTCGCCACAGTTGTATGGACGACATTGCTAGCGACTACACTGACTAAGCCTCGCTCCTTGGCCGAGCAGATAGTTAGAATAGCCTTCAGCTAAGTTCATGGCTACGACCTAGCAAGGCGCCATAGCAATTGATAGTTATCGTATGAAGCATGTCTCATCAAGAACAATGTACCAAAATGATGGATTAAAGTTAAGTATTCCAGCAGCTACGTACTTTTCTTTATAGCATTCATTATGTATCCTGTTTCAGACCTATCTCTAGCCTGCGTGAGTGTAACGCGTGCCTTTCGGCTACTTCCGAGTGGCGTGGCTGTCTTACTACGCCACAACAGTTTGCATCAACTTTTGGCGATATAAAGCGTTCCTTCCGCCATCCTTACATCTCGGTCCCGTTGTTCTCCCATTCGTGGAAACAACTAAGTTTCTAGGGCTCACATTGGACAGGAAACTTTGTTGGTCTCCGCACGTCTCTTATTTGGCGGCCCGTTGTACACGTTCCCTTAATGTCCTCAGAGTTCTTAATGGTTCATCTTGGGAAGCGGATCGCACTGTCCTGCTTCGCTTGTATCGGTCCATAGTCCGATCAAAGCTGGATTATGGTAGCCTTGTGTACTCGTCTGCTCGGCCATCCCTCTTAGGCCGTCTCAATTCCATCCACCATCGGGGGTTACATCTTGCGACCGGAGCATTCTACACTAGTCCCGTCGAGAGTCTTTATGCTGAAGCTGCCGAATTACCATTGGCCTACCGGCGCGACGTACTGCTTTGTCGGTATGCCTGCCGCTGTTGTCAATGCCCGACCACCCCTCTTATCAGTCCTTCTTCGCCGATTCTCTCGACCGTCAGTATGGGTTGTATGTGTCTGCCCTGCTGCCCCCTGGAGTCCGCTTTCGTCGCCTGCTTCGACAATTGGATTTTGCCCTCCCTACCACCTTCAGAGAGGGTGAGAGCCCGACACCACCTTGGCTCCAGGCTCCAGGCTCCGGTTCATATTTATCTCGACTTCAGCTCACTCCCGAAGGAGGGTACTCCGGCTGCAGTGTATTGCTCACGGTTTGTCGAACTTCGTGCGCGACTTGCCAGTCACACCTTTATTTACACTGATGGCTCCAAAACTGACGATGGTGTCAGCTGTGCCTTTGTCGTCGGGGCCGTCACCTTTAAATACCGGCTCCTCGACCAGTGTTCCAGCTTTACGGCCGAGCTTTTTGCTCTCCATCAGGCCGTTCAGTATGCCCGCTGCCACCGCCATTCATCGTATGTACTCTTCTCTGATTCACTCAGTGCTCTTCAGAGCCTTGGAGCTCCATATCCGGTCCATCCCTTGGTGCAACGGATCCAGCAGTCCCTCCATTCTTTTGCTGACGATGGCTCTGTCAGCTTTCTGTGGGTTCCCGGCCATGTAGGAGTGCCTGGGAATGAGGCTGCTGATGCTGCAGCCAAGGCTGCAGTCCTCCTGCCTCGGCCAGCCTGCCATTGTGTCCCGTCAACTGACGTTAGTGGGCTTGTTTGTAAGAGGCTTATGTCCTTGTGGTGGGATACTTGGTCATCACTTCAAGGAAACAAGCTCCGGGCAGTAAAACTGTTCCCAACTGCTTGGACAACCTCCTCCCGACCATCTTGGCGAGATGAGGTCCTTTTGACCAGGTTGCGGATTGGGCATTGCCGGTTTAGCCACCGCTACCTGCTCTCCGGTGACCCAGCCCCGCAGTGCCCTTGTGGTCATGCATTAACAGTGCACCATGTTTTATTGTCGTCTCCCCGTTTTAGTCAATCTCGTGTTGTCCAGTCTCTGCCATCTACTTTACAGGATATTTTAGCTGATGACGCTCGAGCAGCTGCTCGTGTACTTCGTTTCATTACTTTGACTGGCTTTTCCAAAGACATCTAACTCTTTCACTTATTTTATCTGCATCCTTGTAAGAACTTTCTGGTGTCCCCCCCCCCCCCCCCCCCTTGAGTTTTACTAGATTCTATGTGCTCTAACAATTGTGACTTGGCGCTAATGACCTCGGTAGTTGAGCGCCCTTAAACCCCAAACAAAAAAAACAAAAAAACCCTACTTTTGTGTGTTAAAATTTTTGCGGCTTGAAAATAATTACTGAACTTCAGTAGTTGCGCCCCCTCCCCCCTACCTTTGCACACAAGTGGCTGTTTGAGCTGCTCTTACAAAACTGCTTGTGATGTGCATCTACATACAGGGTGGTTCAGGAAGATGTGCAAATATTTTTAATATGTTATTCTGCAATAAAACTAAAGAAAGAGCATTCATATAAATATAGATACTAAAAAGTTCAGTTATGGAGTTACAGCCAATAAAAGATTTTGCCTGAAATTTAGCAACTTCGCTAATGTGAAGCGGTCGCAAAACTGTACAAGGTTAAAGTAAAGCAAGATTTCCATTTATTTTGTTGTTGCTGATCTGGTGAACTTAATAAAACATGCCACAGATGTGTATCTGGAGTATTTTCAAGAAGATCCAGAGAAGCGAAGAAGTAATTTCCTATTTTTTAAATTTATTAACTACTTGGCCCAGTTTGTTTTTTAAATTCCAGAGAATTGCACAAAGTTTTTAACGGAAGTTGTAGATATTTTAATTTTGGAAAAATGATGGTAATAATGTTAACTGAAACTGTATGAATGTGTTACATAATCAGCTTTTATTAATACCATAGCACACATGAATTCATGTTAAACTAGGGAAAAAAAAAGCTCACTGTCAAGGAAGTTGTACAGTGTACATACAAATTCACATTGACATAAATGTTTCTACATTCTTAATGGAAACTAAACAAATTTACTTGCATACTAATCTTTGCTTCTCAGGATGTTCTGGAAAATTACTGCCCATACATGTCTGGAACATGATTTATTAGATTCACCAGACCAATAACAACAAAATAAATGGAAATTGTGCTTTACTTTAACCTTGTACAGTTTTTAGATGGCTTCACATTAGAGATCTTGCTAAATTTCATTAAAAATCTTTTATTAGCCGTAACTCCGTGACTAAACATTCATGGGCCTACATTTATATGAACTTTTTTCTTTAGTTTTACATGTAGAATGTCATATTAAAATATTTGGATATCTTCGTGAATCAATCACTATATACTCTGCAAGCCAGCACATGGTGCATGTATCAATACTGGTAATTTTTTTCTTGTTCCACTCGCAAATAGTGAGAGAAAGACTGTCTATATACCTTTGTATGAGTTCTAATTTCTCTTATCTTCATGGTCTTTACACAAAGTGTGTGTTTTTAGCAGTAGAATCATTTTGCAGTCAGCTTTTAAATGCATGTGTCTAAATTTTCCCAATAGTGTTTCACAAAAAGAACATATTTTCCTTCAAGGAATTCCCATTTTTTATGAAGCATTTCTGTAATACTTGCATGTTGATTGAACATGTTGCTACCAAATCTGACAGTGCAATTCAGAATTGCTTCCATGTCTCACTGAAATCCTACTTAATGGGGATCCCAGACACTTTAAGAGCACTCAAGAATGGGTCACACTAGTATTTTCTAGTCTCTTTTACACATGAACCACACTTTCCTAGAATTCTATCATATAAGCCAGAGTTGATCAGTTCACTTCTGTACTAATGTCTTCATGCGCTCGTTCCCTTTCATTTCTCCTTTCAACATTACACCTAGATATTTAACTAACATGACCATGTCAACCAGCACACTAATAATGCTGTCTTTGAACATTGAGTTTGTTTTTCCTACTTATCAACATTAACATTTTTATACATTTAGAGCAAGCTGTTACTCAACACACTAACTAGAAATTTTGTCTAAGTCATCTTGTATTCTCTTATTGTCATTCAATGATGACATGTTCCTGTACACCACAGCATCGTCAGCAAACAGGTGTAGATTGCTGCTCACCCTGTCAGATGCTTTGTGTGTATATAGAGAATGAGTGGCCGTCACACTCCTTGGAGCACTCCTCATGATACCTTTATCTCTGATGAACACTTGCTGTTGAGGAAAACTTATCTGGGTTGTATTATGAAAGAATGCTTTGAGCTACTCGCATATCTGGAACCTATTCCGTAGGGTGATAACTTCAACATTGTGTAGTGCTCAGAAGTGCTGAAATACGTTACTTAAGATAAAATATGAGCATTCTAAATATACAAATTAAAAATGTAAAAAATGTGTGGGAGCGCATGAGTCTCCCATGTTGTCATATAAAACAATACAGTATGAGGAAAATGTCATAAGCAGCAACCATATCATCAAACCAAGATAGACATTCATGTACAAATTGTTAAATCTGTGAACCTAAAACAAATAGGCTAAAGTATATTTCCTCTGCCTGTTACTTTCTATTATAGATAACCCCATAAAATTGACTGGGAGGTATCCAAAAACCTTTTATTTCTTAAAGGTGTCTTATTGTTGAGCAAGTCATCCTGATTATTCTAGATACAGAAATTTACAGCTACCCATGAGGTAGATTTGCTTTTGTGCTTTTAGGCACTGACTGCTGAATTTTTAATGAAGAAGCTTTAGTTATTGACTTTGTTCTCAACTACATATTTGACAGTGGCGGTACTAATCAGGTGTTCTTCGTATGCTCTTAATATTACTGAACATACTCCAAATAATCGGTGACTACTTCTTGCAAGATTGCAAGTGGAAGGTTGCTAAGTCTATGTATCATTCAGCTGAAATAAGCTCACCTGTGACATATTGGATGACAGGACTCATTACTGATTCTAGTCTGTGGTGGTGGGTTTACAAAAATTCCAAATTCATATTGGCTGTTGAAATATGAAATTTGCAGGTGTAAGAAATGTATCTTTTTGTTGAAAGTAAATTAAATATGTCTAAAGTGTTTACAAAAACGACTGCTAATGTTCCTGGCAAAATGGTGTCTAAATGGTACCATGGGAACATTTAGTAGTTATGAGTCTGATAATTATAATAGGTTCTTTATTACATCTATTTTTTCTTTTATTGAGACATTTGTATATGTGTTAGCAATCTTAAACAAAATGTACCTCGTATGAGTTGCTGTTTCTTGAATGTATAATATTTTTTTAAGCTGGATGTAAAGTTTATACTAATCTTCTAGGCAGGGCTATCCATATAGTTTACAATTGGATGAATTAAACTGTCTTTGTGTGTGTGTGTGTGTGTGTGTGTGTGTGTGTGTGTTAGATTGGGCTCTCAGTGGTGATGCACTAGGATTTATCTTTATACATTTTTACACCATATCAATAAAAAGAAAGTTGTAGTTACTACTTTTGTCTTCAGGCTAATGTTAAATTTTTAGTTAAGTCTTTGTCTAACTTGTTGCTTTGTAAATGTATAAAACTTCCATTATAATCACATTCAGTCATAATAAGTGCTACCTTATCTGCTTTAACCTGTACTCTGTTTCTCATTGATAGCTGTAATAGTTATGTGGTTGTCATGTATTGCATGGCTTATATACTCTTGCCTCTCTAGTTGCTGTTGTATCATTTTTCTGTTTCACACATTCTAGGCTTTCTCTTCAAAAGGGAATTTAGCCATATCTATTGCTACTTTACTGTTACCGATCAGATTCTTAACTGCACAATCCTGAAGCCTTTCTTTTATATTAAAATGTAGTAGGAGTTGTCAAGCAGATGCAAAATGTGTATTATATGTTGTGAGTTTTAGTGGTGTATAGTGAAAAATCATTTCTCCTTCTAGCATTAGAAATATGTATGTTTCTGATTCTGAACAGTGATTGTTTAAAATAATCTTCATATTGTAAGAGAGTGGTCAATATAGTCAACTTTTTTTGCTGGCCAGAGTGGCCGTGCGGTTGTAGGCGCTACAGTCTGGAGCCGAGCGACTGCTACGGTTGCAGGTTCGAATCCTGCCTTGGGCATGATTGTATGTGATGTCCTTAAGTTAGGTTTAATTAGTTCTAAGTTCTAGGTGACTGATGACCTCAGAAGTTAAGTCGCATAGTGCTCAGAGCCATTTGAGCCATAGTCAACTTTTTAAACAAACATCTGCAAGAAGTGAATACCACATATAGGCCTTCTTACACACTTTCCCACCATGAATACTTTCTCCTGACAAAGAGTTGACTAGTATCTTATAAAGTATGACTGAATGAAACAGACAGGAAAAAACAGATCAAATGTTTGCATTCTCATCTCCAAAGTCTGTGACATCTCATGTGCTTTGATTATCTTCTTTTCTGGTTTTTCCCATAGTCCATGATTCAGTATTATATAGTGCTGTGCTCCAAATGTACCCTCTCAGAAATTTTTTATTCAGATGTTGGATATTAGTATACTTCTTTTGGCCAGGCATGCACTCTTTGGCTGTGCTAGTCTCCTTTTTGTTTTCTCCTCCTTTGGTTTGTGCTATTCTGCTTCCAGGATAGCATAATTCCTTAACTTTGTCTACTTTATGGTCTCCAGTTTCAAGTTAAGTTTATTGCTAATCTCATTTTTGCTACTCCTCACTACTTCCATCTTTCTTTGATTTACTATCAATCCATATTCTGTTCTCATCAGACTGTTCATTGCATTAAACTATGCTTCCATTATTGGTCACAATGTCAGAACTGCCTCTGATGCTCTTACTTTTCTGGGATCTTAATAGACCATCTAAAAGATTTCAATTTTTTCAGTCTTCAGTATGTTATTCTTGACAGCAACATAGATGGGTGAAACATTAAACTGTGACAATTTCCAGGTTTATCTGCTCTTATTATGTTTAGGATTGTGTGGATGATACATTTCTGAAAGTCTAACTAAATATCTAAAGACTGTCTACTTACCTGCCATTTACCCCACTGATTTCAGAAATCCCAAAGAAATATTGTCTATCCTGGCTGCCTTCTTTTGACTGGATGCGCTGTGTCTTCTATTTGAGTACAATTTCTTTCATTCATGTCATCAGACAATTCCTCCTCCTCCCCCCCCCCCCTCCTCCTCCCTCATAAGTCTTCAGTGTACACTTTACACTTATCCACAACCTCCTCCTGCACCTAACAATGAGTCCCACTGCACTGTTAATGTTGATTCTCTTCTAATTTCATAGAAGGTTGTTCAGAGTTTTCCATATGACAAATCATTTCTTCCAACAAAAATTACTTCGTTGATTTTTGTTTTTTGCAACTTTCCTGTAGCCTTTGTGTTGGCTTTCTTGCAGTTCATATTTGTGACTTACGTAACTGTAATCCTGAATTTCGATGAATGTTTTTGTATTTCCTTCTCTTGTTGTTAGTTAAAGTATTTCTTCTGTTACCCAATGTCCTTTTTGCAGTTAACCTCCTTGTACATATATTTGTCTTTCTAAGTTCTGTGATTACCCTTTTCAGAGGCACCCACTCGTTCTAACTTGAACTGCTTGGTGTGATACAGTCACTATTGGAGCATGTATAGCCACAAAGAACTTCAAACATCTCATTTATCACTACTCCAGTATACCATTTCCGTGCACATTGATTCTTTGAGACAAGTCTCTTATACTTCAGTCTACCCTCCAACATTACTAACTAGTTCCATGTCTATATCTGCTCCTTGATACACCTAACAATTCAGTATCTGAGTTTGGAATCTGTGTTTGACCATGATGTAATTCCCACATCTCAAAGTATACCCTCCACCCCCTCTCATGATTTTTGATGTGTATTTGCTTCTAGTACCTGAAATTTATTGCAGAAATCAACCAGCCTTTCTCCTCTCTCATTCTCACTACCAAACTGATTCTCAGCTCTTTCTTCTGTTCCTTCCCCAATGACTGCATTCCAGTCCCCCATGATGATTAGGTTGTCATCCTTCTACATACCAAATTACCCTTTTGATATTTTCATATACTTTTTCTCTCATTATCTTCAGCTTGTGATGGTGGAATATGTACCTGAAATAGTATTGTTGGCATTGGTTTCCTGTCATTGCTGATGAAAAAAACTGTACCACTGAACCATATGCATTAGCTCATTCTTTGCTCTTCTTTCGTATTCATAATGAATTCTCTGCCTTTCTTTTGTATTCATAATGAATCATACTCCCATTATACCGTTGTCTGCTGCTGGTGCTATTGCCCTATTTTCATCTGACCAGAAATCATTGTCTTTCCACTTAATTTCACTGACCCCCCTACATACCGACTGGATATTTATTGTTGTGGACTGGAAGACAGCCAATCCACAGTGACGGGTAGCCGAAAGGCACGCGTTTAAGCTCACGCAGGCTGGCGTGAGGTCTGGAACAGTTAAAGGATTTGAGTCTAGCAAATAAAGTACGTAGCTGTTGGAATACTTAACTTTAATCCATAACTGGTGAACATCGATCTGACGGTACATGCATCACAAGATAAATAGCAAATGATAATGGCGCCTTGCTAGGTCGTAGCAAATGATGTAGCTGAAGGCTATGCTAACTATCGTCTCGGCAAATGAGAGCGCAATTTGCCAGTGAACCATCGGTAGCAAAGTCGGCTGTACAACTGGGGCGAATGCTAGGGAGTCTCTCTAGACTAGACCTGCCGTGTGGCGGCGCTCGGTCTGCAATCACTGATAGTGGCGACACGCGGGTCCGATGTATACTAACGGGCCACGGCCGATTTAAAGGCTACAACCTAGCAAGTGTGGTGTCTGGCGGTGACACCACATTTATCTTTCCATTTTCTGATTTTCCATCTCTCCTACCATGTTCAAACACCTCACACTCCATGCTCCAACCCTTAGAACGTTATGATCTCACTGTATACTCAGTATTTTCTTCATTATAATCTCCCACTTTGAAGTCCACTTAGATGCAAATGGGGGCAGTAATCGGGAGTACACTTTCAATTACAGGTCACACGTTTTGTGAATACACATTCCATGCCAAATCATCTAGCCAAAAGTAGATATAAAATCCATGGTTTTTGGATTTCTTCCAAAATTTATATGTGAAAACCATGCACATAGATGAGAAAATACCCAAAGTTTCATCCAATTTTATTAAGTAGTTTGCATTATCACTGTTTAAAGTTTTAGACTACTTGTATTTCTGAGGGCAATTAAGATGTAACTAAAGCATGCATGCTTTTACAGAATTTGAAGCAAAATCGTTAGTTTTGAAGCTAGAGCCTTGAAATTTTCATAAACACTGAAACTGATAGATATAAAAAATTCCGGTTTATAATATTCAATCACATTGTTAAACTGTACTGAAATGCAAAATATTGTTAATTTCAAAATTGTGATGTAGGCGTAGAAAATTATGAATAGCTAAAATCTCTCTCCAAATAACTGAATACAACCATATATTTTTGAAAACGGCATAAAATTACCTTTCAAATGGTGCAAAAAAGTGTGTGGGGTTCTGAGTTGTAACAATTTCATCTTACATTGAAGTCAAAAAAGTTTTATCTATTCAAATGTCTAGAATGGCTGTCTTAAGATTCAAAATGTTTATAGTAGTGGTTTTATAGAGGTTATATAGAAGTAAAACAGTTTCAAAACTAATTTGGAAGATCAGCTACTTAAAACAGTAACTTATCAGCAAATTTTTGTTATGTATTTTTAAATTGGGGAAAGATTTTACTGTAGTTACAATTATATCTATCTAATTTGCTTTATTTAGCTGAAATTAGTCAAGAAACATAAACTATTTTTGGAGTCATCGGTCAGTGTATTTATGTTCAGAGAAGGTAGTAACTCTATGCAAGTATGCACATGAAAAATTTACCAGTCAGCAGTCTGTCTGCTGTCTTCTGTCAAGACATGAAATTAAAGTCAGAACATGAGACCCTACCTCCCCCACCCCCCCCCCCCCCCCCCTCCCAGCTTGCCTGTACTGCAAGTTTATCAGTGTGCATTTGGCTCTGTTCAAGCTAACTGCCTAGTGTTTTGTGTTTAGAGACATTTTAAGTAATTTTTATATTAACACAGTTACAATTTTTAAAACATACGTGTGTGTGTGTGTGTGTGTGTGTGTGTGTGTGTGTGTGTGTGTGTGTGTGTTACCATGGAGATGAGAGCAAGTTAAAGTAAAGATGGAACTAATTTTAAGTGTTCAGTAGGTTCATTACTAAAATTTTCACGTGAAAATACTTCACTGCCAAAAGGAAAAACATTTAATTTTGGAAAAGTTGTCTAAAGAAGTAGAAATTTTAGTTGGTCGTACTAATAAGCAGTACAGTGAAACAGATGAATTTTTTTCCCATCATTTGTGTTATTTTTTGAAAAGAACCAAAAATCCTGTTGTGATCCATTTAAGAAACATTCTGTACCTTTAACAAAGAAGATAGTTTTGAGGATAATTACCCCGGAAAAAGCAAACCAAATTAAGGAAAATAAGAACATTATTTTAGTGCCAGGAAGGCTGTTGTGCAGTACATGTAGAAAACTGTTGAAGAAAGCAACACCTACTTTAGATCATGAAGATATTGCTCTACTTCAAAGTGATGAAGCAAATGAGTGAGTGAATTAACCAATGCAAAAAGAGTAGAAGAAAGAGAAAAGTTGAATGAAACTCCTTCAGGGTTGGCTGTGACACCACTTAAACCTGTCATTATCTACCCAATTAAAGAAAAAAAATGCTAAAAAGTTTAAAAAGGCAAATGACCAGATTTAAAAAGTTCTTTTGTTTTAAAAGTACAAGAATCAATGATTAAAGTGAGTCGGACAGTACAACTCAAGATAATGAATTGAACCCCTTGCGGGTCTGGGGATTAGAATAGGCCCGAGGTATGCCTGCCTGTCATACAAGGCGATTAGGAGTTTCACACATTTCGGCCTTTATGTGATGGTCCCCTAAGAGGGTTTGACCTCCATTCGTCAAACTTTTCCCAAAGAGCGTGCCAATTGGGGAAGGGTGTCTTAAAAGATGCAACATGTCCATTGTGCAGAGAGATATTTAGCCCAATTTCTCGTCATCGCATTGCAGTCCTGCCCAGTCTCCATCTCTTGGGCGTGGGCACCTTCCTGGATGCATTTTCCACCATGCACTCTGCAGTATCGCATTCTGCGTTGACGACCATGGACTTCTTTGCACCTGATATCCAGCTCGGTAGCCAGTCCGTTGTGGTGGGGCCACCATGTACCCTGTTTGTTCTAGTCCTCTGAACACAGGGATCGCTCTGTGCCGTTAAAGCCCCATTTACAGAGTGGGAGCTGCTCCAGTTCCCTTGCACGTTCCCCTGACACAGCTTCGGGCCTGATTGCATCCACAGTCAGATGATTAAACATATCTCATCTGACTACAAGTGACATCTTCTCGTCATCTTCAACCGGATCAGGTGCGATGGAGTCTTTCCATTGCAATGGTGGGAGAGCAGTATCATTCTGGCACTCAAAGGTGGTAAAAAACCTCTTAATGTGGATAGCTATTGGCTCATCAGCCTCACCAACATTCTTTCTAAGCTGCTGAAACATATGGTATGTCGGCGGTTGGGTTCTGGAGTCACGTAGCTTGCTGGCTTCATGTCAGGGCGGCTTCTGCCAGGGTTGCTCTACCACTGATAATCTTGTGTCCATCGAGTCTGCCATCCGAACAGCCTTTTCCAGACGGCAACACCCAATTGCCGTCTTTTTTTGACTTATGTAAAGCATACGACACGACTTGGCAACAACGTATCCTTGCCACATTGTGAGAGTGGGGTCTCTGGGGACCACTACCGATTTTTATCCAAAACTTCCTGTTGTTCCGTACTTTCCATGTCCAAGTTGGTGACTCTTATAGTTCCATCCATATCTAGGAGAATGGAGTCCCCACAGGGCTCTGTATTTAGTCTCTCTCTATTTTTAGTGACCATTAACAGTCTAGCAGCAGCTGTCGGGCCCCCCGTCTCACCTTCTCTGCTGCTCCAGTACTGTTGTTGCTGAGCGGTACCTCCAGGGAGCCATCCACAAGGCGCAGTCATGGGCTCTAGCCCACGGCTTCCAGTTTTCACCCGCAAACTCTTGTCATGCATTTCTTTCGGCGTCGTACCGTTCATCTCCCCCCCCAGGAACCATGGACCTTGCCGTTGGTGGGGAGGCTTGCGTGCCTCAGCGATACAGATAGCCGTACCGTAGGTGCAACCACAACAGAGGGGTATCTGTTGAGAGGCCAGACAAACGTGTGGTTCCTGAAGAGGGGCAGCAGCCTTTTCAGTAGTTGCAAGGGCAACAGTCTGGATGATTGACTGATCTGGCCTTGTAACATTAACCAAAACGGCCTTGCTGTGCTGGTACTGCGAACGGCTGAAAGCAAGGGGAAACTACAGCCGTAATTTTTCCCGAGGGCATGCAGCTTTACTGTATGATTACATGATGATGGTGTCCTCTTGGGTAAAATATTCCGGAGGTAAAATAGTCCCCCATTCGGATCTCCGGGCGGGGACTACTCAAGAGGATGTCGTTATCAGGAGAAAGAAAACTGGCGTTCTACGGATCGGAGCGTGGAATGTCAGATCCCTTAATCGGGCAGGTAGGTTAGAAAATTTAAAAAGGGAAATGGATAGGTTGAAGTTAGATATAGTGGGAATTAGTGAAGTTCGGTGGCAGGAGGAACAAGACTTCTGGTCAGGTGACTACAGGGTTATAAACACAAAATCAAATAGGGGTAATGCAGGAGTAGGTTTAATAATGAATAGGAAAATAGGAATGCGGGTAAGCTACTACAAACAGCATAGTGAACGCATTATTGTGGCCAAGATAGATACGAAGCCCACACCTACTACAGTAGTACAAGTTTATATGCCAACTAGCTCTGCAGATGATGAAGAAATTGAAGAAATGTATGATGAAATAAAAGAAATTATTCAGATTGTGAAGGGAGACGAAAATTTAATAGTCATGGGTGACTGGAATTCGAGTGTAGGAAAAGGGAGAGAAGGAAACATAGTAGGTGAATATGGATTGGGGGACAGAAATGAAAGAGGAAGCCGCCTGGTAGAATTTTGCACAGAGCACAACATAATCATAACTAACACTTGGTTTAAGAATCATGAAAGAAGGTTGTATACATGGAAGAACCCTGGAGATACTAAAAGGTATCAGATAGATTATATAATGGTAAGACAGAGATTTAGGAACCAGGTTTTAAATTGTAAGACATTTCCAGGGGCAGATGTGGACTCTGACCACAATCTATTGGTTATGACCTGTAGATTAAAACTGAAGAAACTGCAAAAAGGTGGGAATTTAAGGAGATGGGACCTGGATAAACTAAAAGAACCAGAGGTTGTACAGAGATTCAGGGAGAGCATAAGGGAGCAATTGACAGGAATGGGGGAAATAAATACAGTAGAAGAAGAATGGGTAGCTTTGAGAGATGAAGTAGTGAAGGCAGCAGTGGATCAAGTAGGTAAAAAGACGAGGGCAAGTAGAAATCCTTGGGTAACAGATGAAATATTGAATTTAATTGATGAAAGGAGAAAATATAAAAATGCAGTAAGTGAAACAGGCAAAAAGGAATACAAACGTCTCAAAAATGAGATCGACAGGAAGTGCAAAATGGCTAAGCAGGGATGGCTAGAGGACAAATGTAAGGATGTAGAGGCCTATCTCACTAGGGGTAAGATAGATACCGCCTACAGGAAAATTAAAGAGACCTTTGGAGATAAGAGAACGACTTGTATGAATATCAAGAGCTCAGATGGAAACCCAGTTCTAAGCAAAGAAGGGAAAGCAGAAAGGTGGAAGGAGTATATAGAGGGTCTATACAAGGGCGATGTACTTGAGGACAATATTATGGAAATGGAAGAGGATGTAGATGAAGATGAAATGGGAGATATGATACTGCGTGAAGAGTTTGACAGAGCACTGAAAGACCTGACTCGAAACAAGGCCCCCGGAGTAGACAGTATTCCATTGGAACTACTGACGGCCGTGGGAGAGCCAGTCCTGACAAAACTCTACCATCTGGTGAGCAAGATGTATGAAACAGGCGAAATACCCACAGACTTCAAGAAGAATATAATAATTCCAATTCCAAAGAAAGCAGGTGTTGACAGATGTGAAAATTACCGAACTATCAGCTTAATAAGTCACAGCTGCAAAATACTAACACGAATTCTTTACAGACGAATGGAAAAACTAGTAGAAGCCAACCTCGGGGAAGATCAGTTTGGATTCCGTAGAAACACTGGAACACGTGAGGCAATACTGACCTTACGACTTATCTTAGAAGAAAGATTAAGGAAAGGCAAACCTACGTTTCTAGCATTTGTAGACTTAGAGAAAGCTTTTGACAATGTTGACTGGAATACTCTCTTTCAAATTCTAAAGGTGGTAGGGGTAAAATACAGGGAGCGAAAGGCTATTTACAATTTGTACAGAAACCAGATGGCAGTTATAAGAGTCGAGGGACATGAAAGGGAAGCAGTGGTTGGGAAGGGAGTAAGACAGGGTTGTAGCCTGTCCCCGATGTTGTTCAATCTGTATATTGAGCAAGCAGTAAAGGAAACAAAAGAAAAATTCGGAGTAGGTATTAAAATTCATGGAGAAGAAATAAAAACTTTGAGGTTCGCCGATGACATTGTAATTCTGTCAGAGACAGCAAAGGACTTGGAAGAGCTGTTGAGCGGAAAGGACAGTGTCTTGAAAGGAGGATATAAGATGAACATCAACAAAAGCAAAACAAGGATAATGGAATGTAGTCTAATTAAGTCGGGTGATGCTGAGGGAATTAGATTAGGAAATGAGGCACTTAAAGTAGTAAAGGAGTTTTGCTATTTGGGGAGCAAAATAACTGATGATGGTCGAAGTAGAGAGGATATAAAATGTAGGCTGGCAATGGCAAGGAAAGCATTTCTGAAGAAGAGAAATTTGTTAACATTCAGTATTGATTTAAGTGTCAGGAAGTCATTTCTGAAAGTATTTGTATGGAGTGTAGCCATGTATGGAAGTGAAACATGGACGATAAATAGTTTGGACAAGAAGAGAATAGAAGCTTTCGAAATGTGGTGCTACAGAAGAATGCTGAAGATTAGATGGGTAGATCACATAACTAATGAGGAAGTATTGAATAGGATTGGGGAGAAGAGAAGTTTGTGGCACAACTTGACCAGAAGAAGGGATCGGTTGGTAGGACATGTTCTGAGGCATCAAGGGATCACCAATTTAGTATTGGAGGGAAGCGTGGAGGGTAAAAATCGTAGAGGGAGACCAAGAGATGAATACACTAAGCAGATTCAGAAGGATGTAGGTTGCAGTAGGTACTGGGAGATGAAAAAGCTTGCACGGGATAGAGTAGCATGGAGAGCTGCATCAAACCAGTCTCAGGACTGAAGACAACAACAACAACAACAACAACAACAACAACAACCGTTCATCTGGAACCCGCACTTTACCTTAATGATGATCCACTCACTGTAGTGGAGACATAAATTCCTAAGAGTGGTTTTCAACACTTGATTGACTTGGCTCCCTCATCTTCGTCAGCTTAAGCAGAAGTGCTGGCAGCACATCAGTGCCCCCCCCCCCCCCACCCCCCAATTGCCTGAGCAATACCAGTTGGGTTGCAGATTGCTCTGCGCTACTGCAGCTCTACAGAGCCCCTGTTCAACCCCGAATTGACTATGGGAGTGTGGTTTATGGTTCGGCAGCCCCTTCAGCATTGCATTTACTCGACCCTTTGCACCACTGTGGGGTTCGATTAGTGACTGGAGCTTTTACGATGGGTCCGGTGACCAGCGTACTGGTGGAGGCTGGTGTCCCTCCACTGCAGATCAAACTTGCGCAACTGCTCGCCAGTTACGCAACACACATTCATAGTTCCCTGAGCATCCGAATTACCGTCTCCTTTTCCCGCCCGCAGCAGTCAATCTCCCGCATTGGCAGCCAAGATTGGGGCTAACGATTGTGGTTCGCGTGCGGTCCATTCTCTTCGAACTGGAGTTCTTCCCTTTACCACCTCTACTTGCGGTCCATTCACGTACGCCTTCATGGTGTACACCACGGTCACAGCTTCATCTGGACCTTTTGCATGACCCTAAGGGCTCCGTTAACCCTGCTGCTCTCCGCTGTCACTTCCTCTCAATTCTTGACATGTTATGGGGCTCTGAAGTGGTTTACACGGACGGCTCAATTGCTGATGGTCACATAGGCTTCGCATATGTTCATGGAGGACATATTGAGCAGCACTCCTTGCCAGTTGGCTGCAGTGTTTTCACTGCAGAGCTGGCAGCCATATCTCATGCTCTTGAGTACATCCGCTCATGCCCTGGCAAGTCATTTCTCCAGTGTACTGGCTCATTGAGCCACCTACAAGCTATCGACCAGTGCTACCATCACCACCCTCTGGTAGCGTCCACTCAGGAATCCATCTATGCCCTGGAACAGTCCCGCCGTTCTGTGGTGTTTGTGTGGACCCCAGTACACGTCTGAATCCCCAACAAAGAACTTGCCGACTGGCTGGGCAAATAGGATATGCGGAATCCGCTCTGGAGATAGGTATCTCTGAAGCAGACCTGCGTTCTGTCTTACACTGCAGGGTTTTATGGCTTTGGGAGACTGAATGGCATAACAGCATGCACAAAAAACTGGGTGTCATTAAGGAGTCTATGAATGTGTGGAAGTCTTCCATATGGGCCTCTCGCAGGGAATCGCTTGTGCTCTGCTGGCTTCACATTGGCCATCCGTGGCTAACACATGGTTACCTACTCCGTTGCGAGGACCCACCTCTTGTCGCTGTGGCTCACAAATGACAGTAGTCCACCTTTTGCTGGACTGCTCACTTGTAGCTGCTCTGCAGCAGACTTAACTTTCCCAGCACCCATGCCTTCGGTGTTGGGCGACAATGCCTCCTCCTCAGCAGCTTTAGTTTTACGTTTTATCCATGAGAGTGGGTTTTATACTTCTATGTAGGTTTTAGTGCATGTCCTTCGTCCCTCTGCGTCCTCCACCCTAGTGCTTTCAGGGTGGAGATTTTAATGTGTTGCAGAGTGGCTGCCTTTCCCTTTTTTCTTGTGGTTGGCCAGCCACTGTAATCTTTCATGTTCTACTCTCTTATGTTTCTAGCGTCTGTTTTCTTGTCGTCTTTTGTTCCTTTTAGTGTTCGTTGCCTTCCCTTCGTTCTTGTGGCTTTCCCTTTCTTCCGTTTTGTTTTACATGTTTTGTCAGTTTCATTCTCACCCTTGTGGCATTATTTCATTAGGAACAAGGGACCGATGACCTCATAGGTTGGTCCCTTTGCCTGCCTTTAAACCAACCTAATGAATTGAAGACAAAATCTGGTGATCTTGATCGTTTAGTGGCCGCTATAAAGAAAAAAAACAAGACAAACAAAACCAAATGGGGAAAATACAGATATTAACAATCACTCCAAAAGTATTTGTCTCGCAGAAAAGCAGCAGAAGAACATAATGTATCAGAATATTTAGTGCGAGCAGCCAGAACGCTTGCAAACGTGAGAGGTATTCTGGCTTTGACAGAACCCAAACGTGGCAGGACCCTTCTCCAAGGAACAGTACACTGTCCAACTGTTTATTAAGATGACGAAAATTTTCTTACATGTTGCCAGGTGCTAAAGACAATGTTAGTGTAAAAAAAAATCCTTTGTACAAAGATTTTTTGATAATTATTCAGTTGAAGTATTATACTAAATTTATATGAAGCAGTATGTACAGTAATTAAATTTAAATGTACATTAAGGTTTTACAATAAAAGCATTGAAATTGTTCCATGTTTTGATGATTTCCTTTGGGAATTAGCATGAATCTTACAAGATCTGCCAAACTGAGATACTACCTCTGGAGCACCTATTACTTACAAGCAGAAAAGAATTCTTTTTTGCAATTTAGAGTAACGATTTATTGCGTGTAAAGAATGCTCCAAAGGTAGCATCTCAGTTCAGCAGATCATATAAGATTGATTGCTAATTCCCAAAAGGAAATCATCAAACATGGAACAATTTCAATGCTTTATTCTAAAAAAAACCTTAATGTACATTTAAATGTAATTATTGTACATACTGCAACATATAAATTTAATTTAATACTTCAACTGAATAATTATCAACAAATCTTTTTACAAAGGATTTGTTTGAAAACGAATAAACAACTCATCGCTTCAGATGTAAGTAAACCTATTTTGTAAAATTCTCAATGTATGTGTCTTTTATTTTACAATAGATACATAAAACTTGAGTTCATCTGGTATTTTCAGTTGTATTGACTTCAGATATTTAATTATTGTATCAAACATGTGTTTTACAAAGTAAATTACAAAATTTGACTTAAATTTGTTCTAAAATTGTTAAAAATCAGATCCCCACCAATTTTTGCACCAGTTCAAAGGTAATTGTATGCTGTTTTCAAAAATACACTCCTGGAAATGGAAAAAAGAACACATTGACACCGGTGTGTCAGACCCACCATACTTGCTCCGGACACTGCGAGAGGGCTGTACAAGCAATGATCACACACACGGCACAGCGGACACACCAGGAACCGCGGTGTTGGCCGTCGAATGGCGCTAGCTGCGCAGCATTTGTGCACCGCCGCCGTCAGTGTCAGCCAGTTTGCCGTGGCATACGGAGCTCCATCGCAGTCTTTAACACTGGTAGCATGCCGCGACAGCGTGGACGTGAACCGTATGTGCAGTTGACGGACTTTGAGCGAGGGCGTATAGTGGGCATGCGGGAGGCCGGGTGGACGTGCCGCCGAATTGCTCAACACGTGGGGCGTGAGGTCTCCACAGTACATCGATGTTGTCGCCAGTGGTCGGCGGAAGGTGCACGTGCCCGTCGACCTGGGACCGGACCGCAGCGACGCACGGATGCACGCCAGGACCGTAGGATCCTACGCAGTGCCGTAGGGGACCGCACCGCCACTTCCCAGCAAATTAGGGACACTGTTGCTCCTGGGGTATCGGCAAGGACCATTCGCAACCGTCTCCATGAAGCTGGGCTACGGTCCCGCACACCGTTAGGCCGTCTTCCGCTCACGCCCCAACATCGTGCAGCCCGCCTCCAGTGGTGTCGCGACAGGCGTGAATGGAGGGACGAATGGAGACGTGTCGTCTTCAGCGATGAGTCGCTTCTGCCTTGGTGCCAATGATGGTCGCATGCGTGTTTGGCGCCGTGCAGGTGAGCGCCACAATCAGGACTGCATACGACCGAGGCACACAGGGCCAACACCCGGCATCATGGTGTGGGGAGCGATCTCCTACACTGGCCGTACACCACTGGTGATCGTCGAGGGGACACTGAATAGTGCACGGTACATCCAAACCGTCATCGAACCCATCGTTCTACCATTCCTAGACCGGCAAGGGAACTTGCTGTTCCAACAGGACAATGCACGTCCGCATTTATCCCGTGCCACCCAACGTGCTCTAGAAGGTGTAAGTCAACTACCCTGGCCAGCAAGATCTCCGGATCTGTCCCCCATTGAGCATGTTTGGGACTGGATGAAGCATCGTCTCACGCGGTCTGCACGTCCAGCACGAACGCTGGTCCAACTGAGGCGCCAGGTGGAAATGGCATGGCAAGCCGTTCCACAGGACTACATCCAGCATCTCTACGATCGTCTCCATGGGAGAATAGCAGCCTACATTGCTGCGAAAGGTGGATATACACTGTACTAGCGCCGACATTGTGCATGCTCTGTTGCCTGTGTCTATGTGCCTGTGGTTTGTCAGTGTGATCATGTGATGTATCTGACCCCAGGAATGTGTCAATAAAGTTTCCCCTTCCTGGGACAATGAATTCACGGTGTTCTTATTTCAATTTCCAGGAGTGTACATGGTTGTATTGGGTAATTTGGAGAGAGATTTTAGCTATTCACAATTTTCTACACCTACGTCACAGTTTTGAAATTGACAATATTTTGAGTTTCAGTACAGTTTTTCAATATGAGTGAAGATTATAAATCGGATTTGTACATCTATCAGTTTCAGTGTTTAATTTAGAACAAAACACGGAAAATTTCAAGGCTCTAGATTCAAAATTATAGCTATACTTGCAGACCACGACTTGTGCCTTCTTAATGATGGCTCCACTACTCATTTCAGTGCCGGTCATGGTACCTTTTCTGCCATTGATCTCTCTCTTTCTTCTCCCTCTCTCCTCCCTTCATTACACTGGTCGCCACACTACGACCTTTGTGATAGTGACCATTCCCTGTTGATTCTCTCTTTCCCTTCCCACTCCCCGATGGACAGGTTACCTCGTTGGTCTTTCCAACGTGCCTATTGGCCTCTACATACTGCAAAGGTCGTGCTTTCTCCCTCTTTGTCCGGTTGTATTGATGACTTCCTACGTGATTTTCTGATGCGATTGTTGGCGCTGCTAGCCTTGCTGTGCTGCGCTCATCTGGACCATTTCTCTCACGAGTAGTGTATGTAAGGTTTTGGAGCGTATGGTGAATTACCGTTTAGCTTGGTGGCTGGAATCCCGCAGTCTTTAAACACCTGCCCAAAGCGGATTCTGAAAGCATCATTCTGCAGTTGACCATCTTGTTGCTCTCTCCACTTATATCATGAACAATTTTCTCCGGAAACGCCAAACAGTAGCAATATTTTTTGATCTGGAGAGAGCATACGATACCTGTTGGAGGACAGGCATCCTCTGCACACTGTTCTCTTGGGGCTTTCGAGGTCGAATGCCCCTTTTTCTTCGTGAATTTATGACAGAGCTCACATTTAGGGTGCGGGTGAACACTACTCTCTCCCGTACTTTCTCCCAAGAAAACGGGGTCCCCCAGGGCTCCGTGCTGAGTGTTGTACTGTTTGCCATTGCCATCAATCCAATTATGGATTGTCTCCTTCCTGATGTCTCGGGCTCCCTCTTTGTGGACGATTTTGCGATCTACTACAGCTCTCAACGGACCAGCCTTCTTGAACGACGTCTTCAAGGATGTCTCGATCGCCTCCACTTTTGGAGCATCGAAACCGGCTTCCGTTTTTCTCCCAGTAAGACCGTTTGTGTTAATTTTTGGCGACGTAAGGAGTTTCTTCCGCCCTCCTTACATCTAGGTCCTGTCAACCTTCCGTTTTCAAACGTCGCTAAATTCTTGGGTCTTATGTTTGACAGAAAACTGTGCTGGTCCTCCCACATTTACTATCTTTCGGCTCGCTGTCTGCGATCCCTCAACACCCTCCGTTTCCTGAGTGGTACCTCCTTGGGAGCGGACCGAGTGGTCCTTCTCCGCCTCTATCGCACCTTAGTGTGCTCGAAATTGGACTATGGAAGCATAGTCTACTCCTCTACTCGGCCGTCTATTCTTCGGCGTCTCGACTCTATCCACCACCGTGGATTACGTTTAGTGTCCGGAGCTTTTTACACCAGCCCTGTGGAAAGCCTTTATGCTGAGACTGCTGAACCTCCGCTGTCCAATCAGCGAGCAGTCCTTCTGAGTCGTTACGCTAGCCATCTGTCTTCCATGCCTGCTAATCCAGCCCATGACATTTTTTTCGACGCCTCCTTTGATGTAGGGTACGCAGGCCGCCCCTCCTCCCTACTACCACCGGGAGTCCACTTCCGTCAACTGCTCCATTCTCTTTCCTTCCGCTTTCCTAAAACCTTCTTGACAACTTGGGGTACAGCACCGCCTTGGCTCCGTCCCCGGATCTGCCTGCTCCGTGACCTTTGTCAATTTCCCAAGGATGGTACCCCTTCACTTGTTTATTGTCGGGCATTTGCTGGTCTATGTGCACAAATAACGGATGCCACATTTATTTACACCGACGGCTCGAAAACATCGTTAGGTGTAGGGAGTGCCTATATTGTTGGCGACACCCCAAATCACTTTCGGCTTCCCGACCAGTGTTCGGTTTATACTGCGGAGCTTTACGCTGTTCTCCCAGCTGTCCACTACATCCGCCGCCATCAGCGGATACAATACGTTATCTGCTCAGATTCTCTCAGCTCTCTCCTCAGTCTCCAAGCTCTTTATCCTGTGCACCCCCTGGTCCACCGGATTCAGGACTGTCTGCGCTTGCTCCACCTGGCGGGGGTGTCTCGGTGGCGTTCCTCTGGCTCCCGGGACACGTTGGTATCTGTGGAAATGAGGCGGCCGATATTGCAGCCAAGGCTGCACTCTCTCTTCCTCGGCCAGCTATTCCATCGCTTCCCTTCGCCGATCTACGGAGCGTTCTATGTCGACGTGTTGTTCATTTATGGCACACGCATTGGTCGACACTTAGCCATAATAAATTGCAGGACATAAAAGCTCTTCCTTGTGCTTGGACCTCTTCCTCCCGAACGCGTCTTCTGGTGGAGGTAATTTTAACTAGACTCCGGATAGGGCACTGTCTTTTTAACCATCGACATCTTTTAAGCGGCGATCCTCCCCCACTCTGTCCCCACTGTTCTCAGCTGTGGACGGTAAGACACGTTCTAATTGAGTGCCCCTATTTTAATCCGTTACGCTCCCGTCTACAGCTATCTCCTGATATATCGTCGATTTTAGCAGATGACACGTGCTCAGCCGACTGCGTTCTCAAGTTTATTAGTGCCAGTGAAATGACGTCAGTCATTTGAAGCTTTTTTGGGGACAACCAACCCCTTTCTGTAGTGGATTTTTAAGCCTTCTTTCTACTTTTAGTTTCTCCAATTTTATGACTTTCGTTCCCATTGCTGCTGGTTTTCAATTTCGGTTTTTTACTGGTTCCTAAGTCACGGACCGGACGCTAATGACCATAGAAGTTTTGCGCCCTAAAACCAAAACAAAACAAAAAAAAAAGAAAAAATTGTCTTGGTACTGATCTCGTTATGTCTGTGTCTTCCTTTGGAGTAGCTCTTTGGATATTCCATGTTTGGACAACAGCTTTTCCTTCAAACTGCTTTTGTTATTGGCATTTCCAAATCAACATGTCGTTCTTGCAACTGCCTGACCCAGTTCAAAGCTCACTGGTAGCCACACTGACTGAACTTGCCTGTTTACTGATGTGCACCACCTCCAGTGGTCCATTTGTTCAAAGCTTTGCTGCCGCCCTTTCCAATACTATATAATAAGATAGTGCACTAGTTTAATTCCTGTTGATGGTATGATTGGGAGGCAACAAAGGTTTTCATGAAGTGTTAGTATAACTGAACCAGTAACCAGTGTTCATGTGATGTCTACTGGCATGAACAATAATAAACAAGGAATGTGTATTCTGTTTTAAAGTGGTTAAAATGAGTTCTGCTTCTCTAGAATTGGATTCCCCTAGTTGTAGGTAACTTGCTGGGAATGTAGTTTCTTGAACTGTTGGTAACACTGATACTATAAACATTGCTAAAAATTGAAAGTGCTGCTAATTTTTGATGTGATAATGATCAAATATTTACTGCAAAAATGATGGTTAGTTTGAAGTTTAGTTTTAGAGGATCTGCAGCAGTAGAAGTGTGTTAACAGTAATTAGTGTTCAAAGTTAATACTAGCCAAAATTCCGAGGACAAAGAAGCTGAATACTGTAATGTTGTTATAAAAAATATGACTTGATCAGTTTACATACAGAACTTGGGAGATTTTATTAAATTTAGAGGATAAAAATAACAAATTGCATTATTTTACTGAAACAATTGAACATTTTATAACTGTGTAGTGAATGCAACTTAACTTCAGTTACTGATTAATGTAGTTAAATTAGTTGCAGGAAAAATCTTTGATGGAAAAAATTTAATATCTTAACATTAACTGATTTTTAGGTTTACACGTACATATTACGTCTGCATATTATGTGGCAGTATAATAAGTGGATAAAATAAAACTCACAAAAGTTCTGTATTCATGATTCTTCATTGAGGGGCTACAGCTAAGTAATATTTCTTGTCCAGAAACATAGAGGACAAGTTGTGGTTGGGTTGATTTGGGGGGGAAGAGATGAAACTGCAAAGTCATCGGTCTCATCACATTAGGGAAGGACGAGGAAGGAAGTTGGCCGTGCCCTTTCAGAGGAACCATCCCAGCATTTGCCTGAGAGATTTAGGGAAATCATGGAAAACCTAAGTCAGGATGGCTGGACACAGGATTGAACTGTCGTCCTGAATGAGAGTCCAGTGTGCTAACCACTGCGCCGCCTCGCTCGGTGAGAGGACAAGTGCGGAGATGAGTGCAGAGTAGTGAGAAATAGTAGACAGTTTGATGACTGACTACACTTTCTTCATGTTTGGTCTTGTGAAGCAATCAACTTGGATAGAGATGCTTGCTGCCGTTAGTGCTGTGTAGTTGGATTAAAATTACTTGATAGTTGACACTCCTTGTGTTGGAGCTGGTTTTCTGGTGAAGCCAGATTTTTGGTGGCTGTAGTTTTGGTCATTGTGCCTGGATCACCACAATTATAAGCATAACTTCTTAACACACTGTGCTGGCATAGCACAATGGGTAATGTATAAAGTTGTATGCTCAAATTGCATTCAAAGCAGTGAAATCTTTTTATTTATAAATCTAATCAAGAGTTTATTATTATTTTTATTCAATTAATTGATTTACTGTAATTTTTATGCTGCTTCTTATTTTCATCATTGTATTGATTGTTTTACTTGCTCCTACTTCTCTTCCTATTTTTCTTCTTCTGTTTGGAATGTGCCTGTGTTGCCTATAACGTCCAACCGAGTGTCAGAGCACTGCTCATTGGTTGATAGTGCCGTAGCTCATGTTGCCAGTGTGAGGATAGTTCCAGGTAACCAATGATACTGAGAAATTTAAATTTGCTTTTAGTACAGCAACGGAATTTTTTCCTGCCTAGAGTTTGCTCATAGAGGTTAGCTATAATCACCATAAACAAAGTGATAGTGATTTTAGTTGTGCCATAGATTGTTCAGCTCTATTTTCTCACATACATTGCACACCATAAGGTAGTTGTTAGCTTAGGACACTGAGTTAAAATTCAGGGCTACAAAATGTCGTGCCACAATTCAGTTAAGAGTCACTCAAAACCAGCTGCCAACAGAGCATCTCGCATTTCTGACATACTTTGTCGCAGCCACTTCCAGCATTGCTGCATGTTAAGAGTTAACAGCATTTGTGAAGTGATCCACTGCGTTTGTCACCTATAACTCTCTGGTACCTGGCAGCCAATGCAGCAACACTGTAGTGGCAAATGACAGAGGTCAACTGTCAAGTAATTTTAATCGAACCGTAGTAGTTGTGCCAATTACTTTACGATAGTGGAGAAAGTACACCAAATCGTACAACTTCGATTTGACTGGGCAATAGCACAAGCATAATTAGAACAATTGAGAGCTGCAGTTGACAGTAGTAGAGTTAGAAATAGAGCAAATGGCTGGATTGTGGTCAAACCTGCCAGAAAGGTTAAAGAGAGATGCAGCAAGTCCGCTAGCTTTGTTAGATGCCTCCAACAGAATAACTCTCCTGGAGACTGCAGACAAAAAATGTGCTCACAGCGCAGTAAGTTTAGGAAGACTCTGATAAGACAAGAAAAAAAAATGCAAGCCAAGGTCAGTAGTAGCTAGAGGGTTCAAAAGATCAAGAATGTCCTTCAACTATGGAGTAGTCTTATAGCGCAATGTTAAAAAGTTATAAACTCCCTGAGTAGGTAATAAAAGTAAATTTATAGGAAAGTTAAGATAAAATGTAAATCTTTAGGAGTAAAGAAGAAAACCCACCAAAAAGAACGATGAGCGCGCACACACACACACACACACACACACACACACACACACACACACACACACACACACACACTCTATCACGCCCTGCCCAGGAGAAACAGACTGCATGTAAGTGTGAATGTGGTTCCCATGAATAGATGCATACTTGGATTGATCTGTTGCGGCTTCTGGAATGCTGAGTTCACCCAGGGAATGCCATGATAACATTCCCCAGGCCATAATGCTGTTTCAGGAAGGCATTATGTGCTGTACATGCCAATGGCTCTCTCTGATGGAGTGTAAAACATGATTCATCTAAGAAGGGCCATCTACTGCCACTCAGTGGACCCCCAGTTGTGGTATTTGTGTGCAAATTCTGGCCTTCGTCACTGATGAACCACAGTCAGCATGGGTGCATGAAACAAATCCCTGTTGTGGAGATGTATAGGCAGCAACATCTGCTGAGAAGCCACTGTTTGTAGCCCCCCGGTTCATTTGGGGAAATCAGTTGTTCAACAGTTGCACATTTATTCTTCCTTACACCTCTCTGCAGCCATCATTCACCCGTGGCCCTCGATACATCACAATTGCCTCATTGCCGTTCATGGATAGCACCATTTCACTATGCACGGTGTAGGTTAACCGTTGCACCATAAAAATAGTTGGCAAACATAGCCGTTTGATGTGCTTCCACCTTTGGCCCGAAAGCCAGTGATCGTGCCCTTTTGGACAGGGGATCAATTTCTGTTTCTGCCTTATGTCAGTGCCTGCATTGTATTCCTTTGTGCTGACACATTGACACACTTTATGTACCCTCCACTGATAATGCTGCCATGTGTGAGTAGTTACTCCACATTGATGTCAAACATAGGCAGTGGTCACATTAATGTGACTGGACTGTGTAAATGGATACTTGTTCATACCACATTACTGTGCACATAATACGATGTAAGGAGAGAGGCTATGTACACAAGTAGTGGTATAAAGTCCTTCTGTCAGATATCTTAGACCTAGGTGAGTTCTGTACAGAACAGTCCTTTAGTGCTGTACTTCAGTTATTGAATTGGAAGCTTGCAATATAATTCTGGCAGTTTGTAGGCACCAACAGGAAGAGTATTAAACTTCATTGAAATATTAAAGGAGATGCTAATAAGACTTAAAAGAAATAACTGGGGAGTGTTGGTGTGTGGAGATTTCATCTTGAATAGTTATGATTGATGGCCGCCTCAAGTTAGTGATGTCAGACTTGGATTTGACCCCCACAGTAACATTGCCAGCAAGAATAGAAATATACAGGGTGTTACAAAAAGGTACGGCCAAACTTTCAGGAAACATTCCTCACACACACAAATAAAGAAAAGATGTTATGTGGACATGTGCCCGGAAACGCTTAATTTCCATGTTAGAGCTCATTTTAGTTTCGTCAGTATGTACTGTACTTCCTCGATTCACCGCCAGTTGGCCCAATTGAAGGAAGGTAATGTTGACTTCGGTGCTTGTGTTGACATGCGACTCATTGCTCAACAGTACTAGCATTGTTGTCTTGATTGGGCCCCATGTTCTTCCACCTACGCTCAATGGAGCACATTATCATGATTTCATACGGGATACTCTACCTGTGCTGCTAGAACATGTGCCTTTACAAGTACGACATAACATGTGGTTCATGCACGATGGAGCTCCTGCACATTTCAGTCGAAGTGTTCCTACGCTTCTCAACAACAGAGTCGGTGACCGATGGATTGGTAGAGGCGGACCAATTCCATGGCCTCCACGGTCTCCTGAGCTCAACCCTCTTGACTTTCATTTATGGGGGCATTTGAAAGCTCTTGTCTACGCAACCCCGGTACCAAATGTAGAGACTCTTCGTGCTCGTATTGTGGACGGCTGTGATACAATACGCCATTCTCCAGGGCTGCATCAGCGCATCAGGGATTCCATGTGACGGAGGTTGGATGCATGTATCCTCGCTAACAGAGGACATTTTGAACATTTCCTGTAACAGTGTTTGAAGTCACGCTGATACGTTCTGTTGCTGTGCATTTCCATTCCATGATTAATGTGATTTGAAGAGAAGTAATAAAATGAGCTCTAACATGGAAAGTAAGCGTTTCCGGACACATGTCCACATAAAATATTTTCTTTCTTTGTGTGTGAGGAATGTTTCTTGAAAGTTTGGCCGTACCTTTTTGTAACACCCTGTATACTGCAACAGTGAATGGTAATTTCTAAGTCGACTGTAGTCGATGAAATGTGTTTAAGCCAACAATAAATGTCTTATTTGAGCATTATTGTCAAATGATGGCAATAAATTGTCTCCGTCAATTGGTTTTAACTAAGAAAGGTAAAGTAAAATTTCACATAATTGTGAATTAGTTAGTTACTTATTCCCAGGATAATGATCGGAATGTCTTGATATTCTGTGGGAGAAGACTATTTTGGATTTGGTGTAGAGTGTAGCAACATGCGGAACATTCACATGATTTTTAAGCATTTTTAAAAAATATGCATACATTGATGTATACTTAACCACATATAATAAATGCTCACATCTGTATGCACATTTACAAACAAATGCAGAATAAAGCAAAAGATACTACAAATACTCAGTTGGGCAAAAGATACTGACTGAATCACCAGATAACTTTAGCAATGAGGCAGATGATATGCAATTCAAATCAGTGACTTCTGAATTCACTGAATTCTGTCTAACAACAGTTGAAAATATGGGGACAAAAATGATCTGTGTAAAGCAGGTGCAATAATCATAGACAGAAAACTCATGCTCCACCATCAGACACCCTGCCATTGCCCAGGGGCTCACCACTCTTCAGTGAGTACATGCTTGGCTATCGCAGGCTCCAGCCTGTGTAGCATTGCTTCCTCTTTCTGTGCTACAAATCTACACTTTGACTATCTCTTACATCTTACTGTCTTAAGTCTCTGTCATAAGTCTCTGACGTACTGTCAGATGGTCATTTTGGTGCAGATGCAGCTTGAACTTGGTTCACTACTTTGGTTTTGATTTTTAGTTTCACACTATCTTCACCATCCATCAACAATTACATGGTCTCCATTATTGGTTTTGACCTGCCATCTTTTACAAATTTTACAGAAGGCATGTCGTTAAGGGAAGGTTTCCCACTGTGTATGCTCTGCTCCCTGCCCTGGCATCTTTCCCTCCTGTTGTCGTAGTACGCTCGAAACTAAACACAATAGCCATTCCCTTGTGCAGGGGTTGTCAAGTACCTGCACAATGGTAGTCACCCTGACATTGCAGGGATCACACTGTTAGTGCCTGTGCTGCACACTCCCTATGTATGCCGTGGAGTATGAGCCCATCATGGCTCAGGTACAGGGACTCCTGGTAACAGATTATTCGCCAGGTAGTTGTTGCTGTGGCTGTGTGGCACCAATTGGGAGAGCTCCCATTCTGAGCAGGTGGCACTATGGCAGATAATTTGCACAAGAAGCACCTTAAACTTTTCCTACTGATGGTCACACGGTCAAAGCAGTCTGTTCACATAGAAAGGCCTCATATGATGCAACGAAGTACGATCCCAACATGTTCCCTTGCCACATTGTGGGAGGAATGCAGGATTAGACGACAAGCAGCAAAATCCCCCTCCCAATATGTGGTCGGTAAAAGGACCTACAGGGACACCTTTTTGGCCTCAAAGGCTTTGTTTTTTGTGGAATACACAGAAGACAAATATTGGAAAGTTGCAGCCACCTGTAAAACGAAGAATGGTGCCTTCTTCATTAAAATGTCATCTTGTGCCCAATCACAGGCGCTACTCTCTTGTGAAAAGCTGGGTGACATTCCCGTGACAGTCACGCCTAATATGAGTCTCAATATTGTGTCCATAGGAGAAAACACAGTTGCTACTGGGGCCTCCATCTTGACTTTGAAGAGTGGTATGTTGCCCGAGAAAGTAAAGGTGATGGTCTACCAGTGTAATGTGAAAAAATATGTTCCTCCTATGAGATGTCTCAGGTGTATCAAGTTTGGACATATATTTTCCCATTGTACAGCTACCCCCCTCTGCAGGAAATGTGGACCTCTGCTACAAGCAGACATTCCTTGTGCCCCTCCCCCATCCGTGTAAACTGCGGCGAGGTCCACTCTCCCTACTCACCAGATTACTTGATTTTCAAGCGTGAAAAGGAAATCCAGTATAAGACTGTGGACAACCTTGCATATCAGGAGGCAAAAAAGTACGGAGTTCTAATCCCAAACTAATGACACAGTCTTACGTTACAGCTGCAACACAGTTGCTTTCTGTGGACGATGCCTTCCACTGCCGCACTTCTTACAGTGGGCCGTCCAGAGCTGCCTGCTGATACCTGCCCCCCTCCAGGCAGTTAGGGACACTTCTGATGCATCCACCACACCCACTTTGGTAGCTTTGGCTCCCTACCTTGCGGGGACACTGGTCTTCATCCCCCCAGCTGGAGGCACCTCATCCTCCTCTGGCTTCTCTGCCTAGAAAGAGGTAAGAGGTGCCTTGGGTCTCTTCCATGATTCCTGCTGGTCCACAGCCAGATGCGAGCCAATGGCTGAAAGAATAACCAGCTGTTGGCCGTCGGACTTCTTGTTCTTCCTCTGTCCTTGAAACAAACTCAGGAGAACCTTCAGTCCTCATCTTCTAAGAAGACGGAGGAGGACAATAAGACTTCAGCAAGGATGATGGCTACACCTTAATACACTTCGCTGCCTCAATAACATCAGGTGGGGGTGCAGACTGCACTATCCTTCTGCAGTTTTACAAAGCTCCGATCCTGTTCAAATTTGAGTCTGGAGTCTGTCACAAGGTTCAATATTGTCCTCACCACTGTGGGGACTGATACATCACTGTGGGGTCAAACATGTGACAAGAGCCTTTCAAACTAGTCCTGTGAAGAGTCTACTCGCAGAGGCTCAGGTTCCTCCACTGCTGGTCAGGCACCAACAACAGCTACTCAGTTATGCTATTCACGTTTGCAGCTCCCTGAAGTGTTCAAAGTACTACTGTTGCCTTTTTCCTAGTTGGGAGGTCCACACCCCTCCCCCTCCCCCCTCCCCCCCATAACAGAGACCCAGAACTGGCATTGTAATTGCAGTTACTGTCTGTTCTGAACTCCAACTTCCCTCACTGTTGCCTCTAGTCAGTGAACAATCACTTACACCCTATACTGTGTATCCTCCCCGCAGTTTCAGGGGCTCGAAAGGACCAGTGGCCATTCCTTGCATGTTGTAAGAGGTGTCTGATAAGAGTATCTTTATTTGAACATGTTTTTATCTTGGTATTTTGACTATTCTTTGGACTTTCCACTCTTTTCACTTTCTTAACACTTTTCTACACCTTTTTAAAGGCTGGTCCCCATTTTGGGTTTGACCCCCCCCCCCACTTCCAAAAGCGCAGACGGTTGGGGGGAAGGATACCTTGCTGTGGTGCATTAACTCCACAGTGTGCACTATTGTCTTTTGCACCTGGTAGCCAGTCGCTGTGAGGGAGGGGGGGGGGGGGGGGAGGGGTTGTCTGGTAACCTTTCTGTGGTAGCCCCTGACAACATAGGGATTGCACTGGTGATGCCTCAGCTGGAAATCACACCCCAGCTAGCCAAGGTGTAGGTACCTGTCCACTTTGGGGTAGCAGGACTTTGGGCAAGGGCTACTGTGCCAGTTGGTCTTAGCCTTAGCGGGGTGGTGCCCATGGGGGTGTCTCCAATTGGAGTGACGGCAGGTCAGATGAATCACAATGAAATGGATCAGACTTAAGTCTTAACATCGAGGAACAATGATTTTAATGCAGATGTTTACAGTCCTGTGGTATTTCCATCTTTGACCATGCTTCAAGACAGTCAGGTAGGGAGAAACGGCAGTGGACAAGTTTGCCAAGTTCTTGGTTTGTTCCTGCACTGACGGTGGCTCTTTCGCTATATTGATGCAAGTGTTTTTTGTTGACAATATTGATTAGTTTGTGGAGGTTGCTGCGATAAAGATGAGAAATGGCCCTTTGCATCACATGCTTCAGGCCTGTGTCAAGTTGATACACCTGTCACCATTGCTCCTCATAACAAGCTCAATAAAATTTAAGGCATTATCTTCCATCAGGACCTAATGCTGCAAACTGATGAAGAGCTGTGTACTAATCTGGAGTGGTGTGGAGTCCATTTTGTTCGCTGCATCTAGAGGGGACCCAAGAATAATAGTGGACACTGGAGCCTTTATCCTAGCCTTCGAAGGCAACATTTTACCTGAGAAGATTGAGGTCATGGTTTATAGGTGTTATGTATGTCCTTATTTTCCTCCCCTGATGAGATGTTTTAAGTGGCAAAGATTCCAACACATGTCCTTCCAGTGTCTTAATGAGGCTGTCTGCAGGGCAATGTGGACAGGTGTGTGATGAGAGCAGCCCTTGCGACAAACGGCTTCAATGTGTCAACTGTCTGGAACTGCAGCCTACTCATTCACTGCAATGATCAGTGTTTAAGAAGGAGATAAGAAAATGCAAGCGTACAAAAACACTTGGCCACCTACCTTATCAAGAAGCAAAGAAAAAGGTTGAAAAACTTCGTGCGAATGATATGGTTTCAAATTTTGCAACTGTTATCACGGTCTGTACCTCACATGATGAAAAGGTCACCCACAACACTTCTTGGCCCTGGTTGTATTCCAGGGCCTGCCCTACAGTTGAGGGAGACAATGTCAGCTCTCTTGCTCCCAACACCTACAGCACCAGTGATTCCCATGCCATCAGTGTGGACAGAGATGCTTAGTCATCCTCTAGTGTCATTAGGGATGAAGACACCTGCCAAGGTTCCCTTCCTCTCAAGACAAGGACCAATGGCCACACACTGTGAACTCAAGAACAGTAGAGTCCTCTTTTCTCCCAGAAGATAAAATGGGGAAATCTTCACAGAAATCATTCTCGCAAAGATAAGAAGTATAAGCAAAATATGAACTACTTTCTGAGGCTTCAGATATTTTGCTCCCCATACCTGCAGCAGTCGAGTCTATGTACACTGATGTCGGGTCACACGATCAGTTGGATTATGACCTGGTAGTGAAGTAATCATACCCATCTTCTCCATTAGCCACTATCTCAGATCTGATTCCAGTGTTCCTTCAATGGAATTATAATGGCTACTATCACTGTCTGATTGAAATCCGTCGTTTAATGGGTACTTGCTCCATAATTGGCTTTGCACTTTAGGAAACATGGTTTACAGCAACACAATTACCTGCCTTGAGAAACTAGAGTCCCAGCTGTAGTAATCGCATTAATGTAAAAGTGTCCAGTGGGGTCTGTACCCACATACACTCTGATAAGTTCAGTGAGCAGATTCCCCCTAGCAGTGTACTTGTTAATCAGGGGCTGAGTACAACACCACTTCCTTTCAGGATTGGACATGTGCCTGCACAGCACTGGAGATGCAACACATTTCTGTGCAGCCCACAAAATGTACCCAACTATTGATCTCACAGTTCGTAGCCTGAGTACCTTACCCCTGATTCAGTGGCGTGTCCATGGCGATCTTTGTGACAGCAACAATTTTCCTCTTGTTGTCTCCCTCTCCGCTGACAAACATCTGGAACATGCTTCACGTTGGTTGCTTCAAAAAGTTGACTGGCAGGCTTTCTCCTCTACTGCCAGTTTAACACCCAGTTGTGCAATGGATATTGACAAAGTAGTACAGGAAGCTATTAATACTATTATTCGTACCAGAGCAGCAGGCTACCGTACTCCTCTGGTTCGTCCCGATGACGACCAGTATGGTTGAACTGCTCAGTCAACACCCAAAAGTGCTCCTGGGCGGAGACCTAAACGCAAAACACCCAGTGTGGAACTCGCGAACCACCAACCCAAAGGGAGAACAACTCCTAAGTTTCGAAGATCAACTACACTTCGTGGTTAGGGGCCCCGACGACCCCACACGTTCCAGTCTTCACTGCCCGCTGTTCAACTGTCCTTGACGTGATCCTAACAAAAAACATTGCGATCATCATCACAACAGAGACAATAGAAGAGCTCACATCGGACTACTACCCAGTACTAATACAGGCAAGAAGAATGGGGCTGCCTCCGAACCACCCCAAGACCAAATACACAACAAACTGGGACCAATATAGGAGACACCTAACAAATCACATGCCCAGATGCAGACCTATCCACAACAGAAAAATAGACGAAGAAATAAACCACCTAACAGCAGAAATACGAAACAGCCCTATGCAACGCCACAACAAAAACCACCATAGAAGATCACAGAGAGGAGCCCCCCCCCACCCCCCCCACTAAGGGAACTGAGGCACCAAAAGAACCGAGCCAGAAAATGCTGGCAAAGAACAAGGGACCCCCGAGACAGGTGCGAAACAAACCAACTAACGAGCGAATTCCAAAACTGCCGTAGGGAATGGTGCTCGGAATGCTGGGAAGATGTAATGGCGGAAATAATACTTCAACAACCAGATGAATGGCGCATCGTGAAAGTGCTAAAAAACGAACAAACCCCCAAAAAGGTGCTGGAAGGGCCATAGGGCACAGTCTGACGCCTTGTCGCAGGCCGAACCCCTAGCAGACACCTTCGAGGAACAGAACACCCTACTGCACATAGAAAACCCCACAGGAAGGGACATCCAAAATGAAAACACCGTTGCGCAATCAGTCACTGCAATTGGGACCACACCACCTACAGCCGCACCAGAAATAACCGCCCCTACCGAACTAAAGATCATCATCAGAAAACGGAAAGGAAGCTCAGTGCCTGGACTAGACAAGATAACCCACACCCCTCTAAAACAACTGCCCAGGAAGCCATTAGTACTTCTCACAAGCATCAAAACAGCTGCATGATACACTGCCACTTCCCAGACGTTTGGAAAGAAACATAAATCATTACAATACCCAAAGCCGGAAAGGATAAAAAAATACAGACGAACCATAGGCCCATAAGCCTGCTTAAAACGATGGGAAATATCTAAGAGTGAATACTACTACAACGAATAGAAAGATCACTCCACGAAGATCGCGCCATTAGAGCAGAGCAGTTCGGCTTCCAAAAAAGGGTATCGGCAGAACAACAGGTACTGCGACTGACAGAGCATATTGCAAGACTTCTCCAACTCGACAGCAACTATGTTCGTTGACTGGGAGAAAGCCTATGACAAGATGTGGCATGAGACTGGTCCACAAATTAAAAGATACAACAATACTGGACAGATATGTAAATATCGTTGACAACTTCCTGTCAAGGCGTTCTTTCATAGTAGTAGTAGTAGTAGTAGTAGTAGTAGTAGTAGTAGTAGTGGATGGGAAAAAGTCATCCAAGAGGGTAATGCAAGGTGGGATACCCCAGGGGTCCGTCATCACCCCCACTCTTCAATATATATGCAAATGATACACCTCTTGCATCACACGTAGACATCGCCCATTTCGCAGATGATACCGCCTTCTTTAGCAGCAGGAGGCAACATGAAACAAACATTCGGCATGTACATAGGTAACTGGAGCTAGTAGAAACGTGGTGCAAAGACAACAAAATGACACTCAGGGCCACAAAAACCTTGGCACTGTACTTTACAAGAAAACGACTGGTCCTAGAAGAATGCCTAACACTAAATGCAGAAGAGGTGCCATGGAGATAGGAAGTAAAATACGTAGGAGTGCACCTAGACACCAAACTGCTTTTTGGCCTACTCATCAATGGAAAAAGAAACAAAGGACTCGCAATAGCCAAAGCACTAATCCCCTTCATCAGCGAAGACCTGGCCATAGAAACAAAAAGGACACTGTATAAAACCACGGTTTTACCAGCAATGACTTACGGCTGCACGTCACGGGGAACTGCAAGTGTGACCCACCTAAAGAAACTAAAAGTCATCCAAAATAAAGTACTTCGGTGGATATTAGACGCACCACCATGGACCCGAATAGGAGAGCTACACGAAGCCCTACAGATGGACACCATTCAGGAAACCATTAAGAAATTAGCCACCACTACCTATACAAAACTTGATCTCAGGGAAAAATCAGGCACCTGGCAAATGTAGAAACAACACACCCACAAACTTGGCACAAACAGAAGGTACCAAGATTGCTATTAGAAGACCCCCAGTACATTACAGGACAACAACCAAGCAAACGAGAAATCAACCACCAAAGAACAGGCAGCAAAACAACTTACATGAGCACTAGACCTAGCAAAACAAAGGTGATGACATCAGAGGAGGAGGATTGGGAACCACAGGGTTCAAACAAAATCAGATCCCGTCCTTCAAAGTGATTAAAGGGAGTCAAAACAGAAAAACCATTCAAACACATGAAAAAATACCCGTCAAACTGGCAAATAAGCTAGTGGTACTGAAAACGATGACACACACACACACACACACACACACACACACACACACACACACACAATCGTGGTTGTCTGAAGATAACCACAGCTATCATGGACCACTGCATTGTGCTTCAACAGCACAAGCGCCATCCCTCAGTGGGTAATTTGATAACATTGAAGAGACTCTGGGTGAACGTATGATTTTTAATAACGATAAGGAAGCAGAAGTGTTGGGAGCAATTTGTATCGTACCCCATTGTCCCAAATATGAATTCAACTCTGCCGTATTTCCAGTCACCAATCACCAACGGTGGTTCCTGGCATCCTTGTCAGTGGTCACATCTGCACTGATCCTGTGGTGCATACCAAATGTTTTGCAGCACACTTCACTGAAGTGTCTGCTTTCCATAGTTACTATACTCTCTTCCTGACACAGAAACACCTTACTGAGCACCACCCGCTATCCTTCCATGCACACGGCTCTGTTGAACAAATTCCCTTCAGTGAATGGGAGCTTTGCAGTGCTTTGGCACAGTGTTCAGGTACAGTCCCTCCTACCTGACAAAATCCACAACCAAATGCCCAATACCCCCCTGTGGGTTCGGGGGTTAGAATAGGCCCGCGGTATTCCTGCCTGTCGTAAGAGGCGACTAAAAGGAGTCTCACATGTTTCGGCCTTATGTGATGGTCCCCTCTCAGGTTTGACCTCCATCTTTCTAAATTATTCCGAAGAGCGAGCCAATTGGGGAAGGGCGCCTTACATGGCGCACTGTATCCGTCGTGCATTGAGACCTTTAGCCGGCTTTTTCGTCGTTGCAATGGTGTCCCGCTCGTTTTCCATCTCTTGGGCGAGGATACGTCCTCGGGTGCGATTACCACGCTGCACTCTGCAGTGTTGCTTTTAACTGCGACGCCGACCTTGGAAATTTTTGCACCTAAGATCCAGCACGGTAGCCAGTCCGTTGTGGTGGGGCCGCCATGTACCCTGTTGGTTGTGGCCCCCTGACAACACAGGGATCGCTCTACTGATGCCTGCGCCGTTAACTCCCCACGTATTCCAAGGAGTAGATGCCCATCTCCCTGGGGCATCAGGACTCCCGGCAACGGACATCCTGCCAGGTGGCTATTGCTGCGGCTGGGTGGCGCCCGTGGGGAGGGCCCTTGGTCGTAGTAGGTGGCATCAGGGCGGAAGACCTGCAATGAAGCGTGGTACATCATCTCGCTGGCGGCCAGCCACCAGCAGTCTCTAAGCGTTCAAGTGCTCATTTTAAAGCTAACGTTTATGACCCCAAATCGTTCCCATCCCTGGCCACACCATGGGAGGAACGAAAGGCAATGAATGACAGTGATGTGTATTCGCCCAGGTATCTCGTCTGTTCCAGAGCTGATGGTGACTCGTTTCTATCCGTGACGCCTCAGTTCTTTGTAGAGCATTTAGAGGACAAGTTTGGGGAGGTGGAGGGCTTGTCCAAAATGCGCTCTGGGTCAGTTTTGATAAAAACGGCATCCTCTGCCCAGTCACGCAGGTTACTTGCTTGTGACAAGTTGGGGGATGTTAACGTTACCATCACCAAGAGTTTAAATATGGTCCAGGGTATTATTTTCCATAGGGACCTACTTTCACAGTCTGATGACGAGCTGCGCGCCAATTTAGAGTGCCGAGGTGTACATTTCGTCGGCGCGTTCATCGGGGTCTGAGGGACAATCAGGTAGCTACCGGTGTCTTTATCTTGGCCTTCGAAGGTGATACATTACCAGAGAAGGTCAAGGTGATGGTCTACCAATGTGACGTCAAACCCTATATCCCTCCCCTGATGCGGTGCTTTAAGTGCTGGAAGTTCGGTCACATGTCCTCTCGCTGTACTTCTAGCCTCACATGTCAAGATTGTGGACACCCATCTCATCCCGATACTCCATGTGCTCTGCCTCCCGTCTGTGTCAACTGTGGAGAGCCTCATTCCCCTTGCTCGCCGGACGGCAGTATCTTAGAGAAAGAATGCAAAATCATGGAATATAAGACCCTGGACTGACTGACCTACACTGAGGCTAAGCGGAAATTTGAACGGCTACATCCCGTGCGCATGATGTCATCTTATGCCTCCACTGTCACTCCTGCTCCAGCTCCTTCAGCTGCAAGACATACAGTCAGCTCTGTCAGAGGACCTCACCTGCCCCCTTGACGATGGGGGCCCCTTCTATCGCTGTTGGTCCCACACCATCTACCTCGGGAGCAGCACCCACTAAACCACTGGGGACACCAGTCCCCACTTCTAAGCCAGAGAAGCGTAAGTCTTCTTAGGCTTCTCTCGCTCGGAAGGGATCCATTGGGTCACTCCCTTCCCAGGTCCCTACCAGTGGCACAGCAGACACCAACCAGTGGCTGAAGAAGCCCCAGGTCGCTGGTCGACGGGCTTCATGATCCTCTTCGGTCTTGGAGACTGACTCCAATAAGCCCTCTCAACAACGGCAACCAAAGGAACAGCGAGAGAAAACGACTTTGAAGACCCGTAAGACCAAGACACCTGCAGTGGCACCCACTCCACCGCTACCTAAAAGCTCTGCGTCTGATGATGAGGTGGAGATCCTTGCGTCCGCTGAGGACCTCGCTCTCACCGGTCCCTCAGACGCAATGGATAGCACTTGCACGGGTGCTTCATTGGAGGCAGCAGGTGACCCAGCGGCGTAATCTGCCTTCCCAGTCCCGTCACGCCTTTCTCCGCCATGGACAATACCATCCTCCAGTGGAACTGCAGCGGTTTCTTTCACCATCTAGCTGAGCTCCGCCAACTTATCAGCCTTCACCCTTTCTTCTGCATTGCTCTTCAGGAAACTTGGTTTCCAACAATGTGAACCCCCGCCCTCCGTGGCTATCGGGGTTGTTATAAGAACCGGGCAGCATATGAAAGGGTGTCTGGTGGCATCTGCCTCTGTCCTTCACACTCTGCACAGCGAGTCTGTCCCTCTACAAACAGCTTTAGAGGCTGTCGCTGTTCGGGTGTGGACGCCACAGGCTGTTACCGTCTGCAGTCTTTACCTTCCACCGGATGGTGATGTCTCGCAGCATGTCCTGGCTGCGCTGATAGCCCAATTGCCGCCGCCTTTCTTGCTATTGGGCGACTTCAACGCCCATAACCCTCTGTGGGGTGGGTCAGTGGCAACAGGTCGAGGCGCCACTGTTGAACATTTATTGTCGCAGCTCGATCTCTCGATTTTAAATGATGGTGCCTTCACACACTTCAGTGTGGCGCATGGCACATACTCCGCCATTGACCTTTCAATCTGTAGCCCTAGCCTCTTACCGTCTGTCCAATGGAGTGTGCATGACGACCTGTGTGGTAGTGACCACTTTCCGATCTTTCTGTCACTACCACAGCGTCACTCTTCTGGGCGCCCTAGCAGATGGGCTATGAATAAGGCTGACTGGGACTTGTTCTCCTCCACTGCCGCTATTGAGCCTCTCTCTAATGATGACATTGATGCAGTGGTCCAATTGGTCACCACCGGCATCGTTATTGCCGCTGAATCTACCATTCCCCGTTCCTCTTGGTCCCCTCGGTGGCGGACTGTGCCTTGGTGGTCGCCTGAGATCGCTGCAGCGATTAAAGATCACCGGCGGGCGCTACAGCGTCACAAGTGACATCCCTGCATTGAACACCTCATCACCTTCAAATGGCTGCGTGCGTGGGCCCGCCACCTTATCCGCCAAAGCAAGCAGGAGTGCTGGGAGCGGTATGTGTCCACCATTGGCCTCCATGTCTCTCCATCGCAGGTCTGGGCCAAGATCCGACGCCTCTATGGCTATCGGACCCCTGTCACCGTCCCTGCACTCTCACTGAATGGAGCAGTTTGTACAGACTCCGACGAAATTGCCAACAGCTTGGCAGAGCATTTTGCTTTTAGTTCCGCTTCTTCCAATTACCCACTGGCCTTCCGCTCCATTAAAGAGCAGATGGAACGTCGGAGCCTTTCGTTTCGCACACACCACCCAGAATCTTACAATGCTCCATTCAGTGAGTGGGAATTTCGCAGTGCCCTAGCTGCTTGCCCTGATACTGCTCCTGGGCCAGATGGCATCCACTGTCAGATGCTGAAACACCTTTCAGTGGCCTGCCAGAGGCGCCTTCTCGATCTTTACAACCGTCTTTGGGTCGAGGGGGAGTTTCCGTCGCAATGGCGGGAAAGCGTTGTCATCCCCGTTTTGAAACCTGGAGGTGGACAGCTACCGTCCCATTAGCCTCACCAATGTTCTTTGCAAGTTGCTTGAACGGATGGTGAGCCGGCGCTTGAATTGGGTACTGGAGTCTCGGGGCCTTCTGGCTCCGTCTCAGTGTGGGTTCCGTAAAGGCCGCTCCGCCACCGACAATCTGGTGAGCCTGGAGTCTGCCATCCGTACTGCCTTTGCCCGCCGTCAGCACCTGGTCGCTGTCTTTTTTTGACATGCAGAAGGCGTACGATACAACATGGCGTCATCAAATCCTTTCTACGCTTCATGGATGGGGTCTTCGGGGTCGTCTGCCGCTTTTTATCCGCAATTTTCTGTCGTCTCGTACCTTCCGCGTGCAAGTCGCGGCCTCATATAGTTCCTCCTACGTCCAGGAGAACGGTGTGCCACAGGGTTCTGTTTTAAGTGTCTGCCTGTTTTTAATAGCCATTAACCGGCTCGCTGCGGCCGTGGGCAATTCTGTCTCCGCTTCCCTGTAAGCTGACGACTTCTGCCTTTACTATAGCTCTATTGGCATTGCAGCTGCTGAACGTCAGCTACAGGGCGCAATCCGCAAGGTGCAGTCTTGGGCTGTAGCCCGTGGTTTTCAGTTTTCGGCAGCCAAGACCTGGGTTATGCGTTTCTGCCGGCGACGTACTGTCCACCTGGAGCCGCGACTTTATCTTGCCGGCAAACTTCTTTCAGTGGTGGAATCACACAGGTTTTTAGGGGTGGTTTTCGATGCCCGGTTGACTTGGCTGCCTCATATCTGGCAGCTTCAACAGGTGTGTTGGCGGCATCTAAATGCTCTGAGATGCTTGAGCCACACCCGCTGGGGCGCCGACCGATCTACCCTGTTGCGGCTCTACCAGGCGTTAATCCAGTCCCGTCTGGATTATGGGAGCCTGGCTTATGGCTCAGCATCCCCATCTGCGTTGCGGGTGCTGGACCCAATACTACACAGCGGAATCAGACTTGCCACTGGTGCCTTCCGCACCAGCCCTGTGGACAGCATACTTATTGAGGCAGGTGTCCCTCCACTGCGACTGAGGCACCATTTACTGGCAGCTTATGCTGCCCATGTTTTTAGCTTGCCCAGGCATCCAAATTACCGTGTCCTGTTCCCGCAGTCAGTCGTCCATCTGCCAGACCGTCGGCCCCGGTCGGGTTGTCCAATCGCCGTATGCGTCAAAGAGCTCCTCTCTGGGCTTGGGTTTTTCCCAGTTCCATCTCCTTTCTGGGCACCTCTGCGCATGCCCCCATGGTGTGTGCCTCGCCCTTGCCTTCGGCTCGATTTGGCACAGAGCCCGAAGGACTCAGTCCCTCCGAAAGGCCTTCCGATGCCACTTTTATTCCATCCTGGCCATGTATCAGGGCTCTGGAGTTGTTTACACCGACGGCTCGATGGTTGCTGGTCGTGTCGGTTATGCTCTGACTCCCCCCCAGGGGGTCCACAACTCTTTTGTGGACACGTGCGTAGCGAGCACGGGACCCCGAGCTAATGTGGCCCTCCTTCCTTTTCCGGGCTGCATACCTTCCCTTCCCTTTCCGCATCCCTCCCCGTCCCCCATCTTCGCCCCCCCCTCACCTCTGTCTCTTTCCTTCCTTTCTCCCCCTCTGGGAGTATGGTTTGTGCCTACGTCCGGAGACGGACGCTCGAAACTGTTCCAAATTCCTTGCTCTTACACTTGCCAGTCCTCGTCCTTCCTCTGTCCTTCCTCTGTCCTTCTCTTTTCCTTCCCTCTTCTCCTTGCTCTTTTCTCCGCTACGGCGTTTGAGACCCCCTCTTCTTTCCTTTCCCTTTCTCTTCTTTCCTCCCTGTGCGTGTCTGAAGGCCGACCCACGCACTTCCATGCGTAGCCGGTGACGGGGTAACGCGTAATTCCCCGCCCCGGGTAGACAGGTAGGACACGTACGTACCCCCTGGTAACGGCCAGGCCCAGGGAGGGGTGATTACCCGAGCTGATACCTTCCGAAAGTGCCGATTGGTCCCTCCGTCCGTTTGTCGGGAGGTGTGACCTGAGGTGTGAACAATCACCTAAGGCGGGTGTGCCCTCGGCGAGGGCCCCCACAAGGGAGGAGCGCGCCATCGGAGACGCCGGTAATCATGGGGGATTTTTCCGCAATGGTTTCCTCACCTTCCACTATGTCAGCTCACAAACGTAAGTTCACTGAGTCTCAGCCACAGACTGTTCTTCCATCGTTGCCACAGTTCCTTGTTGTTTCTCGGTCTGACGAAGGTCACGACTTTTCCACGGTCAACCCTTTCATTATACAGAAAGGTGTCGACGCAATTGCGGGTCCTGTAAAGTCTTGTTCCAGATTACGGAACGGCACCCTGTTGTTAGAAACACACAGTGCCCTCCAGGCTCAAAAATTGCTGCGTACTTCTCTGCTCCACACCTTCCCTGTCCGGGTGGAACCGCACCGTACCTTAAATTCCTCGCGTGGAGTCGTTTATACGCGCTCCCTCGATGGATTGTCTGACGAAGAAATTCAGCATTACCTGTCTAACCAGGGCGTCACAGCTGTTCATCGGGTTATGAAAAGGGTTGATTCGAACATCATTCCAACCCGCACTGTCTTCTTGACATTTGACAAAGTTCAACTCCCATCAAAAATCAAAGCAGGCTATGAGATAATTTCCGTTCGCCCTTATGTCCCAAACCCTACGCGTTGCTATCGATGTCAGCGGTTCAATCATACCAGCCAGTCCTGTTCCAATCCGGCCAAATGTGTTACTTGTGGCAAGGATGCCCATGAGGGTGCTTGTCCACCTCCATCCCCTCGCTGCATCAACTGTATGGGTGACCACGCTGCCTCCTCTCGAGATTGCCCCGTTTTTAAGGATGAAAAGCTCATTCAGGAAATAAGAGTGAAGGAAAAGGTGTCGACCTTTGCTGCTCGAAAGTTACTCGCCAGTCGACAGCCCACCATGCCTCAGAAAGGTAAATACAGCGCTGTCCTTGCTTCCCCTCGACCAACAAAGGAGGCGGCCACGCAGACTTGCGACTTCACCTTTAGTACCACGGTCGTCAGATCGGCCAGCGCAAAGATCGCCCGTTCAACCTCACCCCTTTCGCCTGCCCACTCTATGGCTCACCCTTCATCGGGTTCTGTTAAATCTCGAGCCCAAAAGTCAGACGCCAAGTCTTCGAAAAAAGAGCATTCTCGTGAAAAGTTTTTACGTACCGCAACTTCACAACCATCGGTTCCTCCTTCATCTAAACATCATACTTCTAAGAAGGCTACGAAGAAACACAGTTCCTCTCCTTCTCCGCCAAGGCGTGTCCCATCTACAGCACCACCTGGCGGAAATCGCCCTCGGCCATCTTCTGTGTCGCCGAGGCGCACTGCTGGTGGCCGGTCAACTGGCCGATCGTTGGTGGCAGGAGCTGCTCCTGACCAACCTATGGATCAGGATCTTCTGCCTTCGACTGAATGCCATTCCATGCTGTCGGTCGCAAGCTCTGAGCAGTCGTTGAGTTGACAGCACCCTTGGTCACGTTCCTCCATTTTCTGTTCACCCTATGTCCATTATCCACTGGAATATCCGCGGCATTCGCGCCAATCGGGAGGAATTGTCGATCCTCTTACGATCCTACTTGCCGGTCATCTTCTGTCTTCAGGAAACAAAGCTGCGTCCCCATGACCGCTTTGTTCTCCCTCATTTTCAGTCCGTCCGATATGACCTCCCCTCCGTTGAAGGCACTCCAGCCCATGGAGGACTCATGATTCTGCTCCATGATACTCTCCATTATCACCCAATCCCCTTAAACACTTCCTTCCAAGCTGTCGCCGTCCGTCTTTCCCTTTCTGGATACACGTTCTCTCTTTGTACGGTATACATTCCATCGTCTACACCAATGGCACGAGCTGATCTCCTTCATCTTCTTGATCAGCTTCCACCCCCCTATTTGCTGGTTGGGGACTTCAATGCCCACCACCCGCTTTGGGGATCTCCACATCCTTGTCCACGTGGCTCACTATTGCTAGACGTCTTCCACCAAGCGGATCTAGTCTGCCTCAACACTGGGGTCCCCACATTTTTGTCTGCCTCCACGGCAAATTTATCTCATTTGGACCTTGCGGTCGGTACTGTTCCGCTAGCTCGGCGCTTCGAATGGTTCGCCCTTGATGATACACACTCGAGTGACCACTTTCCATGTGTTCTTCGACTGCAGCCTCAACTGCCATATCTGCGCTCGCGACGCTGGAAGTTTGCCCAAGCCGATTGGACACTTTTTTCGTCTCTAGCGACATTCGATGACCGTCGCTTTCCCAGCGTCGACGATGAGGTCACACATTTTACCGACGTTATTCTCACAGCTGCGGAACGTTCAATACCACGCACCTCCGAATTGCCCCGGCGCCCTCCAGTTCCTTGGTGGAACGAGGCATGCCGTGACGCAATACGTGAGCGGCGACGTGCTCTTCGCATTTTCCGTCACCATCCAACTTTGGCCAACTGTATCCGATATAAGCAGCTCCGTGCGCGATGCCGTCGCGTCATCCGCGATAGCAAGAAGGCAAGCTGGAAATACTTTATTAGCTCATTTAACACCTTCACTCCCTCCTCGGAAGTTTGGAGTCGGCTTCGACGGTTCTCAGGCGCGCCTAGTTTCTCCCCGGTCTCTGGGCTCACTGTCGCGCATGATACCTTAGTGGACCCCGTCGCAATTTCTAACTCATTGGGTCAGCACTTTGCTGAGATTTCGAGCTCTTCAAATTACCCGCCAGCGTTTCTCCCGAAGAAACGTGCAGCGGAAGTGCGACATCTTGCTTTCTCCTCTCACAATCGCAAAAGCTACAATACTGTTTTCTCCATGCGCGAACTCCAACATGCACTCTCTTCTTCTCGCTCCTCCGCCCCAGGACCGGATGGTATCCATGTCCAAATGTTGCTGCATTTATCAACCCATAGCCTGCATTACCTCCTTCGCCTTTATAATCGAATTTGGACCGACAGTACCTTTCCCAGGCGATGGCGGGAAGCTATTGTCGTTCCCGTTCCGAAACCTGGAAAGGACAAACATCTCCCCTCTAGCTATCGCCCCATTTCTCTCACGAGTAGTGTCTGTAAGGTTTTGGAGCGTATGGTGAATTACCGTTTAGCTTGGTGGCTGGAGTCCCGCAGTCTTTTAACACCAGCCCAATGCGGATTCCGAAAGCATCGTTCTGCCGTTGACCATCTTGTTGCTCTCTCCACTTATATCATGAACAATTTTCTCCGGAAACGCCAAACGGTAGCAATATTTTTTGATCTGGAGAGAGCATACAATACCTGTTGGAGGACAGGCATTCTCCGCACACTGTTCTCTTGGGGCTTTCGAGGCCGGCTGCCCCTTTTTCTTCGCGAATTTATGGCAGAGCGCACATTTAGGGTGCGGGTGAACACTACTCTCTCCCGTACTTTCTCCCAAGAAAACGGGGTACCCCAGGGCTCTGTGCTGAGTGTTGTACTGTTTGCCATCGCCATTAATCCAATTATGGATTGTCTCCTTCCTGATGTCTCGGGCTCCCTCTTTGTGGACGATTTTGCGATCTACTACAGCTCTCAACGGACCAGCCTTCTTGAAAGACGTCTTCAAGGATGTCTCGATCGCCTCCACTCGTGGAGCATCGAAACCGGCTTCCGTTTCTCACCCAGTAAGACCGTTTGTGTAAATTTTTGGCGACGTAAGGAGTTTCTTCCGCCCTCCTTACATCTAGGTCCTGTCAACCTTCCGTTTTCCGACGTCGCTAAATTCTTGGGTCTTATGTTTGACAGAAAACTGTGCTGGTCCTCCCACGTTTCCTATCTTTCGGCTCGCTGTCTGCGTTCGCTTAACGCCCTCCGTGTCCTGAATGGTACCTCTTGGGGAGCGGACCGAGTGGTCCTTCTCCGCCTCTATCGCGCCTTAGTGCGCTCGAAATTGGATTATGGAAGCATAGTCTACTCCTCTGCTCGGCCGTCTATTCTTCGGCGTCTCGACTCTATCCACCACCGTGGATTACGTTTAGTATCTGGAGCTTTTTACACCAGCCCTGTGGAAAGCCTTTATGCTGAGACTGCTGAACCTCCGCTGTCCAATCGGCGGGCAGTCCTTCTGAGTCGTTATGCTAGCCATCTGTCTTCCATGCCTGCTAATCCAGCGCATGACCTTTTTTTCGACGCCTCCTTTGATGTCGGGTATGCAGGCCGCTCCTCCTCCCTACTACCCCCGGGAGTCCGCTTCCGTCAACTGCTCCATTCTCTTTCCTTCCGCTTTCCTAAAACCTTCTTGACAACTTGGGGTACAGCACCGCCTTGGCTCCGTCCCCGGATCAACTTGCTCAGAGACCTATGTCAATTTCCCAAGGATGGTACCCCTACACTTGTTTACCGTCGGGCATTTGCTGCTCTATGTGCACAAATGACGGAAGCCACATTTATTTACACCGATGGCTCGAAAACATCGTTAGGTGTAGGGACTGCCTATATTGTTGGCGACACCCCAAATAACTTTCGGCTTCCCGACCAGTGTTCGGTTTATACTGCGGAGCTTTACGCTGTTCTCCAGGCTGTCCACTACATCCGCCACCATCAGCGGATACAGTACGTAATCTGCTCGGATTCTCTCAGCTCTCTCCTAAGTCTCCAAGCTCTTTACCCTGTGCACCCTCTGGTCCACCGGATTCAGGACTGTCTGCGCTTGGTCCACCTGGGGGGCGTCTCAGTGGCGTTCCTCTGGCTCCCGGGACACGCTGGTATCTGTGGAAATGAGGCGGCCGATATAGCGGCCAAGGCTGCAGTCTCTCTTCCTCGGCCAGCTATTCAGTCTCTTCCGTTTACCGATCTACGGAGCGTTTTATGTCGCCAAGCTGCTCATTTATGGCATGCGCATTGGTCAACACTTCCCCACAATAAATTGCGGGAAGTGAAAGCCCTTCCTTGCGCTTGGACCTCTTCCTCCCGAACGCGTCGTCGGGAGGAGGTAATTTTAGCTCGACTCCGGATAGGGCACTGTCTTTTTAGTCATCGACATCTTTTAAGCGGTGATCCTCCCCCACTCTGTCCCCACTGCTCTCAGCTGTGGACGGTCAGACACCTTTTAATTGAATGCCCCTATTTTAATCCGTTACGCTCCCGTCTACAGCTATCGCCTGATCTATCGTCGATTTTAGCAGATGACACGCGCTCAGCTGACCGCGTTCTACAGTTTATTAGTGACAGTGAAATGACGTCAGTCATTTGAAGCTTTTTTTTTGGGGGACAACCAACCCCTTTCTATAGTGGATTTTTAAGCATTCCTTCTGCCTTTAGTTACTCAAATTTTATGATTTTGTTCCCATTGCCGCTGATTTTAAATTTCGTTTTTTTCCTGTTTTCTATGTCACGGGCTGGGCGCTAATGACCATAGAAGTTTTGCGCCCTAAAACCACAAAAAAAAAAAAATGCTCTGACTCTAGGGGATCACTATGAACAACATTCATTGCCAGCTGGCTGCGGCGTTTTTACTGCTGAGCTGGTCGCCATCTTTCGTGCCCTAGAGTATATCCGCTCCTGCTCAGGTGAGTCCTCCGTCATCTGTAGCGATTCCCTAAGCGGTTTACGAGCTCTCGACCAGTGTTTCCCTCGTTCTCGTCTGGTGATGGCTATCCACGAGTCCCTGCATTCTCTTGCCCGTTGCGGCCACTCTGTGGTCTTTGTGTGGACCCCCGGTCATGTCGGTATCCCGGGCAATGAACATGTTGACCGCCTGGCCAAACAGGCCACCAGTGAACCCACCCTGGACATTGGCCTCCCGGAGACTGATTTGTGGGCAGTCTTCCGCCGCAAAGTTCTCTCGCCTTGGGCCACTGAATGGCGCAATCTGCCCACGCCAGACAGACTCCATTCTCTCAAGGCGACGACGCGTGTGTTGCAGTCATCCATGCAAGCCACTCGCAGAGATTCAGTTGTTCTTTGTCGGCTCTGCATTGGCCACACCCGACTGTCTCACAGTTATTTATTGCGTCGTGAGGACCCGCCTCTCTCACTGTGGGGCGATTTTGACGGTGGTGCACATTTTATTAACTTTTCCGCTTTTAACTGTGCTCAGGCAGACATTTGCGCTGCCTGATACGCTCCCTGCCCTTTTACTAGATGACTCTGCCATGGTGGACTTAGTTTTGCGTTTTATTCGGGCAGGGGGTTTTTATTGTTTAATCTGAGTGTTTGTTTTTTAGTGTTGATTCTGGCCTTTAGCCTCTGATTTTAAACTGAGTTTTTAATGTGTTCTTGGTGGTTGGCTTTTCCTCTTTTTTTTCTCTATGGTCGGCCAACCACCGTCACTCTCTGTGTGTTTTAATTTGTTTTGTCTGATCTCTGTCGGAGTCTTTCTTGTCCCGTGTCGTCTGACATCTTTCCTGCTGTTCGTTTTTATTCTCTTTGGGTGGTTTTAATTTTTTGGAAAAAGGGACCGATGACCATCGCAGTCTGGTCCCTTTACTCCCACAAACCAACCAACCAACCAACGAAGCCAAATGCCCAATATCTTTGCGCCAACAGCATGAAATGTATCCTTGGGCTTCTTAATTATATTTAGTGGGAAAGAGTTTCCATCTTGATGGTGGGCAGATGTTATTCCCATCCTGAAACTGGGAAAGGACCAACATATTTTAACTATCAGACAGTCTCTCTGATGAACGGGCTTTGTAAGCTATTTGAACAAGTGGTCAACTGCTGTCTTTGTGGGCGCCTTGTAGACAGATGGCATATGTCGTGATTCCAAAGTGGCTTCATACTTTCCAGTCAACCACAGATCACTTGGTTCGTCTGGAATCTGCAGTGTACAATGCTTTCGCACTTCGCTAGCATCAGTGCTGTGCTCTTTGACCTACAGAAAGCACGATACCACCCGGCGACGTGACATCTTGTCTGTGGTAAATGAGTGGGGTTTCCAGGGCAGTTTACCCATTTTTATCCAGAATTTCCTATCTCTCATACTTTTCCAGGTCTGTATAGGTTCATCTGTCAGTACCCAGTATGTACAGGAAACCCGAGGCCTGCAGTGATCGGTTTGGAGCATAACGCTGTTTGCTATTGGCACCAGTGTGGTATTTTAAATGCAGTAGGCTCCACAAAGTGTGCATCACTGTACGTGGATGATCTTAACCTGTTCTGTGCTGCCACATCACTGTGCAGCATTAAGTGCCAGCTTCAGGGGGACGTTTGGAGAGTAAGTGACTGGGCCCTGAATCACAGCTACCAATTTCCTCCTGAAAAATTAAATGTTGTGCACTTTGCCAGCTTTGGACTGTGCACCCGCACCCAGAAATTTGTTGGTGAGCAATTACTTGAAGTCATTGAAGCTTTTGAATTCTTTGCTATTTTGACAACAAGCTAATTTGGTTGTCAGACATCTGCCACCTCAAGTCAACTCGCATGAAGCGGCTAAATGCTTACATCTTCTTAGTAACTCCTTGTGAGCCACATACTACTTCTGAGGTTTTAGAAAGTGGTGATATTATCCTGCGTGGAGTGTGAGAGTGGGGGTGGGGCGGGGGCTTATGGGTTGGCAGCACTGTCCTTAGCTTGCCGGACACTGTTCACCATACTTATGCAGTTGGCAACAGTGGCCTTCCATACTAGTCCTGTTGACTGCCTCCCAGTGGAAGTCGGTATCTCCTGCTGCGGGTTCCATGAAAGCAGCTTCTGGCAAATTACATGTTGAAGCCCATGTCCCACTGCTGTGGGTTAGATGACGGCAGCTTCTGGCAAATTATGCAGTCACAATCTATCAGATGCCTGCTCACCCACATCGCTCAACTCCATCCCACAAACAACAGATCAGACTGTTTGTGCATTGCCCAAAACTGGGTAGACCAGCTGGGATCTGATAGACCAGCTGGGATCTGACTCAGTACTGTGCTGAAGGATCTCCAACAGCCTCCTTCAGTCTGTGTTCCCAGAGGTCTCTCCCGACACCTTCGGTGGTCTGTATCCTGTCCTATGATACAGATGGCCCTCATTTATGGATCGAAGGATGTTAATCCTACCCTTTTCAGAGACTTGTTTTGTTTGATCCTCGACAATTATTCTAATTTTGTATGCATCTTCACAGATGTTGAACTCCATTCTTGATGTACATGATGCATACCCTTTCATGAATGGCATGGATCATTAAATTATGACATCGTATCTCTTGAACTATATGCTACAAATGAGATGTATGTAGGTATATTAAGTTACACTGTGGATACTGTCTGGGAACACTTTCAATTATTTATTGCACAAGAACCAAACATTGTACAGATATTATACATACGTCATTTTGAAGAGAAACCCTCAGTTTTTTTTTTCATGTATACCGCCACAGTGTAGTTCGGTAATTTGCCGATAGTCAGCGCTAGTTGCTAACTTGGAGAGTTCAGGTGTGGAGAGAGCTTTCTGTGTGTTGGAGTTTGACAAACACAAGTGTGCTACAACTGTTCAATGGATGCTTAGAACCAAGTATCATAAGAAGCCACCAACAAGGAAGGCCATGTACCACTGTTACAACAAATTTGTTTAGACGAGTTGCTTGTGCCCGGCAAAGAGAAGCGGACGTCCCAGTGTTAGTGGAGTGAATGTGGAGCACATACGAGAGACATTAATAAGGAGTCCAAAGAAATCGGAGTCATGCATCCTGTGAACTCGAAATGGCTCCAGTGATGGTGTGGAATGTCCTGTGACAGAAGCTGTCCATGAAACCATTCAAATTGGAGCTAGTGCAAAAGCTCAATGATGACAACAAAGACAACCTTTTTGAGTTTTGCTCACACTTGCAACAGTTGAATGAGGGTGTGGATGGCATTGTTGATTGCTTAATTTTTATCGACGAAGCCACTGTTCACACTAATGGGAAAGTGAACAGGCATAATTGTCGAATCTTGGGGTGCAAAGCATCCACACGAATGCATTGAATTTGAGTGTGATTCCCCAAAGGTAAATGTTTATTGTGCCTTGTCATGTCGAAGAGTGTATGGGCCATTCTTCTTTGCTGGGAGCACTCTCACTGGATATTCCTACTTGAACATGTTGCAGCGATGGCTGATGTCTCAAATGCAATTGGACTCTCTGTTCATCTTTCAGCAGGATGGGGCTCCACCTCATATTCATTGTGAAGTTCGTGGGTACCTTAACGCGGAGCTGCCGCAATGATGGATTGGCCGTTCTACAGGAGGAGCCAGCTGTTTCGTGAAATGGCCTCCCTGATCACGAGATCACTCCATCTGACTTTTTTTCTATGTGGACACATTAAAGATCTGGTACATGTACCACCTCTACCACGTGATGTAGGAGAGCTCCGGGAGAGAATACGGGAAGTGACTGCCAGTTGTTGATGCAGTGCTGGGGTGCATATGGCAAGAATTACATTACCATATTGACGTCTGCCAGGTTACTCATGTTTGTAAAAAAAAAAAAAAAAAAAAAAAAAAAAAAAAAAAAAAAAAAAAAAAAAAAAAACTAAAACTTTCAGAGTTTGTCTTTAAAATGAAATATGTATGACATCGTACAGTGCTTAGTTCTTGGGCAATAAATAATTGTGTTCCTGGACTTAAGGTACACCTTGTATATAACCTATTTCTCATTAGAGTATCATGTACCCCCCCTGAACCATGGACCTTGCCGTTGGTGGGTAGGCTTGCATGCCTCAATGATACAGATGGCTGTACCATAGGTGCAACCACAACGGAGGGGTATCTGTTGAGAGCCCAGACAAACATGTGGTTCCTGAAGAGCAGCAGCAGCCTTTTCAGTAGTTGCAGGGGCAACAGTCTGGATGATTGACTGATCTGGCCTTGTAACACTAACCAAAACGGCCTTGCTGTGCTGGTACTGCGAACGGCTGAAAGCAAGGGGAAACTACAGCCATAATGTTTCCCGAGGGCATGCAGCTTTACTGTATGATTAAATGATGATGGCATCCTCTTGGGTAAAATATTCTGGGAGTAAAATACTCCCCCATTCGGATCTCCGGGCGGGGAGTACTCAAGGGGACGTCATTATCAGGAGAAAGAAAACTGGCATTCTACGAATCGGAGCGTGGAATGTCAGATCCCTTAATTGGGCAGGTAGGTTAGAAAATTTAAAAATGGAAATGGATAGGTTAAAGTTATAGTGGGAATTAGTGAAGTTTGCTCTCAGGATGAACCTGACTTTTGGTCAGGTGAATACAGGGTTATAAATACAAAATCAAATAGGTGTAATGCAGGAGTAGGTTTCCTAATGAACAAAAAATAGGGGTGCAGGTAAGCTACTACAAACAGCATAGTGAACGCATTATTGTGGCCAAGATAGACACGAAGCCCATGCCTACTACGGTAGTTAAAGTTCATACGCCAACTAGCTCTGCAGATGACGAAGAAATTGATGAAATGTATGATGAGATAAAAGAAATTATTCACGTAGTGAAGGGAGACGAAAATTTAATAGTCATGGGTGACTGGAATTCGAGAGTAGGAAAAGGGAGAGAAGGAAACATTGTGGGTGAATATGGATTGGGGGGAAGAAATGAAAGAGGAAGCCGTCTGGTAGAATTTTGCACAGAGCATATCTTAATCATAGCTAACACTTGGTTCAAGAATCATAAAAGAAGGTTGTATACATGGAAGAATCCTGGAGATCCTAGAAGGTATCACATAGATTATATAATGGTAAGACAGAGATTTAGGAACCAGGTTTTAAATTGTAAGACATTTCCTGGGGCAGATGTGGACTCTGACCACAATCTATTGTTTATGAACTGTAGTTTAAAACTGAAGAAACTGCAAAAAGGTGGGAATTTAAGGAGATGTGACCTGGATAAACTGAAAGAACCAGAGGTTGTGCAGAGTTTCAGGGAGAGCATAAGGGAACAATTGACAGCAATGGGGGAAAGAAATACAGTAGAAGAAGAATGGGTAGCTTTGAGGGATGAAGTAGTGAAGGCAGCAGAAGATCAAGTAGGTAAAAAGACAAGGGATAGTAGAAATCCTTGGGTGAAAGAAGAAATATTGAATTTAATTGATGAAAGGAGAAAATATAAAAACGTAGTAAATGAAGCAGGCAAAAAGGAATACAAACGTCTCAAAAATGAGATCGTTGTTGTTGTTGTTGTTGTTGTTGTTGTTGTTGTTGTTGTTGTTGTCTTCAGTCCTGAGACTGGTTTGATGGAGCTCTCCATGCTACTCTATCCTGTGCAAGCTGCTTCATCTCCCAGTACTTAATGCAACCTACATCCTTCTGAATCTGCTTAGTGTATTCATCTCTTGGTCTCCCTTTATGATTTTTACCCTCCACGCTGCCCTCCAATGCTAAAATTTGTGATTCCTTGGTGCCTCAAAACATGTCCTACCAACCGATCCCTTCTTCTAGTCAAGTTGTGCCACAAACGTCTCTTCTCCCCAATCCTATTCAATACCTCCTCATTAGTTACGTGATCTACCCACCTTATCTTCAGCATTCTTCTGTAGCACCACATTTCGAAAGCTTCTATTCTCTTCTTGTCCAAACTAGTTATTGTCCATGTTTCACTTCCATACACTCCATACAAATACTTTCAGAAACGACTTCTTGACACTTAAATCTATACTCGATGTTAACAAATTTTTCTTCTTCAGAAACGATTTCCTTGCCATTGCCAGTCTACATTTTATATCCTCTCTACTTCGACCATCATCAGTTATTTTACTCCCTAAATAGAAAAACTCCTATACAACTTTAAGTGTCTCATTTCCTAATCTAATTCCCTCAGCATCACCCGATTTAATTTGACTACATTCCATTATCCTCGTTTTGCTTTTGTTGATGTTCATCTTATATCCTCCTTTCAAGACACTGTCCTTTCCGCTCAACAGCTCTTCCAAGTCCTTTGCTGTCTCTGACAGAATTACAATGTCATCAGCGAACCTCAAAGTTTTTATTTCTTCTCCATGAATTTTAATACCTACTCCGAATTTTTCTTTTGTTTCCTTTACTGCTTGCTCAATATACAGATTGAATAACATCGGGGAGAGGCTACAACCCTGTCTCACTCCTTTCCCAACCACTGCTTCCCTTTCATGTCCCTCGACTCTTATAACTGCCATCTGGTTTCTGTACAAATTGTAAATAGCCTTTCGCTCCCTGTATTTTACCCCTGCCACCTTCAGAATTTGAAAGAGAGTATTCCAGTTAACATTGTCAAAAGCTTTCTCTAAGTCTACAAATGCTAGAAACATAGGTTTGCCTTTTCTTAATCTTTCTTCTACGATAAGTCGTAAGGTTAGTATTGCCTCACATGTTCCAACATTTCTATGGAATCCAAACTGATCTTCCCCGAGGTCTGCTTCTACCAGTTTTTCCATTCGTCTGTAAAGAATTCGCGTTAGTATATTGCAGCTGTGACATATTAAACTGATAGTTCGGTAATTTTCACATCTGTCAACACGTGCTTTCTTTGGGACTGGAATTATTATATTCTTCTTGAAGTCTGAGGGTATTTCGCCTGTCTCATACATTTTGCTCACCAGATCGTAGAGTTTTGACATGACTGGCTCTCCCAAGGCCATCAGTAGTTCTAATGGAATGTTGTCTACTCCCGGGGCCTTGTTTCGACTCAGGTCTTTCAGTGCTCTGTCAAACTCTTCACGCAGTATCATATCTCCCATTTAGTCTTCATCTACATCCTCTTCCATTTCCATAATATTGTCCTCAAGTACATTGCCCTTGTATAAACCCTCTATATACTCCTTCCACCTTTCTGCCTTCCCTTCTTTGCTTAGAACTTGGTTTCCATCTGAGCTCTTGATATTCATACAAGTGGTTCTCCTCTCTCCAAAGGTCTCTTTAATTTTCTTGTAGGCAGTATCTATCTTACCCCTCATGAGATAAGCCCCTACATCCTTAAATTTGTCCTCTAGCCATCCCTGCTTAGCCATTTTGCACTTCCTGTCTATCTCATTTTTGAGACGTTTGTATTCCTTTTTGCCTGCTTCATTTACTGCATTTTTATATTTTCTCCTTTCCTCAATTAAATTTAATATTTCTTCTGTTACCCAAGGATTTCTATTAGCCCTCGTCTTTTTGCCTACTTGATTGTCTGCTGCCTTCACTACTTCATCCCTCAGGGCTACCCATTCTTTTTCTACTGTATTTCTTTCCCCCATTCCTGTCAATTGTTCCCTTATGCTCTCCCTGAAACTCTCTACAACCTCTGGTACTTTCAGTTTATCCAGGTCCCCATCCCCTTAAATTCCCACCTTTTTGCAGTTTCTTCAGTTTCAATCTGCAGTTCATAACCAATAGATTGTGGTCAGAATCCACATCTGCCCCAGGAAATGTCTTACAATTTAAAACCTGGTTCCCAAATCTCTGTCTTACCATTATATAGTCTATCTGATACCTTTTAGTATCTCCAGGATTCTTCCAGGTATACAACCTTCTTTTATGATTCTTGAACCAAGTGTTAGTTATGATTAAGTTATGCTCTGTGCAAAATTCTACAAGGCGGCTTCCTCTTTCATTTCTTCCCCCCAATCCATATTCACCTACTATGTTTCCTTCTCTCCCTTTTCCTACTCTCGAATTAGTCACCCATGACTATTAAATTTTCGTCTCCCTTCACTACCTGAATAATTTCTTTTATCTCGTCATACATTTAATATATTTCTTCATCATCTGCAGAGCTAGTTGGCATATAAACTTGTACTACTGTAGTGGGCGTGGGCTTCGTGTCTGTCTTGGCCACAATAATGCGTTCACTATGCTGTTTGTAGTAGCTAACCCGCACTCCTATTTTTTTATTCATTATTAAACCTACTCCTGCATTACCCCTATTTGATTTTGTATTTATAACCCTCTATTTACCTGACCAAAAGTCTTGTTCCTCCTGCCACTGAACTTCACTAATTCCCACTATATTTAACTTTAACCTATCCATTTCCCTTTTTAAATTTTCTAACCTACCTGCCCAATTAAGGGATCTGACATTCCACGCTCCGATCCATAGAACGCCAGTTTTCTTTCTCCTGATAACGACGTCCTCCTGAGTAGTCCCCGCCCGGAGATCCGAATGGGGGACTATTTTACCTCCGGAATATTTTACCCAAGAGGACGCCATCATCATTTAATCATACAGTAAAGCTGCATGTCCTCGAGGAAAAAATATGGCTGTAGTTTCCCCTTGCTTTCAGCCGTTCGCAGTACCACAACAGCAAGGCCGTTTTGGTTATTGTTACAGGGCCAGATCAATCATCCAGACTGTTGCCCCTGCAACTACTGAAAAGGCTGCTGCCCCTCTTCAGGAACCACATGTTTGTCTGGCCTCTCAACAGATACCCCTCCGTTTTGGTTGCACCTACGGTACGGCCATCTGTATCGCTGAGGCACGCAAGCCTCCCCACCAACAGCAAGGTCCATGGTTCATGGGGAGATCGATAGGAAGTGCAAAATGGCTAAGCTGGGATGGCTAGAGGACAAATGTAAGGATGTAGAGGCTTATCTCATGAGGGGTAAGATAGATACTGCCTACGGGAAAATTAAAGAGACCTTTGGAGGAAAGAGAACCACTTGTATGAATATTAAGAGCTCAGATGGAACCCCAGTTCTAAGCAAAGAAGGGAAAGCAGAAAGGTGGAAGGAGTATATAGAGGGTCTATACAGGAGCGATGTTCTTGAGGACAATATTATGGAAATGGAAGAGCAGGCAGATGAAGATGAAATGGGAGATATGATACTGCGTGAAGAGTTTGATAGAGCACTGAAAGACCTGAGTCAAAACAAGGCCCCGGGAGTAGACAACATTCCATTAGAACTACTGACAGCCTTGGGAGAGCCAGTCCTGACAAAACTCTACCATCTGGTGAGCAAGATGTAAGAGACAGGCGAAATACCCTCAGACTTCAAGAACAGTATAATTATTCCAATCCCAAAGATAGGTGTTGACAGATGTGAAAATTACCGAACCAACAGTTTAATAAGTCACAGCTGCAAAATACTAATGCGAATTCTTTACAGACGAATGGAAAAACTGGTAGAAGCCGACCTCGGGGAAGATCAGTTTGGATTCTGCAGAAATGTTGGAACACGTGAGGCAATACTGACCCTAAGACTTACCTCAGAAAATAGATTAAGGAAAGGCAAACCTACGTTTCTAGCATTTGTAGACTTAGAGAAAGCTTTTGACGATGTTGACTGGAATACTCTGTTTCAAATTCTAAAGATGACAGGGGTAAAATACAGGGAGCGAAAGGCTATTTACAATTTGTACAGAAAGCAGATGGCAGTTATAAGAGTCGAGGGCCATGAAAGGGAAGCAGCAGTTGGGAAGGGAGTGAGATAGGGTTGTAGCCTCTCCCTGATGCTATTCAATCTGTATATTGAGCAAGCAGTAAAGGAAACAAAAGAAAAGTTCGGAGTAGGTATTAAACTCAGTGGAGAAGAAATAAAAACTTTGAGGTTCGCCGATGATATTGTAATTCTGTCAGAGACAGCAAAGGACTTGGAAGAGCAGTTGAACGGAATGGACAGTGTCTTGAAAGGAGGATATAAGATGAACATCAACAAAAGCAAAATGAGGATAATGGAATATAGTCGAATTATATTTGGTGATGCTGAGGGAATTAGATTAGGAAATGAGACACTTAAAGTAGTAAAGGAGTTTTGCTATTTAGGGAGTAAAATAACTGATGATGGTCGAAGTAGAGAGGATATAAAATGTAGACTGGCAATGGCAAGGAAATCGTTTCTGAAGAAGAAAAATTTGTTAACATCGAGTATAGATTTAAGTGTCAAGAAGTAGTTTCTGAAAGTATTTGTATAGAGTGTAGCCATGTATGCAATTGAAACATGGATGATAAATAGTTTGGACAAGAGAATAGAAGCTTTCGAAATGTGGTGCTACGGAAGAATGCTGAAGATTACATGGGTAGATCACATAACTAATGAGGAGGTTTTGAATAGAGTTGGGGAGAAGAGGAGTTTGTGGCACAACTTGACAAGAAGGGGGACTGGTTGGTAGGACATGTTCTGAGGCATGAAGGGATCAAAAATTTAGCATTGGAGGGCAGCGTGGAGGGTAAAAATCGTAGAGGGAGACCAAGAGATGAATACACTAAGCAGATTCAGAAGGATGTAGGTTGCAGTGTGTACTGGGAGATGAAGCAGCTTGTGCAGGATAGAGTAGCATGGAGAGCTGCATCAAACCAGTCTCAGGGCTGAAGACGACAACAACAACAACATCATGTAAAAGTTTGAAGTAAATTGGTTAAGTACTTCTCAAGACTATTAGTAATGATGTTAAATGACAATTTGTCTTTATATAGTAATACAGTACTACCAAAACACATTAAACATTTTTTGCAGCCAACTACAGACTAAATATCTCATATGGCTAGTGCTATACAGATACCATCCAGACAAATATGCCAACACAACAATGAAAAAATCCCCATGAATTGGACTAAAATGACACACACAAATTTTTAAATTTCTTAAATTTTGTACACAGCTTTTATATCATTTCATTACATTTATAGGCTGGAGTTAATGAAGTATGAGACTTGCATATTGGGCACCTGTAAATATTTTTGTCACTTCTTGGTAAAATGCATGTTAAAAAATAACTTACTATTGAGTGTCAACCCTTAGTGTACTTTTTGGCACCTCACAAATAAGTAGCTACACTTTCCTGGAAAACTAAAATGTTTGCTTTAGTCGGTGGGACTTAATTTGTATGACATTTCTCTATCAGTCGGTTGTTTCCGTAATTTGTAAATGTTACTACGATGTTTCCTTCAAGCAGTGAGTAAGGCTGTATCACCACCATGCTGTGGTAGGGACGAGAGCCAAATCATATTTGTAGGTATTGTATCGTGATGTGTGAACTCTGCGTGTATGACCTGTGATCTGTTTTTTGCAATTTGTATGATTATGATAGCAGCTTGAGGAGAAAGTCACAATGCAGCACGTTGTGGAGTGTGCATTTTGTTTTCAAATAACACCATTATAGTCCATTGTTCGTTATTGAGGTCTTTGTTGAAACCACTTGTGGTCTGAAGAGGGGATCACTAGTATTATGGTGGCACCTGAATCCGTGGGTGGGTGGGTGGGTGGGTGGGTCGGTTGGGAGGAGGAGGAGGAGGAGGAGGAGGAGGAGGAGGTGGTGGTGGTATGGACTTCTTGTCTTCTGCATGGGTCAGTGTTGGTATTCTCTCCAATTTTTCCTGCACATTGTTCCTGGGGTGGAGGTGTTATGATTGTGGATCTGCCATTGCTTTGTTGTGCTTCATTATCATTATTATTTTACTTAAAGCCCGGGTATAGCATTCTGTTCTGGGTGGTGCATTTGTTTTTGTGCATGAGATTCTGTGTACACATATACTGACACATAAACAATAAATCTCATATTGGCACATCTGTGCAAATAAAAACAAGTTTTTCTTTATCTTTGCTGTTAGACCTTGACCCCATGCTTCCCCAGCCCTCCCTGCCCCCATAGTATTAATTACTAAGTTCCTTTATTTTTATACCTAATTACTGAATGAATTTTCTCAGGATTAATTTGAAAACCTGAAGAATCTGCAGTCGTCCGGAGTTATTGTAGCTGCTGACTCTGATTAAACGTTGGTGCGAAGTGGATCGACCAAGGTAACCACCATTCTTTCTTCAATTATGAACTGATAAAAGCTCAAGTGGCTTTATTATCCTGGCCTTAAGCATGTATGTGAATAATTATTATGAATCAGACCATTTGCCACGTCATGGTCAGTGAGAAACTGGGGAAGTAATAATGAGAGTTTTGCCATCTTTGGGGTAAGTGCCTACTTTGCTGCTGCCTTGCATTGTTAACTTTATTTAATTTGTTTCTGAACCAGTATCAAGTGTTCAACATGAAATCTTGTTCCTCCAATTTGCTATATATGTTGTGCACATCTGGTGAGTTAATATTACGTTTTATTATCTGGTAATGTGCATAGACACTGTCGTCACAGTGTAAATTTACACCGTTGTTATGCTGTATAGTTCACTTTTGAAAGAGTGTGTGTGTGTGTGTGTGTGTGTGTGTGTGTGTGTGTGTGTGTGTCCCTTTTGTTAACAAAGGCAGTGTTGGCCAAAGGCTAACTTCCCAACAGTCGTTTTTGTAAGCTTCTCTGCTATATACAGAGTGAGTCACCTAACATTACCGCTGGATATATTTCGTAAACCACATCAAATACTGACGAATCAATTCCACAGACCGAACGTGAGGAGAGGGGCTAGTGTAATTGTTTAATACAAACCATACAAAAATGCACAGAACCATTTTTTAACACAAACCTACGTTTTTTTAAATGGTAGTTTTGTTAGCACATCTGAACATATAAAAAAATACGTAATCAGTGCCGGCCGCGGTGGTCTCGCGGTTCTAGGCGCGCAGTCCGGAACCGCGCGACTGCTACGGTCGCAGGTTCGAATCCTGCCTCGGGCATGGATGTGTGTGATGTCCTTAGGTTAGTTAGGTTTAAGTAGTTCTAAGTTCTAGGGGACTGATGACCACAGCTGTTAAGTCCCATAGTGCTCAGAACCATTTGAACGTAATCAGTGCCATTTGTTGCATTGTAAAATGTTAATTACATCCGGAGATATTGTAACCTAAAGTTGCCGCTTGAGTACCACTCCTCCGCTGTTCGATTGTATGTATCAGAGCACTGAATTACGCAGGGATCCAAAGGGAACGGTGATGGACCTTAGGTACAGAAGAGACTGGAACAACACATTATGCCCACATGCTAACACCTTTTTATTGGCCTTTTTCACTGACTCACATGCCCATTACCATGAGGGGTGAGGTACACGTACACACATTGTTTCCGTTTTCAATTACGGAGTGGAATAGAGTGTATCCCGACATGTCAGGTCAATAGATGTTAAATGTGGTGGCCATCATTTGCTGCACACAATTGCAATCTCTGGCGTAATGAATGTCGTACACGCCGCAGTACATCTGGTGTAATGTTGCCGCAGGCTGCCACAATTCGTTGTTTCATATCCTCTGGGGTTGTAGGCACATCACGGTACACATTCTCCTTTAACGTACCCCACAGAAAGAAGTCCAGAGGTGTAAGATCAGGAGAATGGGCTGGCCAATTTATACATCCTCCACATCCTATGAAACGCCCGTCGAACATCCTGTCAAGGGTCAGCCTAGTGTTAGTTGCGAAATGTGCAGGTGCACCATCATGCTGATACCACATACGTCGACGCGTTTTCAGTGGGACATTTTCGAGCAACATTGGCAGATCATTCTGTAGAAACGCGATGTATGTTGCAGCTGTTTGGGCCCCTGCAGTGAAGTGAAGACTAATGAGGTGGTCGCCAATGATTCCGCACCTTACATTTACAGTCCACGGTCGCTGTCGCTCTACCTATCTCAGCCAGTGAGGATTGTCCACAGACCAGTAATGCATGTTCCGTAGATTCACCGCCCCGTGGTTTGTGAAACCCGCTTCATCGGTAAACGGGTAGAACTGCAACGCATTCTCTGTTAATGCCCATTGACAGAATTGCACTCGATGATTAAAATCATCACCATGTAATGGCTGATGTAGCGACACATGAAATGGGTGAAAGTGGTGACGATGCAGTATGTGCATGACACTACTTTGACTCATTTCAAATGGCTCAAATGGCTCTGAGCACTATGGGACTTAACATCTGAGGTCATCAGTCCCCTAGAACTTAGAACTACTTAAACCTAACTAACCTAAGGACATCGCACACATCCATGCCCGAGGCAGGATTCGAACCTGCGACGTAGCGGTCGCTCGGTTCCAGACTGAAGCACCTAGAACCGCTCGGCCACTTCGGCCGGCTTTGACTCAGTCCACCGGCTCTCGCAATGTCCGGTGTACTCATGTGTGGGTTCATGGCAACAGCAGCTAACACACCAACTGCACCCGCTTCTCCTGTGACAGACCTGTTTGTGTGCCATGACCATACCTGTTGCATACAGTTGGCGGTAGATGTTTTGCAATTTGCGGCACATTGGATGCTCTCTGTCCAGGTACCGTTCTGCATACACCCTGCAGGCTTCAGCTGCATTTGGTCGACACTCGCCATAGATAAGTATCATCTCCGCCTTTTCAGAGTTCGAATACACCATGGTCACAGTTCCTACAACACTACACTATCACAGACGTCTGGTAACACGGTGTACTGCAGTTGGTCTGCGTGCGGAGATGAATGCAGAATAACAATAGCAGCAAGCGCTACATGCGGACATAGCGACAGCTAGACCAAACTACAACAGTGCACTACAGCCACACTCGTAAACACGGTCATCGTAAACATGTCCCTGAAGATGCTGCTCGCCGACCGTGGCCCGTGTTTGTTACAACAAGCAACTGAATGTCGGAGGTTTCAAGCATTAACTTTAGGTTACAATATCTCCGGATGTAATTAACATTTTACAATGCAACAAATGGCACTGATTACGTATTTGTTTATATGTTCAGATGTGCTAGCAAAACTAACATGGTTCCATTTAAAAAAACGTAGGTTTGTGTTAAACATACTTCCGTGCATTTTTGTATGGTTTGTATTAAACAATTACACTAGCCCCTCTCCTCACGTTTGGTCTGTGGAATCGATTCGTCAGTATTTGATGTGGTTTACGAAATATATCCAGCGGTAACGTTAGGTGACTATATGTAATTAGTTAACATTTGTTTCACAGCTAGCCTGACGTGGCTCAGAACTAAGTTTACAGGAGCCTGCCCTCTCCTTTCCAGTAGGGAATGAGCGATGAGTTAAAAGAAAGAAAGAAAAAAAATTAAAAGAATGGACAGTGGGCAACAGGCTTGCATTAGATCAATGGCTGGCCCGTGGGCTGAATACAGGCAGTCAGTGCTAGCAATGGGGTGGCCAACTGACAGCAGGCAGTGTTGCATTCTCTGTTGTATGTGTGAGACTACAAACTGTCTTCCACAGTGTGTCCTGTGGACACAGAGAAAATTGACACAGAGACTTGAACAATGTAGGTAGAGAAGAGGGCTTTCGTTTTGGGCATAAGGACCAGTGAACACAGTGCTAGAAATGAGAGATATGGCATGGCACGTGTTGTGAATTATTTGTTGATTGCGCAGAGCCCTCAGAGAAAATTTGCTGGTAGATTTTTGTTTTACTACTTTCACTTCTTTGGGCTAAAAGATCGATTGGAATTGCAACATCATTCGTGATTTAGTTTCCCCAAATATGTGGCAAAATTTTATTCAGAGGTCCCTCAACAGTGAAACTTTGAGAAACTCCTACTTTTCAGTTATTGTTGAAATGTTACATTTTTCCATGTAGAGTCCATTTATCACCTACAATTATTGCACATAATGATAGAAACAGGACACTGGCCCGATTTCATTACAAAATGTAAAACATAATTGAGAGATAAGGAATCAATAAAGTACGTTACTCTGCCTGCTGTGTACAATAAGTCACGAAATTTTAACACAAAATCCAGTTTCATATGGATATAATAAAATATCAAAGATATTCTAAGATTTTAAAGTTGCCTTTTACAAATTTGAATGAAATGGTAAATAAGTTCGGCAACAGATCTATTCATGAAACTGAGCTACTCTAAGAGAAAAATAGTTCTGTGTTGTTGAAATATTGTACTGTGCAATTGTTCTTGGATGACAGTGTTTATCACTCTCTGTTAATATATGTACAATGTCCTCATCAATGAGGCAGGAGTCGTAGCTTGGAGAAGGAATTAATTGTAACTCATGTCTCACTTGATTGGTATTGTTATGGCTTGTTCCATCTGTTAAGAGTAGCAATTTTTCTCGTGCCTGCCAAGTTCTGAAAAGAAGGGTGGTGTGGAATTGCCCAGTACCATGTGCCTTTTATGTTATTGTCTCAATCTACTAACTTTGACCATTCCGTTTCTGCTTGCCTGGCAAATCAACTACAAAAAATCATTGTACGGGAGGGCTGTGTCAGTGAGAAATAGATGCTGCACCATTTTTGCCAGTTGATCTGATGTTCATTGCCCCTAATTCCATCTTGCTTCTTCTGACACATTCCAGCAGACAGACTAATTCAGTTCAAATTGTAATGGAATTAAATAACTAGTTAATTTTAAAAATGCAACCATGGATAAGGTGAATGACACCCCTACTGCATAGTATTGAGGATCTGTATTGGATGCCATGCAAAAGAAGCAAATTTAGACCGCTTGTGTGGACCCATCGCAACTATGAAGCAAACCGTGATTCTAGAATATTTCACACGAGACTGCAGTGAACGGTGTATTTTTTTTCCTTCATGTCTTGAATCTCTATTGTCATTTAGTCGCAAGGCAAATTACCAGGTCTGCTTTACGTTTCTGCTTTTAAAATATAAACCTCTTACTTCTATGTTAACATAAGGTGAGAGTACAACTGTAAACATGGAAAAGAGAAACATGAGGTACAGCTGTGCATAGCAAGCGGCTGTAGCCTCCAATGTGGTGCATCATGGTCTGTTGCAGCCAAATACCAATACATGTCACTTACGTTAATCATCCAGAACATTGTAATCGCCTACCTAATAGCTGGTGTGCCCTCCTTTCAATGTTGCCTTTGTAGGTTGCTGGAGAGAGGAGGCACCACATCTGCACACACAAGTCACCTAATTCTTGTAAATTCTGGGGAGGGCGCAATGAGCTTTGAAGCCATTTTCAGTCACATCACAGATGTATTAGATTGGGTTCAGATCTCGCAAGTTGGGGGGCCAGCACATCAGTTGGAACTCGCACCTGTGTTAATCGAACACTCCACCACTCCTGGCCTTCTGACATAGCACATTGTTTTGTTGAAAAATGCCACTGCTTTCGGGAAACATGATTGTCATGGCGGGGTGTACACGGTTTCCAGTCAGTGTACGATACTCCTTGGCCATCATGGTGTCTTGTATGAGCTTTGCTGGACTCACGGATGCTCATGTGAATGTTCCATAGAGCATAGTGGATCCGCCGCTGTCAGCAGGTCTTCCGTCCCACAGTGCAGATGCCAAGGAAGTGTTCCCTGGAAAACAATGGATTCACACCCTCCCATTGGCAAGATGACTGTGGTATCGGTATTCATCAGACCATGCTACACTTGACCACTTCAACTGCCAGTGCCGATGGTTGCTTGCTCATATCAGTCATAGTTGCTGATGTTGGGGTGTTAACATTGTCACAGGCATGTATCTTCAGCAGTGGAAGCCCATTATTTGGATATGTTCGGTGCGCTGTGTGTTCAGACAGACTTACACTCTGCCCAGCATTAAAGTCTGATTTTAGTTCCGCCACAGTTTACCATCTTTCCTCCCAGCCTACAGCATGAGACACATGTAATGAGGGGCGGTTGCCCAACCTCATGAAGTCTGATGTGATTTCACCTTGGTTTTGCCACTTGAAGGCATTCAGTGCAACACTCAAACACCTGCCGAGTCATGCAGCTTCCGAAATGTTCGTGCTGAGCCTCCGGGCCATAACAATCTGCTCTGTCAAACTCATATGGTGTGCCTACCCCCTCCTACACCCTAACATGCACTGTGTGTGAGTGAGTGAGTGAGTGAGATATTCCTTGCCAGGTGACGCTGCTGTCACCTGGACGGATTTATATCTATGTATTCACTCGGACTGGAAAGATATGTGAGGCCTCTTCCAGTGTTAAAAACAATTTCAATATGTTAGCTATGCGCGAATGAACCAAATGTAAACTGGCCTGCGACTACATTTTTCATTGTAAACTTTTCTTAAGTTCATGTACTTATTTTCAGAGTAGCATGAAAACTGATCCGTTATGGAAAGACAGTTTATTAGCAGACTGTGAGACAACTGTAAGATGTAAAAGAATCGAATTCTTTTGTCAAATTGTTTCCTCAGAATCAAATGATGAAGACAGCATATTGAAGAAGGCAAGTGATTCTCAAAAGAGTGGTTTTAAATTTTTTGCACGAAAAGTAAGTTTCAATGAGAAACTAACTACGTAGATGGCCATAGCTTAGCTTCATTTGCAGAAAACAAATTTTTTAGAGGCACAATAGCAGACTTGATATGTGGCTCATGGTGTTTCGTTCTGCAGCTATCTGCATGGCTACAAGACTGTGCACCTCAACCACAGTACACATTCCATTGCGGAGACACACCACCCGTGTGGCCCTAGCCTCTGTGCGGTAGATGAGCTGTGTACAAAGAGTACTGTACTGAGGGCTGAACCGTGTGCTACTCCGGAGGGTTTATAGTGTTCAGTAGAAATTCCAGTCTGCTCTGATGTGAAATGCATGGCCTGCGAGGTAACCTCTCAGAGTTTAGAGCGACACGGGAGCCTCCAGTTTAAAAAGACCATCGTGCCGACACTTGATCAAATCTGAGAGACACGTCAAGCAGAATTACACTGCAATTCAGGGTCTGCGTCATGGATGTCTTCTTCCATGGTGCCAAGCATGAAGTTCGGATACAGCCCCTGCTCATACCTGGAACTGTTGGGGGTGGTTGTTGCTTCAGCAGCGTCATGGAGTGCTATCAGTAGTTCTTGTTGATCAAGGTGGTCACCTGGGGTTGGTGACAGGGGTGGAAGGATAGTGTCTTCCCTACTTTTGGTTCCTATCCATTTCTAGGGCTTGTGGAAGTTTGGAAAAAGATGACAGAGCCTTAGCCTAGAGGTCGTGGGCTGGTCATTCGTGAAGGGGGCCATGGACCACGTCTGTTACTACTTTAACAGACCTAGGTGACTTTGCCTTCTTCCTGGAGAATGCAGATGTCAACCGAAGAGAGTTTTGCATGCGGTTCCCCACAGAAGTGGGCGCCAACTTAGTTGACTGGCAATGATAATTTGCTTTTCTGTGGACCAAGGTCCCAGAATGAAGCCTGCTTTTGCAGGCTTCTCGAAGGTCCCGGAGATTCTTATGCTGTCATGCAATATCTGGGCTGTCTTCTTCATGTGGAGGAGTTCTTCCCAATGGGCGTCTCCTACTCCTGGTGCAACTCAACCTTTCTCCCTTGCTGGCTCTATTCACGACGCATGCGTCCTCTGGGGAGTGACCCGGGAGAAAGGTGAGAAGAGCGGCTTCTTGCTGGCTTCTGGTGCTGGAGAGAGTGTTGAATTGGCTGTGTTTACACCATGTTTCTTTAAAGAAGATTCAGTGCCCTGTGGCTCTGTCTTCTGCTTAAGCTATTCTGGGGTTTCGAAAATGGCTTGGTTTTTGGTTTGGGTGGCGTTTCATCCCATAATGCTTGCTGGGGATGGTGGTGTTGATTTTACTTGATCGTGGTTGGTGCTGTGAGTTTTAGCTAATGCAGATTTCTGAGCGAGTGGTGAGTTGTGCATTGTGACGGGATTGTTACTCCCTGCCAAGTGAGGTGATGAGGTTAAATGGTGATTCGCGACATGATCCACAGAACGCTGTTGATTTGTTTTATGAGATGGTAGATGGTTGGATGACCAAGCATGACTCTGATTTCCTCGTTTCTGCTGTGCCATGGTGCATTGGCTATTATCCAAAAGACTTTGTTCTGTATCCTTTCTAGTTCCTATAGATTTTCGTCTGCCGCCATGCTCCATACTTAGCCGTAGAGGATTGCTGGCAGTATGACTACTTTCCAAAGTCTAATTTTGGCTGCCTGCAGTTGAAAGTCCTCTACCTTTCAATAGAGGATATAATTGAAATCTTGTGTGACATTTGTTGCAGACTTAGGCTATGTGCTGGCATCGCAATGTTAGACAAAAGGCTATTTTCAGGCTGAGGTATGTAATTGGGCCTTTCCAGGGTAGATTTTTGTTTCACAATGGTGGCTTTCCTGCATCTATTTTCGTTTTCCATAAGTTGCACCATTTGACGAGATGGTTCATGTGATGCTGGAGTCCGCAGACCATGTAGTTGACATTTCTGCCACTGTGGTACAGTGCCGTGTCGTCTGTGTAAAGGGTTATTTGGCCCCCTGCTCACGAGGCACGTCATTTGTGTATAACAGGTACAGGAGGGGACCAACCACAGAACCTTGTTGCTTTACTGCTTCTATGTCCCTGATGGGACTGTCTGCTTCATCTATTGATGAGTAAGACTTCCTGTTTGGCCTTTCCCAAAGGTTGGGGCTCCTCCACGCCTACACAAACGTGGTGACCAAACCAAAAGTTCTACTATCACCTCCGTATAACATGTTAGTTTTCAGATCGTGAGTTACAGGATGCAGGCTGTGATGTTGTCCGTGTGTCTGGGTAGGATTACTCATTGATATGGTCCATCACGAGACAGAAAGTGAATGAATGAAAGCGATCGGAGGGTAGCGGTTTGTAAGGGCAGAGGGGAAAAAAGTGCCAAGGGAAGCGCCAAGGGGAAAAAACCTCTGCGACAATACGACAGGTAGTAAGGGCAGTAGCGGCTTGCTGGCTGCGACAGTGCATGAAAGGTGTGGTTATGTTAGTGTGAGGCATCGTGCATCGTTACCTTTGTCACTGTGGGTGCTCGTTGTAGGGCTTGCTGCAGCTGTTGCATCACTGTAACAATTAAAGGTCATGATACATTAGTGGGCGATCGGTCATAGATTAGCTCACAGTGTAAGGGGGGTGTGTGGCTGTTATGCGTGCTGTGTACAGTACGGTTTCCCTGTGATCGCCTGTTTTTCAGCGGGTCGAGCATCTGGGGTTGCCAGTAGTAGCTGTGTTGCAGGGGCTCGCTAGTACTGTCGTGTTAGCGTGCTATGGACCATATGTTCAGTTTCCTGCTGATAGTGTCTTTGGTCTATTATGTTTCCATGTATGGTTGTTGTCATAGATACCCAGAGAAAGGATAAACGGGTTGCGCGAGTATCTCGTGTTGTTGTGCAGTCGTGTGGAGAGTTTTTGGAATACCTGCAAGATGGTATCTAGCCGATATTCCAGGTGTAGCGTGGAGCGTTTCTTACGATGCTGAGTACGTTGTTCTGTATGAGCTGCAGACGGCGCCGGAGTGTGGGCGTAACGTATCCCCAGACTGGCTGCATACGTCATCTGGGGCCGAATAAGTGTCATGTTGCCTGTTAAGCATAGGGTAGAGTTGTTTGAGCCTTGCGTTTGCTTTGTTGATTACATGGTAAATGTGGTCCCCCCCCCCCCCCCCCCCCCCCTCCCAGAGTAGTTTTCGGTCCAGCCAGACACCAAGGTATTTGACCTTGTTGCGGAAACGTATTTGGCGTGCATGTAGTTGTTACTGGGTTGCAGTGTTGTTTGCGCAGTAGTTTCGGTCTTCTAGTGAACAGAATGGCTTCGCACTCGTCGACGTTTAGTTTAACACACCATTTCACCAGCCAAGGCTCTGCCGCTCTGAGTGCAGTCTGTCGTTGTGAGATAATGTTAGACGGCTTTCAATCTTGTGCGAGGATTGCAGTGTCATCCGCGTAGATTACCACTGTCGTGTTGCGTGTAGCTGGGATTTCGTTAATGTAAAGGTTAAACAGTAGGGCCCTAGGATGCTTCCTTTGAGTTCTCCCGCATGTATAAAGTGTCGTGTTGATTGTTGCCTGGATAACATGTTGTGTCGATTGTTTGCCCTGAACATCGGTGTTGAAACTCCTGTCTGTGAGATATGAGTGTGTGAGATGTACGAGACTGTCGGGAAACCCTGCATCGTAAGCAAAACTGCACGGATGCTCAGTGGGTGGCAAGAACATGATCCAACAGCTATTTCTGAACTTTACTGCCGCTGCTGCAAGTTTTACAATACCGTCTACCAGGGTGCTGGCTCCGTCGATACTGCTGGGGCGATGACTCCAGCTGCGAAAACGCTGAATTAAGATAAGTCTCTCAAGTATCTTAAGCAGAATAAACTACTCAGAAACTGCTAATACCACAAGCCCTGTATTTCCTCTAAATGGTATACAATGCTTTCAAGACTGGCTCAACAACCTTTAAGGTGCAGCCCAGTGTGTCTTGTACTAACGTGCAATACCAGTATGATAGCTCTGTGCACTGGTTGACTACGTTCAATGGTGACTGCCAGCCTATAAGGCGGAATCAACTGCAATTATACTAGTAGTCAATGCAATGCCTATGATGTCCAACTGCATCTGCAGACTAGATCACACACAGCACAGTATTCAGAATCTAAGTCCCTATCTCAGAGCTACCGAACTTCGCGACCGTCCGCTTTCACGGCACAAGACTCATATTACACACACCTGGCACCCAGCGGTGACCCTTTTGGTGCTTGCCGGTCAGTGGCCCCATCCGCTGGGACCCCCAGCCCCTGCGCAATGCTCTTCCGGCACTCGCCGGCGTTCGCCTCCCCGGCTGTGCCAGTCCACTCCTCGCCTCCACTGGCAAATTTACTTTGCTTACACCTACAGGATGCAACTAAATATTATCATTACCAAAGCCCGTATTATTTCATACATTTGTTTAATCATCACGTATCTCTCTTTCTAATCCACCTAATAAGACTAATTAACCATTATATGGGTTTATTTACATCAAACATGCAGAGTAATCTGCGAAATGAACATCACAAATGAAAGCCACCATTCAACTTCTGTGGTGAGGGGGATGGGGGATCGTAGTGTGGGTTACAGTCTCAATGTCTTGTTGACTGTTTACCTGTGTGTTACTGGTCTGTTGTTGCTGGGTGGCTTGTGGTGATTTGGTGTTCCCCACCCTGTGCTTACGTGTGCGTCTATTCTTCCTCTGGGCTTGGGGTCCTAGAGTTTTTGTGTGGGTGCGTTTTCCTGTATAGTGTACGTTTCTTCGCAGTACATGACTTCTGGGAGGGTGTCGTATTCGGGGGCATAGGTGTTGGCACTGATGCTTGTTGGTTTTCTGGTGTTGTCTGTGGCTGTTCTGTAGCTGTTGCAGCAGTTGTTTTGCGTGCATGTGAAGGGCGCTGAGGTTCCGCAGCCTGTGCCGTTCCGCCAGGGCGTGCAACCGTGGCAAATGTTACGCCATTCCTAACTGGGTTTGGCGCTGGCCCTGGACGTGGGATGTCATGCTGTACCCTGTGCTAGTCTTGCTTACGCTTCAGTGCCTGTTTGTATCCACTGCACTGCCTGAAATTGGCCGCATGGGGCCCACTGCAGTTGGCACAGCGTTGTTGGTTTGACAATGTTTGTGTACAGGTGTTGGATTTCTGATTGCCAACGTATCCGCGGCAACGAGTTGCCAGGCCACAACGAAGGACCATGTGGCCGAATCGTTGGCAGTTGTTATATTTTTTTTTTGGGGGGGGGGGGGGGGCGGGCGGCGGCGGCAGCGGCAACGGCAACGGTTGTTCAGTGTTCTACACCTATGTCCATCCGCAGAAAGCTCTTTATCTGCAAGATGTCACGGGACACAGCTGTGTCGTGTAACTCAACCATGTAGTGTGGTAGCAGTGTGTGTGTGTGTGTGTGTGTGTGTGTGTGTGTGTGTGTGTGTGTGTGTGTGTGTGGATCCTGGGAGGCACGTTTGCAGTCGAATCCCAGATAACAGAGCGCCGCCTGTACTGTCTCGTTTGGGGTACTGGGATCCACTTCCTTGATCATGTACTGCTGCATTCTCTCATCCAGCATTCGGTACGTATAGTGTTAGATCTTCTGACCTTTGAGGAAGGTCAGAATATCTTTGTATTCATTGTCTGTGGCAACGTACAATGAGGCATTGTCTGTGGCAACGTACAATGAGGCCCTATCCCCCAAATACTTTGTGTGTAATGTGCTGTTAATGGCCTTTCCGCGAATGCAGTGTTAAGGGCACTAAGGTTCCCATAGTTTTGTATAACGACTGGGTGAAACCAGTCTTGTTTTGTGTGAGCATAGCTGCGGCTCTGTGTGCTTTGTTGGTTATTCGCCACAACCGTGTTTGTGTTTCGTTTCTTGTTATTGTTGCTAGCCTGAGATATGATAGTTAGTGTAGGCAACAGCGCCTTTCGGTTGCCTAGCGAGTTTGGTTGCTCGGCTTGTCTGTGTCGTTTTTTCTGGATTTGCGTCTAGGGCCTTCCACCTGCCCGGACTCTGTTTACTGGTTTTCTAGGTCCCATTCCGCCGTCGCTGCCTCGATCTCTTGAAGCTGCGGTGTCTGTGGGACTATGGTGCATGTCTGTCCAGTTAAAGGGGAATGTAGTGTGATATTTAGTGTCGCCGTTTTTGTGGGTGAGACGTCCGCCCGAAAAGTTGGGTGATCACCCGGCGCGACTCAAGCTGCTTTTGCGCTTTCGTGCCAAGCTGTCTCCCGTTGCCAGCCACTCCCTTGCTCTTGGTAGCGCGTGGGGCGCGAGTTTCGGCGGGTGCAGTTGATTCTCGCACCTTGTGTGTTGCAGTCTTGCTGCGGTAATGGCAGAAGTGCTAGCGGCGTCTGCAATCTCGCACTTGGGATGATTTATTAGGTAGGGAGGGGGAGACGACAATTCTGCTTTTCTCGAAATGCGGAGGAAAGGAGGTCAGGCCAACGGGTGGTGGCCAGGTGATGGAGGCGGGTGCCAAGGGAGAGGATGAGGGATTGGGGAAGTGACAGGAATGGTGGTAAAAGGAAATGGCGGAGGAGCATACACAGTCATGAAGGAGGGTGATACCAGCAAGCAGGTGAGGTTCTCAGGTAGGGAAACGGTAGGGGAGGCGGAGGGCAAGCTGGGAAAGCATGGTTCTGCACCGTCTGGAGTCGGTAGAGATGTGTGGGGGTGGCATTGCCCTACACGAACAAAGTGTTTTAGAGGATGGGATGGACGAGGGACGTGTCGAGGAAGATACCAAGAATCCTGGGGAAGGGAAGAAGTAGGATTGATGAGGGGGTAGAGCTGGCCGATGTGACCAAGGCTTTCCGCCGTATGTCTTCAATGTGGGGACGCCAGGTGATGGCCCTGTCCAGGGTGATCCCCAGATATTTGTTGGTCCTGGCCATGTGGCGGGGGTAACAAGGACATTGAGGGGGGTAAATCGAAGGGTGACCTGCACCGACACATGATGAGCGCCTGTTGTCTTGACTGGGTTAAATGCTAGGCACCATTTGGTGGCATACTTGACTAGGGAGTCAATGGCAAGCTGAAGCTTTTGGTGGAGGAGTGCCTTGCTCCAGGAGCGAGCATAGACCGCTGTGTCATCGGCATCCAGGGCGAGATGCACCTGAGGGACGGTGGGTGTGTCGGGTGTGGAAAGGCTGTATAGGAGAGGCCATAGCACGCTCCCCTGTGGAACACCCACCCAGATGCGCTGCCTGGTGGAGGTACCTACTGGGATCCGGACATGGAAGGTACGTCCTTTGAGGTAAGTGATGATGAGTCGGATATAGGAGGTGGAGAAGCTGTGCCCAAAGAACTTATAAAGCAGCCCCTCATGCTAGACTGAGTCGAAGGCCCGGGAGACGTCGAGGAAGATGGCCCTGAAGTACTCCTGATGCTCAGTGGCGTGCAGCGCCTCCTCGACGAGGTGGAGAAGCTGGTGTGGTGGTGTGACCTTGGCGGAAGCCAACTTGAATGTCGGGGAGCATACGCTCCCGGGTGACATGAACAAGGACTCGTTTGAGATATAGCCTCTCAAATAGCTTGGAGAAGGCAGAAGAAGGCTGATTGGATGATAACTGGAAGGGGAGCGAGGGTCTTTCCCAGGTTTAGGGATGGCAATTGCCTGGAGAAGAGGATGGAATTGAAAGTGGTGGTAAGGATGGGAACGGGGGTTGGGAGGTATCTGTTTGAGAAGCTGGCTGGTCATGGTGTCACGGCTGCCGGCTTTCCGAGGGTGGAGGGACTTAACTCTTTCAGGGGCAATGGTTATCAGTGTTAACCACATATTTGTTGACTCTTTGAGGGGCAGGAATTTTTTAAAAATGAAAACTCGTGATTTGTCAAAATTATAAAACTTATTACCAAACAAAACAATTTATTTTAATACAGTTTTACAATATTTTGATTACCTTTCTAATTACAGTCAATTAAATTGTGTTTACCTCTGTTAACCACTGCCCATAATAGTTATTAATTACTTATTTGTTGAGAAATTTTGAGAGGTAAAATTTTGAACAGTTTTCTTAGCAAATTATTTATGCAAACAACTCAAAAGTACATCATTATTGAGAATGAAATGAAATGTTTGAAAGCAAGTTTTGCGTTTTCATAGACAAAGAGGTACATTACGTGAAGAACACATCCACACTGTTCTAACAGGAACAGCACGTGTGCTGCATACTGCACATCATCTTCAGGTGGACTGTTTCGGCTGATGTGCACTACCTTCCAATCTGATTTGTTTGTCCACGTGTGGTTTATGTTTACTGAGATTTACACACTTCGCTTTTTTGACTTCGGCACTGCAATGGACAATTGCCTTCGCAATCAGTCCTTCGTACACTTTCCTTCAGAAGTTTTTATTCGTGAATTGTTAAATTTCAGTTTCTTTGTGTATGATAAACACATTCACTACACATGTATCAATAAAGTGGGAAAAAAGCCTATGCCACCATTTTTTACTCTTGCGATCACAACCATAGTCTCCTTTTAGAGTTAGACGATCAAAATTGTCAACAAAATTCATGCTCCTGTTATACTCACTCAGTACACGGGGACATGCCACTACGGTAGTTGATGCATCTTTTTCCTTCCTATTTACACTTGATGTGTAACTAGGATCCTGCATAGTAGAGATCAAATTCACAGCTCATTTGTCCATCCACTTGTAAAATGCTACACCATGATTGCTGACTTTGCCGTCAAAGTCCCCTCATTTCATCTTTTTATCTTCCTTCAGTTTTGGGGGGAATTTATGTGTAGGGTTCACAGTTCCAACTGCAAATGTTTTCTGGGCTTTTACTAGGACAAAAAGATTATAAGATGTGAAGAAATTATCCATGAAAACAATGATTTTTGCCATAAAGTTCTTAACATAAATCTGTTTCTACCCGTGCACCCAGTCCCAGTTCACTTCTCTGTAGTTAATCTTCCAGTATAAATTTGGAACTTCAAATTATATGCAGATTCATCACATGCCATCCATATTTTATAGCCTCTTTTCACAGGCTTGTCCCTCACGTATTGCTTCATTGAGCTTCTGCCTTTAAATTTCACCATTGACTCATCAATTGCTACTTTTTGATTAGGCTAATAGCATTGTGCAACCTTTTATTAAACTTTTCAACAAGAGGCCTTATTTTAAAAAGCTTGTCAAAATTGTCCTGTCCCCTTTTAGGCAACATAGAGTTGTCATTTGAATGGATATGACTGAGGAGAAAACTGAATTGTTTTACAGTCATCAAATCACATGTATAAGACTCATTTAAATCTGGAAATGAAGACCAATAATCTCAATAGCTTGGTAATTTTTTGACACTCATAAATAAATGGATGCCTAAGAAAACCCTTATCTCATCTTCAGTAGTTGGGATGAAAGGCTTTCCTTTTTGTGTGGCATGCAAATTGGTGTGAAATGTAATGTTTTACCATTTCATCAGTAAAAAATTCACAAAATATTTTATGTGGCGATGGATTTGACATCTCTGTAAAAACAGCTGTAGGGCCAATTTTTCCACAAAATTAGGCAGTGCTTCAACACTGAAACTTTGGCTCCATTGTGGAGGATCATCCTGAACAATGGGTACACTTCCAGATCCACCAGAGGTACCAGAATGATTTGGGATGTTTGGCTGTATATGTGAAGAATTAACTGTCGCAGATGTCGTTGCTTTAGAAAGTGGTGATCTCGAACATCTAGGCATGGACAGAGATACTGATTCAGAGGCAGACGAATCATCCTATGATGGAATTATAGCCATGCAAGGTTGTTTATTATCGCACAAGTGATGATTACTTTCTGGTAAATTATCATCTGCTTCATTGCTACTCACTTCAGAACATAACACAATATTATCACAGTCAGGTTCATATGTAGGATCAATGTCAGTCTTCTAACAAATGTATTTCGCTATCTGAGTCTGATGGAAGGTCCTCAAAAAGCAGTTTTCATATTTCATCATCACTGACACCTTGCCATAATATGAAAGCTGTATCCCAGTTGCACGGTGATTAGCAGCGCTAACCTAGATTAAAGTAACAAAAATATGAAATAAGTAAACTTGTTTCACGTAACTATTGCACTGGAGGTCATTAGCATGAACTAAATATACATATGAAAATACTTATTTGGAAATGGATGTAGTATATATGGGCCAAATTTGTTCTTCAAAACGTACACCACCTAAACGGCACAAAACTGCTGCAAGGCAACAAACGAATTGTGCTGTACCAACAATAGGAAAGCAAAATGCGTGATATCCAATGCCATGCCATCTAGCGAGAACTCCCTCAACTGTGTGGCTCACAGTTACAACTTCTGCCCCCATTCGGTCACCAGGTGTCGTAAAATAGGTGGTTAACATTGATAACCACCGCCTTTGAAAGAGATGATGCCTGGTGCTAGCCACTGCCCCTCAGAGTTAAGCTCCTGGGTAACCACCTCATCCGTGATGGGGGCGATGAGCTCAGCAGGGTCACAGGCGGCGAGGAACTGGTGGACTCATGCCGTGACCTTGCAGACATGGGTGGGGTCAGTGGGGTTGTCGATTGGTGTGAAGCTGTGCGTGAAGACATCAGCCAAGACATTGGCCTTAGCGTCAGTAATGCACAAGTCCTTGGTGCCGACCGAGAGGGGGAATACAGGGACACTTATGCAGGAGCCTGGAGACCAGGTGCCATGCACACACATCGTGTAGGTCTGGGTCGGAGAGTTTTGCCTCCCAGTCTTGATTGCGATGGGCTGGAACAGCAGCTCGGCTCTTGCTCTGCATATGGTTCATGTGGCGCTTGGTGGCGGGGTCCGGGGTTCGTCGCCATTCGTGGATGGCCCGGTTCTTGTCAGTGATGAGGGCGCAGAGGGCTGGGGGTAGAGGGCGCAGGTGTGTTTGTGGGTGTGGGGGATGGCAGCATCTGTAAAGTGTGTGAGGGTGAGGCGTCAGGAATGGTAGGCAGAGCTGCTTTGACCCACCTCCGATGAGGCTCCGTGAATGCCTCGCAAGTCCACGGAGGCACTGGGTGGCTCAAACGACCCAACAAGGTCGATGGAGTAAATGATGGGAACGTGATTGGAGGCAAGGGCGGTACAAGTGGTGGTGGTGATAGCGTTGGGGAGACACTTAACAAGGGCGATGTCAAGAACATCAAGAGGGCCATGGTGGGGGAATATGGTGGAGTCAAACGGGCCAATGACACTGGCAGCGTGCGCTTCGGCCACACAAAGGAGACGATGGCCATGGTTGGTTGGGAGGCGGCTGTGCCAGGCAGCATGCTTAGCATTACAGTCGCCCTAAACGAATAGGTCGTCGCCTATGGACAGGACTGCAGCAAAGTCGGGGCATGGAGTAAGCCGCGGGGCCAACGGTAGAGGACCGCGAAAGTTACTGGGCCTCGCACAGTGTGCACCATGACGCCAGTGGCTTCAAGGGTGGTGAGGGTGGGGAGGGTAATGGGATGGTGGCGGAGGGAGGCCCGTACACATGCTGTGTGCCACCGAACGCGGTGGGCCAATCGGTCCGGTAGCAGCAGAAGTTGGGGACCCGGACACTCATCCCTGGCATAAAGTGGGTTTCAGTAATGAGGCAGATAACTACCCTCTTGTCAAAAAGGAACTGCTGAAATTCTCCTTGTTGACAGTAGATGCCATTGGCATTCCAGACAAGGATGGTGAGACCATGGATTGTAACAGCCATGGCGAGGGGTGGGGAGGGTGGCGGTGATGGGGGAGAGGAAGTGGGAAAGGGTGGCAGCAATTTGTTGAATGGCATGGAGGAGAGCGTCAAGGGCCCCAGTGATAGCAGAGGTCCAAGCCTCCACGACACTGGAGATCATGTCACCAAAGTCCGGGGGACCAGGGAGGAGGGTTGAGGGTGGGGGGGGGGGGAAGGACCAGGATGTGCATGTGGCAGGAGGGAGGGGGCTTGGGGGGGGGAGCTGGGGTGAATGAGGCTTGCTGGGGGTAGGGGAGGGAGGAAGGGAGGGAGTGGGGAGAAAGGGGGATGAGGGTGGAGAGGAGGGGGGTAGGGGTGGGTAGGTGGGAGGTCGGGGGGGGGGGGGGAGAGAGAGATGGGCCAGTCGGACTGGACCACGCGTGGGTACCCGCGGAATCAACCCCGCGGCGCTCCACAGAGGAGGAGGCTGCGGAGTGTCGCTGATTGGTGTGGAATGCCTTAATTTTTGGGCAGCCCAGGCAATTGCCCGAATGGGCGCAACCACAGCGAGCACAGGTGGGGAACCTCGCGAGGTTTGGAGCAGGTGGAGGATTCGTGGCCGCCAGTGCACTTGACGCAGCACACCGCACCGCACGAGTGCAACCAATTGCGAAGTGCGCCACGCCCTGGCACCAGAAGCAAATGAGGATGAGGCGCCTGGATCGGGGCTTCTCCATGGTGACCGAACAGCGGGCTGTGGAGGTCAGAATCAGGAGGCCTCGATTGGCCGGCGTGTCGTCGGCGGAAACAAAGAAAAGTGGGGTGGGGAGTTTGGTACGGGGTGAGACGACGCAGGAAATGACGTCAGGTGTAATATTGAGGTGAGTAACGCCTCCCAGAAGCCATCAGGAGCATTCTTGAACAGGAGGCCGCGAATGACAACGCAGATCTGCTTTGACCTCTGAGAGGGGGTGGAGTAGCCTATGCCTTGGGTGCCAAGGACATGGAGGACCTAAATGAGGTCTTCGGGGTTTTGGAGGTAAAGGAGGTGGAGATACTCGCCTGCCGGTTTCACACGGAAGTCGGAGTCGGTTACATGGATGAGGAGGTCAAAGAGAGTCTTGTATGGTTCTTTATATTCGATCGTAAGGGGAAGGGGAGGGGGAGGGGGAGGCTTGGTGCGGGGGGGGGGGACTGGGAGGGGGAGGAGTGTCTGTCGCGCCGTCGGAAATAGGTGGAAACTGGTTTTGCACTGTGATGACTGATGGCGCTGTAATGCGGCGGTGGGGTGCCGTCTTCCAGGGAATGGCGATTTCCTCTGCGTCAAAGGCTGCCTTCTGCTTCTTGCCTCGTGCGGCGGTTGTGGGGGCGGCCTCGGAGTTGGAACAGGCGGCAGCAGCAGGCTTCCTCTTGCGCGACTCCAGCTCGACCTGCACGGCGTCCCCTGCATCGTCGGTGGCAGCGGCGTGCGGGTAGAGAAACTGCCGAGCCTGTGAAACGGGGTCAGACGGTAAGTCTCCATCCTCCACAGCGTCATGGAGGGCGATGAGATGTTCCTCCAGGCCCTCTGCGATGTCACTGTCGTCCAGGTAGTCAGCAAGGGAGTCGCAGTATGACGGGTCAGAGACGTTATCGGCGTCGGAAATGTCCGGCATGTCTAGGGCGGACGAGGGGTGGGGGAAAGACTTGGAATCGTGCCTTCGCAGCGGCGCGCTTGGGCTGGTCCCACGTGAAGGGGGCCCTGATGCGCCATGTCCCCTAGCTACCCGCCCAGATGTCAGCAGGAGAGGACTGCGATGGTGGCAAGCCGCCGGCGGAAGATGCAGCACTCTGGCGCAGTTAGTGTCCATGGGGTGAGCCATCTCTTGATCCGGATGAATAGGCTGGGTTGTCGTTGGTGGGAGGCCGGATGGGGCCGCTGACGAAGCTAGCTCCGCCAGGCGGCGATCCGCCACACCCTCAGCTCCAATACACGCATCTGTCGCACTTGATATTGCAGCTCGGAATGTCCCCAGGCGCTGCTGGGCGACTGGTTGTGGAGCGCTGGTAGCTGCCAGCTAGCGCGTGGCCGGCTGGAGGGGGTAGCGGGAGAGCTACGGCTGCTGGCGGTCGGCGGCCGCGCGGTGAGGTCCCCTCTGCTAGGCGTCCACCCAACGACTCGCCGTTCTTCGCGGTGCACCTGCTAGGATGGGGCACCTCCACGACCACACCAACGTGGTGATCAAACCAAAAGTTCTATTGTCACCTCCGTATAACACGTTAGTTTTTGAATCAGGAATCACAGGATGTGGGCTGTGATGTTATCCATGCATCTCGGCGAGATCACTCATTAACATGGTCCATCAGGAGATAGAAAGTAGACGAAAGCGATGGAAGGGTAGCGGTTGTAAGGGCAGACAGAAAAAAGTGCCGAGGCAAGTGCCAAGGGAAAAAAGCCTCTGCGACCCTAGGACGGCTAGTAAGGGCAGTAGTGGCTTGCTATCTGCGACAGTGCATGCAAGGTGTGGTTATGTTAGTGCAAGGTATCGTGCATCGTTACCTTTGTCACTGTGGGTGCTCATTGTAAGGCTGGCTGCAGCTGTTGCGTCCCTGTAACAATTAAAGGTCGTCATACATTAGTGGGCGATTGGTCATAGATCGGCTCACAGTGCAGGGGGTGTGTGTGGCTGGTTTGCGTACTGTGTACAGTATCGTTTCCCTGCGATTGACTGTTTTTTGGCGGGTCGAGCATCTGGGGTTGCCAGTTGTAGCTGTTTTGCAGGGGATCGCCAGTACTGTCGTGTTAGTGTGCTACACTACAGGCGGGGGACCCCGGCCAGCTCGTGCAGTTCTTCTGTTGGGAAGTCCCACAGTAGGTGCAGAGCCCTTTTCAGTGCCCTGTTCTGGACTCGCTGCAGGCTGCCTATGTGCTGTTCTGCTGCATTACCCCAAAACACTGCGGCATACTGCAGTAGTGGCCGCACCAGTGCGAGGTATAACTTGATGCCCAGCTCCTGCGGGCTTGCGGAGCTGGGGTTGAGGATTGGGTAGAGCACCCTGAGTCTGCCCGTTGCCTTGTTTTCGATGTTGGTCACGTGGTCCATCCACGTAAGACGTCTGTCGAGGGTGACTCCCAGGTAGAGCGCAGTTCTGCCCCAGTGGACTGGTGCCGCGTACTTCTATTGGTGACAGGTCTATTGGGAACTTTCTTCTGCAAATGGGGATTGTTTGCGTCTTCATTCCATTGAAAGCTAGTAGCCATTTCTTCGCCCAGTCGCAGAGTTCATTCGTTGCTCCTTTTCGTCTGTGTTCTGAGGATTCTGGCGCTCCTGCTGCGTGATTAGAGCGCTGTATCATACGCGTACAGGACTGTGTGGACGTTGTGTGATGTTGGGATGTCGCTGGTGTATAGTGTGTACAACACTGGGCCCAGTACGCTGCCTTGTGGTGCCCCAGCCAGGATGCTTACTGAAGATTCTCCATTCTGCACCTTTACGTGAAATGTTCTGCCTTCAAGGTATGACTTCAGTAGTGTTACATGTGACACTGGCACGCCTCTGTCCAGTACTTTGAATAGTAGGCCCTCGTGCCATACTGAATGAAATGCTCTGAATACCTCCAGAAACACTGTGCCAAAGAATCCTCTTCGTTCCATGGCTTCCTTCGTCACTCTTCGAAGTTGTTGTGTTGTCGAGTGCCCAGCTTGGAAGCCGAACTGTGCATTGGGTAGTAGCTGATCCAGGTTCACGTGTTGCAGTAGTCCTGCTAGGTAGAGGTGATCAGACTTTTGAGATCGCTGGTAGCAGGCTTATAGGCCTATAATGTGACGGTTGGGTGGGATCCTTTCCCGCTTTGGGGACCGGGACGACTATGGCGTGTTTCCAGGTTTGGGGAATATCTTCTTCAGTATGGAATTGAACTTGGCGAGGATTGCAGCAGCTTCGTCTGGCATTTGATTTAGCGTGTCGTTGGTGAACAGGTCTATGCCACCCTCGCGGTGCATTCTTAACGTAGTCAGGGCGCTAATGACCATTGAAGTTGTGCGCCCTAAAACAACAAAAAAAAAGGTCTATGCCACCCGTTTTTCGTGGCCTTTGGTATTTCAGTGGTGATTTCTTGTATCTAGTCTTCCTCTTCTTGTGCGTTCAGGAACAGGCGGAGGCGGTTGTTCACCATTTCTGTGTGTTCCGGGTCGCTGGGGTCTTCTATTGGTGTGAAGTTCTGTGCAAATACGTCCGCTACCTCGTCCGCTTTACTGTTGGGCTCACATGCGGCGTTGTTTGCCACTATGAGTGGGGGTATTCTTTGGTAGTGGCGTAGGAGGTTCGTGACGGTGTTCAGGCTGTCCCGTCTTCGATTCTAAGTGCAGATATTCTGGCGGACCAAGTTTGTATTCTGTGCGCCTCCACTGCTGCCTTTATTTCTTGCTGTAGTCTGTTGACTTGCCTCTTGGCTGATGGGTTTCTTGTTCTGGTCCATTCTCAGAAGAGTCTGTTTTTATCTGCTATTGCTGTCCGTATGTGGGGGGGGTGGTGGTGGTGGTGGTGGTGGTGGTGGTGGTGGTGGTGGTGGTGGTGGTGGTGGTGGTGGTGGTGGTGGTGGTGTTGTTTCTCTTCACTCCTTGCTGGTGTGGCTGCGTCTATGGCTCTCTGTCACGTGTCTGATGGCTTCCTCGGCTCTGACGACGTCCGGATCAGGTGGTGTGGCGAGGTGTTCGGCTAACTGTTGTTAGTAGCTCTGCCATCTGATGCCTCGGAGGTCGAGTCCGTCCTTAGCTGGGGCGAGTCCTTCCAGGGCGATGTCATAGTTGAGTGGTTTGTGGTCCGAGGCCAGCGTGTTGCGTGTGCTGGCGTGGATGGCTTTGACCATGGCCACATCCAGTATGTCCGGGTTGTAGTTATTCGGGTAATATGTCGGCCTGTTGGGTCCTATTATCACTGCTTGTCTCCTCCTGCTGTTGTTTATCCGCGCGTGGTTCTTCGCGTTGTAGTTGCCTCCTGCGAAGATGTTTCCTGGTATTGATAGGAGGGCGTCTATGTCGGCTGGGTCGAGAGTTGCGTACTGGCCAGGTTGTCTGTAGATGGCGATGAAGTTTATCCTTCCTAGCGTTTTGTCGACTGCCACTCCATTTGCCTCTAGCGTGTTGAGGCCCATGAGTTCGATTGGGTGGTGCAGGAGTGACCTCCTTATGTAGATGGCCGTTCCTCCCGTGTGTTGGTCGGTTCTTCTGGTGGCATTCATAGTTAGGTACTCCTACTCTAACCCCGGGCTTCAGAAATATGAGACAGACAGCTATGGCTTCGTCGTATATTCGCATGCCTGGTGTGGTAGTCCGTTTGCGTACCACACCGCGATTCTTAGCCCTTGTATGGGGCTCAACCAAAAGGGTACATAGCGACCCCACCACACGGGCTGGCTACCGTGCTGGCTATGCACCCTAGCATCAGACAACGACGTGAAAGAAAAGGTGGAATGTACTAGGAGGGCGTACATCGGACACACTAGGTAAGGTGCTCTTCCCCAAATGGCTCACACTACGGAATAGAAAGTTTGTAATGGAGGTCAAACCCCAGAGCGGGACCAAGGAATACCGAAAGGAGGAGATGATTACGCAACAAAGCCGGATTGTAAAACCAACAGAACCAGGACAATAGTGGGGGCCAACATAAGCAAGGACACCAAGAGAGGGAGAGGAGAAGGTGACGGGAAAGGAGCAAGGAGGGAAAAGGAGGGGAAGGCGAAGGAAATGCAGCCCTGGAGAGAAAGAAGGCTGCAATAGCTCAGGGCCCCGTGCTCACACGCACGTATCCACAAAAGAGTTGTGGAACCCCGGGGGGGGGGGGGGGGGGGGGGGGACGCTGAACGAGGACTCTGCACCAGCACCCAGCGCCAGCCCCTGAGCAGCACAACCGCACAACGTCAAGGTATCGACATGCATGATACCCACTACTAACAAAGCCTATCCTTGCATGACCTATTGCAGGCAGCAAGACAACCGCTACTGCTCTTACCACCCGACCTAACTATTGCAGAGGTTTTTCCCTTGGCTCTTGCCTTTGCACTTTTTTCCTCTGCCCTTCAAACCGCTACCCTTCGTTCGATTTCGACCCAATCTAACTCCAAATGAGCGCGTATTAATGGTTAAACCTAACCAGACGTACGCAAACATCGCAGTACCCGCAGTACCTGAGCTGTGACCTCCTCATGCATGCCTTGGAGTGGTTGCTCATCATCCTGGAGCATCGGAACTCCCGGCAATGGCCGCCGTGCCAGACGGCCTTTGCTGTGGCTGGGTGGCGCCCGTGAGGAGAGCCCCTGATCAGAATGGGTGGTATCAGGGCGGACGCTATGCAAATGAAACGCATACGGGGCCAGAACTCTGGCTGTTCTTCTGCGGCCGTCTCTCTGTGTGGAACTGATTCCTCAAGTGCTGCTTCTCTTGCACCTTCGGCCTTCCCTTCCATGACTACCCCCTGGGAAGAGGGTCAGGCCCGTCGGCTAGCTGCGAAACCTTTCCCCCATTATATAGTTTGCGCCAGGACTGATGGAGATACTTTCACCAATACCAAACCTTTATTCTTGGTGGAACACATTGACGACAAGTTCGGCATAGTGAACCCCCTGAGCAAGATGCGGTTGGGTTCGTTGTTGATCAAAACTGCTTCAGCTGGCCAATCTGCCGCCCTTCGTGCCTGCACCCATCTTGGCACAATTCCTGTGTCCATTACCCCCCACCAGTCTCTAAATATGGTACAAGGTGTGATTTTTCACAGGGACCTCATCCTTCAAACTGATGAGGAACTTCAGGACAATCTCGGACGGCGGGGTGTTAACTTTGTTCGGCGTGTCCAGAAGGGTCCTAAAGACAATCGCATTGATACTGGTGCCTTTAAACTGGCCTTTGAAGGGGTTACCCTCCCTGAGAAAGTTAAGATTATGGTTTATCGATGTGATGTGAAGCTGTACATCCCACCTCCTATGAGGTGTTTTAAGTGCTTGCGTTTTGGACACACGTCTTCCCACTGTTCACAGGCCCCTCTCTGTGGTGACTGTGGGGAGTCCCTGTGTTCCCCCTCCTGTGTGTGTAAATTGTCATGGTAGTCATTCTCCACGTTCACCAGATTGCCCAGTATATAAGAAGAAAAAGAAGATACAGGAGTATAAGTCCCTCGATCGTTTAACCTACGCAGAGGCCTGTAAGAGATATACACGTCTTCACCCTGTGTCCATGACATCTAGTTACGCCTTGGTTACATCTTCACCCCTTCCTCCCCCTTCCTTACCCCCATCCTGGACCCCTCTCCTCCCCCCCTCCCCTCTGGCTCCCACACCTCCTCTGGGCGCTGCTCCCCCTCCCCAGCCGGAGAAGTGACCCACTCCTTCGGCGTCTGCCGGTCAAGGGCGCCTCTCCCGGGATGCCCCTTCGCGGTACCTTCCAGGCCAAAGGTCTGCTGCCGCGCGACGACCGCGAGAGCCGCGGTCTGTCGGCCCCCAGGTCGCCCGGTCTCTTTCTGTTCCTGATCTTGCTGCAGCTGGCTCCTTTATGCCACACAGCCCTCCTCGATCTCAGCCTGAAAAGAAGAAGAAACATAAGTCCCGGGACAAAGAGCCTCTGGTGTCACCAGGGGTCCCTTCCCCGACTTCACAACTGGATTCTGACCTGTCGTTCATGAATGAATGTCGCCCCCTCCTTGGCGGTGACGGGTGGGGATCCGGCGGTATGACTGGCTTTAGCGTGTTCAGCCCCCATTTAAATCATCGTTCTGTGGTTCTGCAATGGAATTGTAATGAATACTATCGTCACCTTCCGGAATTGAAATCCCTTCTTTCGTCCTACTCTGCTTCCTTGCCCACTCCTCTTGGGGTGTGGACCATTCCCTCCTTCTCCGTCTTTATCGTGCTCTAGTTCTGTCTCGCTTGGACTATGGTTGTCAAGTTTATAGTTCAACTGCTCCTTCCACACTGCACGTAGTGGATCCAGTCCACCATCGTGGTATCCGTTTGGCCACCGGTGCCTTCCCTTCTAGCCCTGTTGCTGGTCTCCTGGTTGAAGCTGGGATCCCCCTCCCCCCCTTCCTGTTCGGCGGTCCCAGCTTCTGGTGTCTCATGCACTCACTATCCGTTCCTCTCCCACTCATCCTTCCTATTCTCTCCTGTTCCCAGACCATGGACGTCGCCCACCCGACTCCTGCCCTCGGGCGGGTTTACTGGTTGGGCTCTGCCTTGCGTCTCTTCGCCGTGATTTTCAGCTTCCTTCTTTGTCCTACCTTCCTCGCTCCCTCCCCTCCACCCCCCCCCCTTGGTTAGTTCCTCGGCCTCGAATTCGGATGGATCTCCCTCGAGGTCCAAAAGATTCCATCCCCCCAGTGGTGTTCCGTTCCTTTTTCCGCCAAATTTTATGGGAGTTTCGGGATGCTATTGTTTTTTACACTGATGGCTCTAAATCTGCTGATCATGTGGGGTATGCCTTCACGTCCTCTCTCGGAACGGAAAATCATCTGCTGCCACCTACATGTGGGGTGTTTACTGCGGAATTGATGGCAGTTTCCCAGGCCCTTACCTTTATTAAACAGTCCCAACACACCCGCGTTTTGTTATGTACGGACTCGATAAGTGGCCTTCTTGCTATTGATCGGTGTTTTTCGCGCCATCCCTTGGTCTCTGCCATCCATGACCATCTCGCTGATATTCACCGTGCTGCTTGTTCTATTGACTTCCTTTGGGTCCCTGGCCATGTGGGTATCCCGGGTAATGAGCTCGCTGATCGTTTGGCTGGGGGAGCAGTCACTTACCCCGTTTTCTGTAACCCCTCCTGCAGCGGATTTACGTCTTCACATCAAATCCCACTTCGCACAGTCATGGGCCAATACTTGGGAGGCTACTCCCCTGTCTAATAAACTTCGTGCTATTAAGGTGACACCAGGCCCGTGGCGTTCTTCCTTTCGCCTCTCCCGAAAGGACTCGACCACACTGTGTCGTCTCCGCATTGGCCATAGCAGGCTGATCCATGGTTTTCTTTTGCGTGATGAGCCAACCCCACTTTGTGGTTGTGGAGCCTTCCAGTCGGTAGCCCACATTTTGGTTGGATGAATGCCCCCTTCTTTTCGCTCTGCGTGCTAAGTACAGACTCCCCCACACTTTACCTTCGTTGTTGGCTGACGATTCCTGGATGGTCTCTCTGGTTCTCGGTTTCCTTCGGGAAAGTGGTTTTTATTCTCAGTTTTAAAGTTTTTAATCTCTCTGGTATTGGGGCAGGGCGGTGAGTGTTTGGGTGTCTCCCACTGTAAGCAGTGTTCGGAGATTCCCGATTCACCTCCCTGACCGAAATCCTCTTTTCTTCCCCTTTTACTCTGTTTTTACCTTTTTTTAAGGCTTGGTTAGTCTCCTTTTCCCATACGTACTTTCTACATTCTAGCGGTTGTACCTTTTAAGTCACAGGTGGTCTTGCCTATGCTGCTTCAGCATATCGTTGGGTTTGTTCTCTTGCTGACTTCCCTCGTTTTGTTTTTACCATTGACAACATGACTGCCCCTTTACGTTTTTAGCCTTTTCCCTTTTATTGTTCTGACTTTCCCGAGATGTCACATTAGCGGAATGGACCACATGTGAAACACGGGACAGATGACCTTGCTGTTAGGTCCCTTAAACCTCAACCAACCAACCAACCAATCGTTCAGCGTGAGCAACATGCAACAGTTAGTTTTATCATCGTTCTTGTGTCCGATATGTCATATACCGGAAGCACAGTGTGAGGGAATGTTGGCGGATGGTTTGTGCGTCTGTGGGCGAACTCGTCGGTGTCTTTGCATTGGCCTGTTGGTTGGCTCTAATAGCAGCTGGTAGTTACCAGTCAGTGTTGCTGATATGCAGGGGCTTGCCGACGTTTGTCGCTTGTTTGCGTATGTTAGTTTACCATAGGTGGCTATGCCCTAGCTAGCAGTGTCTTTGGCCGCTTGTGCTTCCACCTGTGGTTGTGATCGTAGTTTCCCAGAGTGAGGATGAAAGGATTGTACGACTGTCTCGAGTTCCTGTATAGTCGTGTGCGTGTGTGTGTTTTTTGAATACTTCCTTGAGGGTATCAAAGCGGTATTCATGGTGAAGATCCACAGTGCGTGTGTAGCGTGGAACGTTGCTAATGATTCGCAGCACTTTGTTCTGTATGATCCGCAGTCGTGTAGGAGCTGCATATCCCCAGACGGGAGCTGCGTACGTCGTCAGAGGTCTGATCAGCGTCATGGGTGTGGACCTCGACACACTCCTATTCAGTGTGCTTTCCCTTTTGAGCATTGGGTAGAGTTGTTTGAGCCTCGCGTGCGCTCGGTTAGCAACGTATTCGATGTGGTCCCCCCATTTAAGTTTCCAGTCCAGCCAGACACCAAGGTATCTGACTTTCTTTCGGAAACGTATTGGGCGTGTATGTAGTGTTATCGGTCTACAGTGTTGATGTTTGCGCACTAGTTTCGGTCTGCGTGTGAACAGAACTGCTTCGCACTTGTCGACGTTTACTTTAATGCGCCATCGCTCCAACCAAGGCTCAGCCGTTCTGAGTGCTGTCTGTATTCGTGAATTGATGTTCGACGGTTTCCAATCTTGCGCAAGGATGGCGGTGTCATCCGCGTAGACGGCTAACGTGTTTTGTGTTGCTGGGAAGTTGTTAACGTACAGGTTAAACAAGATGGGCCCTAGGATGCTTCCTTGCGGTACTCCAGCTTGGATACCGTGTTGTGTTGATTGTTTGCCCTGCACATCAGTGTTGAAACACCTGTTCATGAGATATGAGTGTACGAGACGTAAGAGTCCGTCCGGGAAACCAGGTTCGCTTAGTTTGCGTATGAGTCCGTTGTGCCAGAGACGGTCGAAAGCCTTTTCGGTGTCCAGGAACACGGCCCCTGTGGCTTTGTTCATGTTGTAGCCGTGTGTTATATGTTCGGCTATGCGGAAGAGTAGTTGTGTTGTCGAGTGGTGATTCCTAAGGCTGAATTGCTCCAGTCTTATGGTGTCATTGGCGATGCAATGCCTAGTGATACGCTTTAATATTACCTTCTCACCAATCTTGCTGAGCGAACACAGCAGACTGATGGGTCGGTAATTTTGTGGGAGGGTGTGGTCTTTCCCTGGCTTCCTGAACATCAGCACCTTCGCCGCCATCCAAAAGTCAGGGAAGTGTTGTTTCAGGATGGCATTCGTTAAGTGTGGGAGGTATTCTACGGCTTTATCCGTGAATTCCTGGAGGACACGTTTTTGAATGCCCTGAGGCCCAGGGGCTTTTCTAGCGTTGGTGTGCTTGATAGCCCATGTGATTTCATTTGTGATAGTACGTCTAATTTCGTTGCGCGAGGGCTGGGCTACAAGTCGTGTAACCTCCTGGTTCGTTTCAAGTGTGAATACTGGGTCTGAGGGAACCAAATTCGGCATGAAAGACGCTACAAGAGTTGCGGCCATAAGCTCTGCCTTCTCCGTCGCGGAGTAGGCTGGGCCGTCTGGTCCTTGTAACGTGGGAATGTAATGTTTCTCCCTGGTGAAGTGTCTGGCCAGCTGCCACAGGCAAGGACGTGCGGTATCTAGCCCTGCCAGTTTCTGTTCCCATTGTTCGTTTTTTAATGTTTGTATTGTACCCCGTATTATCCCCTAAAGTCTGTTGACGTGCAGTTTATAGAACGGGCGCCTGGTACGCTGCCAGTATCTCCTGAGGCGGTTTCACATTGAGATAAGGCCCAGGATCTCCTGGGCAGGGCCGTCGAGTGTTGTCTTGGTGTTGTAAATGGAATGGCGTCAGTCATTGCGTCTTGGACGGCAGTTGTGAGAGCCTCCACAGCCTCATCGGTTTGCTGTGCGTTCTTAATTTCGTGGGTGTCAGGAATGCGACTATCAAGTGTTTCCTTGAACAGTGTCCAATTCGCGCGCTTGTAGTTAAGCATCCTGCGTGGCTCTGTGTCCTGCAGTGTTTCTTCCGTGTGCAGTATTACAGGCATGTGGTCTGAGTCCAGATGGTTTTCAACCGTAAGGTTGAGTGTGCATGTGATGCCCTTTATGAGGGCTATGTCTAAGACGTCTGGCCTATGTCGAGCCTGTGTAGGCACGAACGTGGGAACGTCCGGCCCAAGTATAATGTAGTTTCGGCCTAGTGCGTGTTCGTACAGTTTCTTGCCGTTGGAGGTTCGTATTCGTGAGTTCCAATCGGGGTGTTTTACGTTTAGGTCTCCAGCGTCGATTACCCGCGATGCTATGTTGAGTACTGTGCTGATATCGCGTGTTACTGTGTTTTTAGGAGGATTGTACATCGATACCAGTGTGGTGTTGGCTCCGTTGAACTTGACGCTGACGGTCGTGGCCTCTAGTCTTTCAAGCGCAGGGAGCTCGATGTTCGTGTGTTCTGTGTCTCTGTGTTTGATGATTGCCGTGCCGCCTCCCCTCCTGCCATCCGCTCGGTCGGTACGATAGACACAATACCCTGGGATGTTTAGTTGTTTGCGAGGCGTAAGCAGTGTTTCGTTCACAAGAGCGATTCGGATACCCTTTCGCTCCATGAACGCGTCCATTGCGGCTTTTTTGTTTGCGATCCTGTTGGCATTCCAAAACAGGAACTGTGATATTGTGTTAGCGTCGGCGTTTCGGGGCTGGTGTGGCGTATTATCCATGTAGTAGTGTAAAAAGTGGTGTAATAGTGGCATTGACGCTAGTCCAGTGGTGCGTGCTCGACATGAACTGCATGAAGAGTTGTGAGACACACCCCATAATCTTCGTGACTATTTCGGTGGTCGTGCGTCCAGGGCATAATGTTTCCATTATTCTCTGGAATGTTGACATAATGTTGGGCATGTCGGCCTGTGTGTTGTTGGTCGTGTTAGCGGCCGGTTGTTCCTGTGTTGGCATCTGGTGAGGGCTGGCCTGTGTGTCGGCTGTTCGTGTGACAGTTGTGGGCGCCTGTGTATTCTCTGTGGTGAGTGGGTGTGTTATATGGGTTGTTGAGTTGGTGTCCGTGTAGTGTTCGTGAGTGTTGGTGTCCTGTTGCCTTTGTACTTGTTGTGGTGTGGTCGTGTTCCTCGTGCTGCGGCTGTTTCTCCTTCTCCTCTGGCGCTGTGGTCGTCCCTGTGTAGGTGCGTCTTCTGTAGCCTGTGGTGGGCTGCAGTCCGCGATCTCAGGGGGTATGGTGGTGGTGTTGTTGCTGGGTTCGTGTGGTGTGCCTGGTGCGGGTGTGGTGTCAGGTGTTGTTTCTTGTGTGTCTGTTGCTCGGGGTGTTTGCTGAGCGTGTCCTGAGCTCTGGGGCTCTTCTGACCGTCCCACGCTGCTGGGACTGCCAGTGACCACTCCAGCGAAGGATATTCCACTTCTTACGTGGCGCGGGGGCGGTTTCGGAACTGTGATGGCGGTAGGTTTGGCATGTTTAGCTATTTTGCGCCTGAGAGCTGCTTTGTATGCAATGCGTCCTCTGTAGTTTGCCGGATGGGCAGCAGCACAGTTGGCGCACTTGCGAGGTGCTGTATGGGGGAGTTTGCAGCGTTGGGTCGTGTGACCGCCAGGGCAAATGCGGCAGCGGGGTGCGAGACCGCATCTGATACCCGCGTGCGCAAAGCGCTGGCAGTTGTGGCATTGTTGGGGGGGGGGGGGGGGGGGGTGCGCGGCGTATTGTATATCTCTACCCTGACGACCATAGGAAGAAACAATTTTAACTTCAACAGATCGCGGGACTTGGCCTCGTCGGCCAATTCCATCATGTAGTTGTGAAATGGTCTCGCTGTGCCGAACTCTGTCATTCGGTTTACCCGAATTTACTCCCATCGGAGAGCGGCGAGTTCTTCGTTTGCTGTTTCCATTGGGGTTCGTGAATCTATCCCCTTGATCACGTATTGCTGTGTCTTTTCAAGGACTGTTCTGTACGTTAAATGCTCTATCTTCCTTTCTTTAAGAAATTCCAGCAGATTAGTGTGTTTTGTTTGCCACGTACAGTGCAGCGTGTTCCCTGGTGATTACTGAGTAGTATGTTGTAGGGTTGTGTTTTTTACTAAATTCTTTGTGTAGGAGACTACGGTCTCCGTAGTTGTCTGATGACTGGTGGACAGGCAGTCGCGGATTTGTTTGGGTTCTGCATAGCTTCTTGTGAGTTTGTGAGTGCTACAATCGCAGGGTTGTTCGTGTTGGTCCCTATGTTGCCGTTGTTGTTAATATGCGGTGTAGTTGGAGTTGGCAACAGTACTCGGCGGTTCCCTCGTGAGTTTGTGGGCTCACTTGTGTATGTGGCGGCTGTCTACATCTTGGGCCGCCGTGCTGCCACGGCTCGTCTTCGTCTGTGTTGGTTGTGTCCTCCGTCGGCTCTGGCTCCGATTCAGTCGGTGCCTGGGCTGCCAGAGGTGAAATAGGGGGCATGTCCTTCGGTTTTTCAGCAGGCGCTTGTGTGTGTGGTGTGGGTGTTGCTGTCTGTGTGTGTTCACTGCCCATCAGCTCTGCGATCAGCTGCTGCTGTTCCGCAATCTGTTTGTCCTTCAAGGCAACCTGCTCTTGGAAGGTGGGCGGACAGTGGGACGGAAATGATGGCGGGAGTATGAGGTTGTTGTAATTAAGCTTTCCACGTCAGGTCTTTGCGTTAGTATTCGTTGTCCGTAGTTCGCGCGCAGTTTTGTCAGTCGTGTCTGTAGTGGTTCCACGTTAACTATTTCATATACGTCGTTGCTGCGCGTCCTTGCCGGGAGTCTCGCAAGGTGCGGAGCAGTCGTCGTTCTGTACTGTAAAGTCTGTCTGCTACCGTGTGCGGAATTCCTCCCAGCGGGGCGCTGGCGTATTCGAGGACAGGTCTGATAAGTTTTGTGTGTATGGCTGTTTACATGCTGCAGCCACGGAGGCGTACTTGAACTTGTCGTATCAGTCTTTGGCGTTTTCTAGTCTTGTCGAGAAGGTAGTTCAGGTGAGTCATCCAGTTCATGTGTTTGTCTAGGAATACGCCAAGGTACCTGGCCGTGTTGGCAAGTCTGAGTGGCGTGTTCCAGAGTGTCAATTGTATGTCGTCGTCGTTTTGCTGTCTCTTTTTGGTCAGGTTTCTGTGTCGAAAGAGTACTGTTTGCGTTTTTGCTGGGTTTGGTCTGATTCTCCACTTTTCCATCCAGTCTTCGAGTCGTTTTAGGTATGCGTCCGTCTTTCTCTGTATAGTTGTTGTCCTGAGTGATGTACACCAGTAAGCTGTGTCGTCTGCGTATAGGGCTATTGTTCCGTCTGGGGACTGTGTGGTCGGTATATCTGCTGTGTACAGCGCGTACAGGATGCCGCCCTGTGGCACTCCTGCTTGTGGGGCGAAAGGTTGTGAGGTGACGTTGGAGACGTGTATTTTGCATACTCGGTCGGTGAGGTATGCTTTTACGAGCCGGACCATTTTGACAGGGATCCCTATCTCGCACAGCTTGTAGAAGAGTCCGTCATGCCATAGCTTGTCGAACGCCCTTTCAATATCCAGGAATACTGCGAGGGTGCACTGTCCATTGTTAAAGCCCTGTGTGACTCCGTTCACAAGTTTGAACAGTGGATTATTCGTGGAGTGCTTACTGCGGAAGCCGGCTTGGATCAGGGGAAGGAGTCTGTCTGTGATGATTCTTTCATAGGTTTTTCCCAGTACGTCTAAAAGAGAGATGAGTCTGTAGGATCGTGGGTCTGTTCTTGGTTTCTCTGGTTTAGGGATCATGATTGTCTTGCTTGTTTTCCAGGCAGTTGGGATGGTCTCTGTACTGATGCAGTAGTTGAATATTAGGGATACGATAGGGATGAGTGTAAGGAGAGGTGCCTTTTGTAGGTTATTTCGTCTTTGTCGTTCAGGCCTGGCGCCGAGTTCCGTCCCGTTAGTATCGCGTCCATTATTTCCTTGTCAGTTATTGGTTTAGTTGTTTTCGTTTTCTGTCTCTACTGTGTGTGTGTGTGTGTGTGTGTGTGTGTGTGTGTGTGTGTGTGTGTGTTACTCGTGGGAGTCGGAGTTCTACTGTTCGTCTGAAAACCTCGTCGAAGTTGTTGTCGTGTGGGAAGGAGTATACTTCTTCTAACACGTCTTTGTAGATGTCGGCTTGTTGTTGTGGGTCTGTCGTTGGCTCGTTGTTTGTGATTAGTGTGTTGGTAGTTGTTGCTCTTTGTCCCGTCAGTGTTTTAAATCGTTTCCAAAATTGCCCTCCGTTTCTGTAAAGTCTCTCGCATGTTTCTTTCCATTGTCTTTGTTGATGTGTCGAGATGATTTGTTTGACGCGATTGTTCAGTCGGTTCCAACTTTGTCGTAAGTTCGGGTTGTTGGTGCGTCTCATCTCTCTTTGTGGTCGTCTTTTCCGTTGTATTAGGTCAAGAGCTTCTCGGGGGATAGTAGGTTTCCAGTTGTCTATGGTAATTTGCGGTATTGCTTCTTCTATTGCGTGTTTAAAGGAAGATTCTAGTTTGGTCGTGACAAGTTCGAGGCCGTGGGGGTCTGTCACGGTCATGGGGATGGATAATTCTTGTTCTAGTACGTCTTTGTACTTATTCCAGTCGGCGTTTGAGTACTGTCGTATGGTTCGTCTGATTGGTGGAGGATTTGGAGGGGCTGTTGCATTTGTGGAAAAGAGGATGGGGAGGTGGTCACTAGTTACTGAGTTGCCGACTCCCGCATTGGCTATTGAGTCACTCATGGTAGGTAGGGCTGTATAGGATGTGATCGGGCGCTGACGTTCCTCTGTGGCCTATAAAAGTAGGTTGGTAGATGGGGAGGCGGTCTACAGGTTCCGTCGTCAGAAGGTCGAAGAGGATTTGTCCGTTGTGATTTGTGCTGTGGTCACCAAGTCTCTCGTGTCGTGGATTCAGGTCAGCTAGTAAGATGAATCTGTCTTTCGTCATAAGGTGTCGTATCGCGTGGATCGGGAGGGGGTTATTTGGAGGGTTGTACAAAGATGCAATTGTTATGGTCCTTGCATTGTGGCCCTTCAGTTTGACCATGACGATCTATGTGTCTCCAAGCTGTGCAGGGGAAGGGATTTCCGTTGCCGCTGTTGTGTTGCGCACATACAGAGCGACGCCGCCTCTACCGTCTCTGTCCTTGCGGAAACAGTTGAACTTCGGTATATTGCACTGCTTCCCATCAGACAGCCACGTTTCGGCGATGCCGGCCACGTGTATGTTGTTGCGCAGTAGTGTGTGCGTGAGTAGTGTCCTCCTGTCTTTAACTCCTCTCGCGTTGGCGAAGAGGAGATTTAATTGTTGTTGGTGGTCGGCCATGTTGGCACCGCGACTTGGGTTTTAGTAAGTCTTGTTTCTGGAAGTGTGTGTGTGGTGTTTTGTGTGGTGTTTTGTGTTCGTGCGGGCGCGTCTTGCGGTTGGGGCGTTTGTGTGGTGGGTGTCTGGTGTTGTGTAGGTGATTGTGGGGTGTGTGTGTTATGTCCAGCTGTGTTGCTGGACTGACCCTGTCTGCCACTGTTACATGGAGGCACTCTCCCGATTGGGTTGCCTTGATGCTTTTATGTAAAATTTGCTGTGACACCTGATTCACAGTTTTTACTATTTCTTCTCGCCAGTCCTGGAAAAGACTGACGAGAGCTCCAGTGAGGATGTGGAGGAAGTCATTTTTCAGGACCATCTCCTGCTGAAGGTCTTCTGCAGGTGGGATGGGTGTAGGTTCGTCCATGATTTTAATTGGTGCACGGAGTTCTTCTTTTTCAGCAACTTTGGGTCGTTTGGGGCACTTGTATGATAAGGCCGAGTGGTCACCTTCACAGTTTGAGCACTTCTCCGGGTTTTTAATGTCGCACCGGCTAAGTTTGTGATTTCCTCCGTACTGTGGACACTGGCTGGGCCTTGCAGTTCGCCGTGGAGTGATCAAAACCCAGGTACTGCCCGCATTGCGCTGGCTGCGGTGGAGGAAGTTTGGAGGGCTCCGCTTCTTTTTTCGCGTTGTCGATGACCACGCCTTTGGTAAGGAAGCTGTCGATCGTGTCCTGATTTCGCGATATCACTCTGATGTTTCTGGTGGGAGCTTGCCTCTCCCTAGAAGTGATTCGCCAAGCCCCCTCTACATCTAGGCCCTGGTCGCGCAGCTGTTGAATTACGTCACTTGCCTCAACATCTAGTGGCACTTTTTTGATGACGGCGCTGAGGGGTGGCTTCAGAGACCTTTGCATGGGCTGTCTCGGGTCGCGTATCTTCTGGGGGCGCACTGTGACTGAGGATACTATATGATGACGGAAGATCTTTTGTAAATATTCCTCCCGCCCTCTACTTGCGGCGTTGATGTAGGCCCTCCCATTTCTTGTTACGTTCAGGGACTTGATTTCTGACCTGACCGCGTATTCTACAAAGGAATTAATTTTTGCTGCCATGGATTTCTGTGTGATGTCGGGGGAAAGGTTCTCCACGACGTACGTCACCGTACGGTTGTCGGTCGTTGGTGTAGCCGCTTCTGCTCCGCCAACAGTGTCGTGGGGGGGGGGGGGGGGGTCCAACCTCGATCCTCAGTGTTCATGATGGGGTCGTGTCTGATAAGTGTGGTCGCACCAGTGACTGTTCCAGCTCAGTTCCACTTGTTGTCACCGTAGGGTAGCTGTGGGCTGATTTGACCTGTTCTACACGTGCGTGGGTATCGGGGCTGCGCCACCGGCCCTGGTACGGAGATTACCCTACTCTGGTGGGAGGAGGCAGCACTTGCTGCCGTGCGACGCTGGTGTATCGACAATTTTGCTTGTCTACCCGCTTGCGCTAGGTAGACGAACACGACACTTCTGCTTGTCTGCCTGATTACTCAGACAGACCGTCACGACAAAATTGCGACAAACACGACAAAAATGCTCTTTTGGAATGCACCTCGGTGTGGGAGGTGCGATGGCGCTGTTCTGCCTTCTCGTTGCTCTTCGCTGTTGTTGAAAACGGCTGGTCACCGCGTGGCGCTTTCTTCAGCGGCGGCTGCGGTGTCCCCCTTGGTGGAGTGGTTGGGGTGGGTGCGCTCGCTCGACGACTGCTGCTGCTGCTGCTGCTGCTGCGCGGCTCTCGGTCCGCTCCGGTCGGCACCCACGGCTCGTCTGGACTGCTGGCACTCGCTCTTTACCTAACGAACCTGCCCTGGTTCGTCGTGGATGCAGGCTAAGCACTTCGTGCTACTCTGCTAGTACTTCGAGTCAGAAATTTTTTGCCTGTTTTTTGGTCTGTCCATGCTGGACGCTCCTGGCGTCCTAAGTGTGTGCCTATGTGTTACGTAACAGATGAGGCCAGCGTGTAGTTTGCATGTATTTGTTGGCCAGATCCTTTATGAGCCGGTTATGCGAGGTTTCGGCCTTCGCATAGAACAGCCTGGCTCATAGTTGGAACCTATTTTTGAGGAGCGGAATGCCTGTTTGCTCGTGTAGTTGAGACGTGGGGTACCGCCTAGGAAGGTGCAGAGCGAGCTTCAGCGCTCGATTCTGCACGCTCTTTAATGCACCGATGTGTACGTCTGCTGCATTTCCCCACACCACTGCTGCGTACTCCAGCACTAGTCGTATAAGTACCAGGTAGAGTGTAATGCCATGGTGTGGGGAAAGGGTCGATGTGGGTTTTAACACAGGATACAGGACTCTCAGTCGTCGCCTTTGATCGAGAGTGACTCCGAGGTATTTTCTGGTCTTGCTCCATGGGATGGGGCCTCCCATGATGCTGACCGATTGGAGATCGGGCGGCAGTGCTCTTCTCGTGCAGATCACTGCCTGGCTCTTTGCGGCATTGTACTTGAGCCGCCACTTTGCCGACCATGCGTCCAGGACGTCACAGCCTAGCTGAAGTTGTCTCCTGGTCTCCGCTGCGTTCATGCTCCGCACGAACAGCGCGGTATCGTCGGCGTCTAGTGCCATCTTTACTCGTGCTGTCTGCGGGTCGTCCGCAGTGTAGGCTGTGTACAATAGGGCGCCTAAAACGGATTCCTGCGGTACTCCTGCTCGGATTTGCCGCCGTGTTGACGTTCCGTCGTCTAACCTGACGTTGAAGGTCCTTGGGTCTAGGTACGATTTGATCAGCACTCCGTGTGACGTCGGTACCCCGTGTACAAAGAGCTTGTACACGAGGCAGTCGTGCCACACGGAGTCAGATGCTCCGGTGACTTCTAGGAATACCGCCCCGAGGTATTCCCTCGTCTCCAGTGCTCGCATGGGTTCCTCGACAAGTCTCATGAGCTGGTGTGTTGTGGAGTGGCCGCTGCGGAAGCCACCTTCCGCCGTGAGGTGTTGTAGTTGCCGTTTGGCGTACAGACGCTGGAACACCTTGGAGAGTGACGGGAGTAGACTGATCGGTCTGTAGTTTTTTTTAAGAGGTGAAGCCCCTCCACGCCCACACCGGCATGATGGCCAACTCAAAAGGTCTACTGCCATCTCTTCATAAGAGTTAGCATTCACTAAAGTGAGGTGTCGCAGGGTGTGGGTACTGCGATGTTTGCGTACGTCTGGTTAGGGTTAACCATTGATACGCGCTCATCTGGAGATACATTGGTCGAAATCGGACGAAGGGTAGCGGTTTGATGGGCAGAGGAAAAAAAGTGCCAGGGCAAGAGCCAAGGGAAAAAACCTCTGCGATAGTTAGGTCGGGTGGTAAGAGCAGTAGCGGATGTCTTGCTGCCAGCGATAGGTCATAAGGGCAGGCTTTGTTAGTAGTTGCTCGCCGGCTGCCGCTGGGTGCCGGTGTAGAACTATCAACGTCAGCAACCTGCAACAGTTAGGTTATCATCGTTTTTCTGTCCGATAGGGCATATATCGGATGCTCAGTGTAGGCTGATGTTGGCGAATTGTTTGTGCGTCAGTGGGCGAGCTCGTCGGTGTCCGTGCTGTGGCCTGTTGGTTGGCTCTAATAGCAGCTGGTAGTTACCAGTCAGTGTTGCTGATATGCAGGGGCTTGCCGACGTTTGTCGCTTGTTTGCGTATGTTAGTTTACCATAGGTGGCTATGCCCTAGCTAGCAGTGTCTTTGGCCGCTTGTGCTTCCACCTGTGGTTGTGATCGTAGTTTCCCAGAGTGAGGATGAAAGGATTGTACGAGTGTCTCGAGTTCCTGTATAGTCGTGTGTGTGTTTATTTGAATACTTCCTTCAGGGTATCAAAGCGGTATTCATGGTGAAGATCCACAGTGCGTGTGTAGCGTGGAACGTTGCTAATGATTCGCAGCACTTTGTTCTGTATGATCCGCAGTCGTGTAGGAGCTGCATATCCCCAGACGGGAGCTGCGTACGTCGTCAGAGGTCTAATCAGCGTCATGTATATGGACCTCGACACACTCCTATTCAGTGTGCTTTCCCTTTTGAGCATTGGGTAGAGTTGTTTGAGCCTCGCGTGCGCTCGGTTAGCAACGTACTCGATGTGGTCCCCCCATTTAAGTTTCCAGTCCAGCCAGACACCAAGGTATCTGACTTTCTCTCGGAAACGTATTGGGCGTGTATGTAGTGTTATCGGTCTACAGTGTTGATGTTTGCGCAGTAGTTTCGGTCTGCGTGTGAACAGAACTGCTTCGCACTTGTCGACGTTTACTTTATTACGCCATCGCTCCAACCAAGGCTCAGCCGTTCTGAGTGCTGTCTGTATTCGTGAATTGATGTTCGACGGTTTCCAATCTTGCGCAAGGATGGCGGTGTCACCCGCGTAGACGGCTAACGTGTTTTGTGTTGCTGGGAAGTTGTTAACGTACAGGTTAAACAAGATGGGCCCCAGGATGCTTCCTTGGGGTACTCCAACTTGGATACCGTGTTGATTGTTTGCCCTGCACGTCAGTGTTGAAACACCTGTTCGTGAGATATGAGTGTAAGAGACGTAAGAGTCCGTCCGAGAAACCAGCTTAGCTTAGTTTGCGTATGAGTCCGTTGTGCCAGAGACGGTCGAAAGCCTTTTCGGTGTCCAGGAACACGGCCCCTGTGGCTTTGTTCATGTTGTAGCCGTGTGTTGTATGTTCGACTACGCAGAGGAGTTGTTGCGTTGTCGAGTGGTGATTCCTAAAGCCGAATTTCTCCGGTCTTAGGGTGTCGTTAGCGATGCAATGCCTAGTGATTTGTTTTAGTATTACCTTCTCAACAATCTTGCTGAGCGAACACAGCAGACTGATGGGTCGGTAATTTTGTGGGAGGGAGTAGCCTTTCCCTGGCTTCCTCAACATCAGGACCTTGCCCGCCATCCAAAAGTCAGGGAATTGTTGGTGTGTGAGGATGGCATTCGTTAAGTGTGTGAGGTATTCTACGGCTTTATCAGTGAACTCCTGGAGGACACAGTTTTGTATACCATCAGGCCCAGGGGCTTTTCTACCGTTGGTGTGCTTGATAGCCCATGTGATTTCATTTGTGCTAGTACGTCTTATTTCGTTGCGCGAGGGCTGGGCTACAAGTCGTGTAACCTCCTGGTCCGTTTCAAGTGTGAATACTGGGTCTGAGGGAACCAGATTCGGCATGAAAGATGCTGCAAGAGTTGCGGCCATAAGCTCTGCCTTCTCCGTCGCGGAGTAGGCTGGGCTGCCTGGTCCTTGTAACGGTGGAACGTAATGTTTCTCCCTGGTGAAGTGTCTGGCCAGCTGCCACACGCCAGGACATGCGGTATCCAGTCCAGCGAGTTCGTCCCCATTGCTCGTTTCTGAATGTTTGTATTTTATTCCGTATTATGCCCTGGTGTCAGTTGACGTGCAGTTTATAGAACGGGCGCCTGGTACGCTGCCAGTATCTCCTGAGGCGGTTCCTCATTAAGATAAGGCCCAGGATTTCCTGGGGCAGGGCCGTCGAGTGTTGTCTTGGTGTTGTAAATGGAACGGCGTAAGTCATTGCGTCTTGGACGGCAGTTGTGTGAGCCTCCACAGCCTCATCGGTTTGCTGCGTGTTCTTAATTTCGTGAGTGTCAGGAATACGACTCTCAAGCGTTTCCTTGAACAGTGTCCAATTCGCACGCTTGTAGTTAAGCATCCTGAGTGGTTCCATGTCCTGCAGTCTCTCTAACATGTGCAGTATTACAGGCATGTGGTCTGAGTCCAGATGGTTTTCAACCGTGAGGTTGAGTGTGCATGTGATGCCATTTATGAGGGCTATGTCTAACACATCTGGCCTATGTCGAGCATGTGTAGGCACGAACGTGGTAACGTCCGGCCCAAGTATAATGTAGTTTCGGCCTAGTGCGTGTTCGTACAGTTTCTTGCCGTTGGAGGTTCGTATTCGTGAGTTCCAATCGGGGTGTTTTGCGTTTAGGTCTCCAGCGTCGATTACTCGCGGTGCTATGTTGAGTACTGTGCTGATATCGCGTGTTAGTATGTTTGTAGGAGGATTGTATATCGATACCGGTGTGGTGTTGGCTCCGTTGAACTTGACGCTGACGGCCGTGGCCTCTACTCTTTCAAGCGCAGGGAGCTCGATGTTCGTGTGTTCTGTCTCGCTGTGTATGATGATTGCGTGCCGCCTGCCACCCGCTTGGTCGGTACGATATACGCAATACCCTGGGATGTTTAGTTGTTTTCGAGGCGTAAGCAGTGTTTCGTTCACAAGAGCGATTCGGATACCCTTTCGCTCCATGAACGCGCCATTTCGGCTTTTTTGCTTGCGATCCCGTTGGCATTCCAAAACAGGATCTGTGAGTTTGTGTTTAAGTCTGCGTTTCGGAGCTAGTGTGGCGTATTTTCCCTGTAGTAGTGTAAAAAGTGGTGTAATAGTGGCATGGACGCTAGTCCAGTTGAGCGTGCTCGACATGAACTGCATGAAGAGTTGTGAGACACACCCCATAATCTTCGTGACTATTTCGGTGGTCGTGCGTCCGGGCAATAATGTTTCCATTATTCTCTGGAATGTTGTCGTAATGTTGGTCATGTCGGCCTGCGAGTTATTGGTCGTGTTAGCGGCCGCTTGTTCCTGTGTTGGCGTCTGGTGAGGGCTGGCCTGGGGGTCGGCTGTTCGTGTGGCAGTTGTGGGCGCCTGTGTATTCTCTGTGGTGAGTGGGTGTGTTATATGGGTTGTTGAGGTGGTGTCCGGGTAGTGTTCGTGAGTGTTGGTGTCCTGTTGTGTGTGTACTTGTTGTGGTATGGTCGTGTTCCTCGTGCTGCGGCTGTTGCTCCTTCTCCTCCTCCTCTGGCGCTGTGGTCGTCCCTGTGTAGGTGCGTCTTCTGTAGCCTGTGGTGGGCTGCAATCCGCGATCTCAGGGGGTATGGTGGTGGTGTTGTTGCTGGGTTCGTGTGGTGTGCCCGGTGCGGGTGTGGTGGCAGGTGTTGTTTGTTGTATGTCTGTTGCTGGGGGTGTTTGCTGAGCGTCTCCTGAGCTCTGGGGCTCCTCTGACCGTCCCACGCTGCTGGGACTGCCAGTGACCACTCCAGCGAAGGATATTCCACTTCTTACTGGGCGCGGGGGCGGTTTCGGAACTGTGATGGCGGTAGGTTTGGCATGTTTAGCTATTTTGCGCCTGAGAGCTGCTTTGTAAGCAATTCACCCCCTGTAGTTTGCCGGATGGGCAGCACCACAGTTGGCGCACTTGCGAGGTGCTGTATGGGGGAGTTTGCAGCGTTGGGTCGTGTGACCGCCAGCGCAAATGCGGCAGCGTGGTGCGAGACCGCATCTGATACCCACGTGCGCAAAGCTCTGGCAGTTGTGGCATTGTTGGGGGGTGCGTGGCGTGTTGTAGATCTCGACATTGACGACCTTGTGAAGAAATAGCTTTAACTTCAGCAGGTCGCAGGACTTGGCCGTGTCGGCCAATTCCGCCATGTAGTTATGAGACGGTCTTGCTGTGCCGAACTCTGACATTCGGTTTACCCGAATGCACTCCCACCCGAGAGCAGAGAGTTCTTCGTGTACTGTGTCGGTCGGGGTTCGTGAGTCTATCCTCTTTATCACGTACTGCTGTGTTTTTTCCAGGACTGTCCTGTACGTGAAATGCTCTACCTTCCTTTAAGAAAGTCCAGTAGATTTGAGTAATCTGACTTGTTCGCCACGTACAGTGCGGCGTGTTCCCCAGTGAGCTTAGAGTAGTATGTTGTGGGGTTGTGTTTTTTGTTAAATTCCTTGTTTAGGAGACTTAGGTCTCCGTAGTTGTGTATGATGACTGGTGGGAAATCAGTCGCGGTATTGTTTGTGTTTTGCGTAGCTGCTTGTATATTTGTGGATGCTGCAGTCGCAGGGTTGTTTGTGTTGGTCCCTGTGTTGCCTATGTTGTTGGTTCGCGATGTAGATGGTGTTGGCAACAGCACTGGGCCGTTGCCTCGTGAGTTTGTGGGCTCACTTGTTTATTTGGCTGCTGTTTGCGTCTTGGGTCGACCTGGTACCACGGCTCGTCTTCGTCTGTGTTGGTTGTGTCCTCCGTCGGCTCTGGCTCCGGTTCCGTCGGTGCCTGGGCTGCCAGAGGTGAAATAGGGGGCATGTCCTTCGGTTTTTCAGCAGGTGCCTGTGTGTGTGGTGTGGGTGTTTGTCTGTGTGTGTTCACTGCCCATCAGCTCTGCGATCAGCTCCTGCTTTTCCGTGATCTGTTTGTCCTTCAAGGCAACCTGCTCTGGAAGGTGGACAAGTGGGATGGAAATGATGGCGGGAGTAGCCGGCATTTCCGCCTCTTGGGCTGCAGCTTTGCTGCGGGTAAGTGGTGGTGAAGCACAGGAAAGATCGGACATCTTTGCTGATTGGAGGAATTTTATTTGGATAGGGAAGAATGTACGACAATTTTGCTCTTTTTACGAAACGACAATTTTACTCTTTTTACGAAACGACAATATTTGCTTTTTCGGTGAAAGTGCGGTGTATCGTGTCCCTACGGAAGAAGCGGTCCCTACGACCTATCTGTGCGATATGCAATGCGCGGCGCAAGAGAGCGCGGGTTGAAGAGAGCGGCCTACAGTGCGCGGGGTTATCCGACGTGAACGGGCCCCTGACACTGAGATTACCCTACCAAAGAACGGGATAGTCCCGGTGGGGAGATTTGCAACCGAAGTTGCGGGAAGTTGAGCCGAAACTCTTGCCACTTAGCGCCCGAAAGCGTTAAGCGGCTTGCGCTAGTTCGTGCCGCTCAGAGCGTCACCGGCAGCTACGCCAGTTGCAGCTTATTTGAGACCGCTCTGAGGAGCTATTAGACGGGCAGCTACGCCAGGTGCAGAGAGCAGCGTTCGCTCGGGTCGGCTGCTCGACTGCGAGTGGGTCTGTAGTGAGCGAGCGACACGTCGAATGGATGCAGGGACCCCTTGGTGTTGAAGGTTCAGGCTTCAGTTAGCTCATGCCTTCTGTCAGAATGTTTATGGGGAACGAAGCTAATTGGTTTTTGATGTAGGAAGTGTTAATTTTGAGTTCTTGTGTGATGTTTGGTGGCGGCGTCTAGATGTTAGAGGCGAGCGGTCGTCATTTTCGGAAATTTGGTTATGTGATGGTCTGGTATGATGCCTATGTTTCGAATGAGTGGGTAAGGAGAGTCCTGCGAGTTGCGAAAGAATGTTTCTGATATCCTGATGATGATGATGTCTGTGATTGAGGGGAAGTTTGTGTTGGTGTATAAGTCTCTGACAGATAAGGGGCGCATTTGACGCCAGTCTCAGAAATTTGTTTTGGACTACTTTGACTCTTCTGATGTTAGTGTCACTGGCTAGCGACCAGAGTTCCGACCCATAAAGTATTGCTGGTAGTACTATAGTTTTACACATTTTAAGTTTTGATTTGACCGTGAGGCCGTTTCCTTTTAGCAGAGGGTATAGTTGATAAATGAACTGTGAGCCCTTGTTGCATATCTGTGTGATATGGTCCTTGAATGTAAGTCTTTGGTCGAAGACTATTCCTAAATATCGAATGTTGTCTTTCCAGGGTAGGACTACATTGTTGAATGTTATGCTAACCTTGGGGCTCATTCTGCGGTGGGTAAACATTATTGCCTGCGTCTTTGTACTATTTATTGTTATTTTCCACAGGTTTGCCCACTCCTGTATGGCTGCGAGATGTTGTTCCAGCTTTTTTGCGATGAAGAGAAGGTTTGGGCTGCTCCTATAGATGGCAGTATCGTCAGCGAAGAGTGAGAGATGACCTCCTGGTTGTTTTGGGATGTCGTTGGTGTAGATGGAGTAGAGGACTGGGCCCATAACTGAGCCCTGTGGGACTCCAGCCTCTATGTCCTTGGTGGGGCTGTCTGCACCAGAAAGATGTACGAAGAATGTGCGGTTCCTCAGGAACGAAGCTATAATGTTGATGTGCCTTGGACACCCTTGATTATGCAGTTTGTGTATTAAACCCTGGTGCCAGACACGGGCAAAGGCTTTGTCGATATCGAGAAAGACTGCTCCCGTGCTGTTCCGTATATTTTTTGGCAATGCAGATTGTTTCCTTCAGACGCACAGCTTGGTGTATGGTGCTATGTTCACTGCGGAACCCAAACTGTTCTTCTATGATGATGTTGTTGTCCTTCAGAAATATTTGGAGTACTTTTAGTATGATTCTCTCCAGGATTTTCCCCAGGAAACACAGGAGTGATACTGGCCTGTGATTCTGGGGAAAGAGGTGGTCCTTGTGTGGTTTGGGTATAGTTAGTTTTCCTTTTTTCCATGGCAGGGGAAAATAGTGGTGATCCAGGCAGGCATTAATTATGAATGTGATAAATTGTATTGCATTCGGCGCCAGGTGTTTCAGGTCGAGAGGACTAATGTTGTCTGGCCTTGTTGCTTTCTTGCTTCCTATAGTGCTGATGATGGTGGTGATTACATCTTGATCTATGTAGGTGAAGGACGTGGTGCATGGGGTTCTGGTGATTCTGTTAAGTTGGCGCAACACATGCTCCTCGTGGTCATCGCTTTCCTGATCTTCTGTGTTTGGTGTCCTAAATTGTAACTCCAGAGAGTCAGCCATTGTCTCTGCTCTTTCTTGGGGGTCATAGACAATGCCGTTACGCCCGTGTAATGATGTTAGGGCTGTGTTCTCCTTTTTCCTGGATTTAATCATCCGCCAGAATTTGTCAGTTCAGGTTTCCATGTCCGACAGGACTGTTTCCCAGCAGTTGCTATGGTGAGTTTGTAATTCTCTCCTGGCTCTTCTAGCTAGTTTGTACATCCTGGCCCTGTCACCAGGATCCCTATAGTGTTGCCATCTGCGTCTGTAGTATTTCTTTTCGGCGAGGAGGTCCTGGATATGGGCAGGGAGGTGTGTTCTAGATGTTGTATGGGTTATTGTTATTGTCGGCTTTTTAGCACAGTCCTGGATAATTTCGGTTATTTCTTCTATAGCCCTATTAATTTCTCTTCTTGTTCGCAGTGGGGCTACAGGAGGTGTTTTCTGCTGTGACATGTCAGTGAACTTTTCCCAGTTGAAGTGCTTGGTTTTGATGGATCTCGAGTCCAGTTGTCTGACTGCGTCCCTGTTTATTGCCAGAATCACTGGATTATGGTCTGAGTTTAGGTCATTTATGACCGAAACCGACGTCTGGAGTGTGAAATTTTTGGCTAGAAATGTCTAGTATGTCAGGTCTATTCCTGTCGTAGTGGGAATAGTGAGTTGGAACGTCTGGCGCAATGACTGTTGTGTCTCTCCGAGTGTTGAGGTATGGTCGGAGTATCCTGCCATTTGTTAGTAGTCCTGCAATTCCAATCCGCATGCTTGGAGTTGAAATCTCCTAGTAGTACTGTCTCTCCCAGGTTAAGGAGGGCGTCTAGGTCTCCTCTCTGTAGGTTGGGGGCGCCAGGTGGGTTGTATACTGCTGCCAGTTGTAATAATTTTCTCCAATTTTTGTTTCTATAGCGGTCGCTTCCGCTCTGATTAACCTGGGTGCCTGGATTTTCCTGTGAGCTAGTCTGTTTTTAACAAGTATAACTGTGCCTCCTCCAGGTCTGTTTCGCCTGTCAGTCCTGGTTATGTTGTAGTTTCTAATTTTTAGAGTCTCCTCTGGCTTGAGGTGAGTCTCTGTGATTAGTGCAATGTCGACATTGTGCGCGTCTAGGAATTCCTGCAATTCGATTTTTTGTTGTAGGATGCCGTTGGCATTCCAATTCATGATTATGGCTTCCTTATTAAGGGCTGAGAATGGACATCACAGCAGTGCAGATGATACTAAATTTTGTGATTGGGTCGGCCGCTTGTTGTAGCTGTGCCGCCGTGTCCTGGACTGTTCTGATTATTTTTGGTATGTTGAATTTTGTAAGGAGGCCAAGAATTTCCTGTAGATCAGCACCTATTCCTGGTGATGTGGAAGGTGCAGTGTCACTCTGCGGTTGGTTGGGTGGCGCTGTGTTAGAAGTGGAAGCTGTGTTCCAAGCAGAAGTGGTTTTTTGGGATTTTCTGGTTCGAATATTAGGAATGTTTTTGGCATCGTTGGCTGGGGCTGGAGGCGCGGGCGGCACGTTTTGCGCAGCCTTTGTTTGTTTCCTTTCCTGCCTGGCTTTCACTATTGCTAGTCTTGCAGGGCATTTAGAGTAGTTTGCAGTATGTGGACCTTCGCAGTTTGCGCACTTTCGTGTTGTTACGAATTGTTTTCCGCAGTCGGCCGTGCGGTGGTTTTGACCGCATTTGACGCACTTCGGTTTTAGGCTACAGTGTCTGGCGCCGTGGTGGAATCCCTGGCAGTTGTGGCACTGCGTGGGGCCAGTTGGGGTGCGGTAGGATTCTACAGAAACCTTTAAGAGGAGAAGTGATTTCAGTTTGTAGATCGCCTTTGCTTCGTCAGTGTTTTCTAGATGGACTTGAAAATTCGGCTGGAGCCGCTTTTCTGTCTGCCCCTCATCGAGTGTAGACGTTTGAGCAACTTTCAGTACTGGGAACCCCTGCTCCAGAAGTGCCTGTTCTACGAGTTTTGGATCCATAGTGGTCAGGAGCTTCTTGACCACCACCTTTAAAGGTTTGGTTGGTGTTCATTCGTGTGTGTAGTATTGTATGTTCTCGTTTCTGAGAATGGTGATGAGTTTTTGAAAGTCTTGGGGAAGCGGGAACTGAAACGTGATTCTGCCCCCTCTAGATTGCGTGTTCAGAGAACCTTCGAGCTTTGGTTTGAGTGCCTGCAGAATATTGAGGTAGTTTCTGGTGTCATATACGACAATTGGCGGCTCTCGCGGTCGTTTTTCGGAGGATTTAGCTGGGGCCGGTTTGTCCCCTGCGTCATTGTCTGGTAGCTCACGGAACCTGTTTTTGGTTTGTACCTGCGCTTCTATGATCGGTTCTTGTTCCATTTGACTTTCGTCAGTTACTAAGTTTTCTGGATCTGAGTCTGAGTCAATGTCGGAGTCATTTCGGAGATAGTTTCCGCTTGGGTTCGGAAGAACTCTCTCCTTGGTTCGAATCGTTTTTCCGTTTGTGTTTTCGATCGTCCCCCATTATCGTGTCATGAGTGAATGCGTTGTCTGTAGAGTGTTGTGTGTGTTGTGTGTGTTCTGTGTGGGCTGTATGATGTGAGATGGCCGCGGGAACCCCAGGGGGAACCGCGGCGGGCGGAAGTGGGTGGGATGTTGCTTCTAAAATTTCTGACAGTCGGATATGATGCGTTCTGAAACTCTGCCTTTGCCTCTGTGAACGCGGGCTGGTCCCACGTGAAGGGGGCCCTGGCTCACTCAGTCCCTGATTAACAGGCCTAGATTCCAGCTAGCCTGGAACACCGACGAACATCATTAACAGATCGGCGATCAGCGAACACGACAGTTTGCTGGCTCACAGACTCGCATGCGAGTTGTAAGCCTCGTCGAAGCGTCGTCTTTTTCACGCCCACGTGGTCGGAGCAGTCAGCGGGTCGCAGCGCGGCAGCGCAGACAAAGGCAGCGAGCGGTCAAAGGCGGCGGCAAGCACACGCGCGCCACGCAGCAGGAAGCTCCGTTCAGGGCGGAGGGCGAGCTCGGAATCCACCGGGTCTGTAGTTTTTAAAAGAGATGGGGCCCCTCCACGCCCGCACCAACGTGGTGACCAAACCAAAAGTTCTACTGTCACCTCCGTCAACGTGTTGGTTATCTAGTAAGTGGATCACAGGATGCTGGGCTGTGATGATGTCCGTGCGTCTCGGTAAGGCTACGCATTAACACGGTCCATCAGGTGATAGATAGTGGACGAAACGCGAGTGAGGGTAGAGATTTGAAGAGCAGAGGGGGAAAAAGTGCCATGGCTCGTGCCGTGGGAAAAAACCTCTGCGACAGTGGGATGGGTAGTAAGAGCAGTAGTGGCTTAGTAGCTGCGATAGCTCATGCAAGGTTGGATTTGTTAGTATAGGTATCATGCATCATAACCGTGGCAAGCGATGGCGATGTGTCCCAGTTGCTGCAGCTGCCACATTCCTGGAACAATCGAGATCGTTATACAGTAGTGGGAGATCGGCCATAGATCATCTCACTGTGTGGGGGATGTGTGGAGCTTGTTTGCATGCAGTGTACGGTACGGCTTCCCTGTGTGGTGCCAGTTATTCGGCAGAGTATTCCAGCTGGATATCCAGTAATGGCGTCTCATTAACAGGGGCTCATCTGCTCCGTTATGCTTGCATATGCTTGGCCGTAGATGTTAGGTCCTTACAAGTATGTCTTTTGGTCTTTTATGTTTCCATCTATTGTTGTGGTCGTAGTTCCCCAGATTAAAAATAAACGGGTTCTGCGAATGTCTGGAGTTTCTGTATAGTCTTGTGGTGAGTTTGTGGATTACCTCCGTGAGAGTCTCAAGTCGGTATTGCCGGTGAAGGTCCGCGATGCGTGTGTATCGCGGAGCATTGCTTATGATTTTGAGTACTTTGTTTTGTATGAGCTGCAGACGGCGCAGGCGTGTAGGCGCGGCGTATCCCCAGACAGGAGCTGCGTACGTCATCAGGGGTCGGATAAGTGTCATGTTCATAGACCTCGACACCCTTCTGTTCAGTGTGCTACGCCTGTTGAGCATAGGATAGAGCTGTTTGAGCCTCGCGCTAGCTCGGTTGGTCATGTGTTGTATGTGATCCCCCCAGAGTAATTTCCGGTCCAGTCAGACACCGAGGTATTTGACTTTCTCGCGGAAACGTATTGGACGTGCATGTAGAGTTATTGGTTTGCAGTAGCGGTGTTTGCGCAGTTGCTTCGGTCTTTTAGTGAACAGAACGGCTTCGCACTTGTCGACGTTTACTCTAACACGCCATTTCTCCAACCAAGGCTCGGCCACTCTTGAGTGCAGTCTGTAGGCGTGACGTAATGTTTGATGGTTTCCAATCTTGTGCAAGGATGGCTGTGTCATCCGCATAGATTGCCATCATTGTGTTGTGTGTGGTTGGGAGATCGTTTATGTAGAGGTTAAACAGTAGGGGCCCTAGGATGCTTCCCTGGGGTACTCCCGCGTGTATACCGTGTCGTGTTGATTGTTTTCCCTGCACGTCAGTGTTGAAACTCCTGTCTGTGAGGTATGAGTGTATTAGACGCAGCAGCCCGTCGGGGAATCCCGCGTCGCTGAATTTGCGGATGAGGCCGTTGTGCCATAGACCGTCGAAAGCCTTTTTGATGTCCAGGAACACCGCCCCTGTAGCTTTGTTTATGTTGAAGCCATATGTTTAATGTTCAACGACCCGTAGGAGTTGTTGTGTTGTGGAGTGGTGATTTCTGAAGCCGAATTGCTCCGGTCTCAGGATGTCATTTGTTATGCAGTGCCTAGTGAAGCGTTTGAGAATCACCTTCTCAACAATCTTACTGAGCGAGCTCAGAAGGCTGATGGGTCGGTAATTTTGTGGGAGGCTGTGGTCTTTCCCTAGCTTCCTGAACATCGGGATCTTGGCCGTCTTCCAAAAGGCGGGGAAGTGTTGGTGTTCTAGTATGGCATTCGTTGTGTGTGTTAGGTACTCAGTTGGTTTATCCGTGAACTCCTGGAGGACACGGTTTTGAATGTCATCGTGACCAGGGGCTTTCCTAGCAGCGGAATGCATTATAGCCCAGGAGACTTCGGCTGAGCTAGCATGTCGAATGTTGTCGCGCGATGGTTGGGCTAGAATGCGTGTAACCTCTTGGTCAGTAGCAAGTGTGAACGCTGGATCTGATGGTACCAGGTTCGGTGTGAATGACGGTGCGTGTGTGCGGGCCATTAGTTCTGCTTTCTCTTCCGCTGAGTATGCAGGTCAGTCAGGCCCTTGAAGCGTTGCGGTGTATATTTTCTCCCTGGCGAAGTGTCGGGCTAGTTGCCACACGCCAGGTCGCACATGTCCAGCCCTTGGAGTTTTTGGTTCCACTGTTGTGTTTATGTGTTTGATTTTGTCGTGTATGATGCCCTGTAGCTTGTTAATGTGCCATTTGAAGTATTGACGCCTGGTAGGCTGTCATTGTCTCCTGAGGCGATTCCTCATTGAGATTAGGCCCAGGATTTCCTGGGGCAGGGCCGCACTGCGTTGTTGTGAGGCGCGATCGGGTATGGTGCCTGCCATTGCGTCCTGGACGGCGTTAATTAGGGTTTCTACTGCCTCGTCAATTTGTGCTGTTTCATTAATTTCGTGTATGGGTGGGATGTGACTATCGACCGTTCGCTAGAACAATGCCCAATTCGCACGCCCGTAGTCCAACATCGTGCGTTGTTCCATGTGCTGCAGTGTTTCTCAACGTATAGTACTACAGGTTGGTGATTTGAGGGCAGATAGTTTTCAACGGCAACGTTGTGTCCATGTAATACCCTTGATGTGGACTATGTCGAACACGTCTGGTCTGTGTCCCCTCTGGTAGGGAATGTGCGTCGGTTCAGTTGAGGCTAGGGTAATGTAGTTTCTGCCTAGTGAATGTTCGTACAGTTTTTTGCCGTTGGGATTTCGTATGCGTGAATTCCATTCTGGGTGTTTCGCGTTCAGGTCTCCAGCGACTATTACTCGCGGTGAAATTTTGAGTAATGTGCTGATATCGCGTGTTGAAATGCCTACAGGGCTGTTGTATACCAATATCAGTGTGGTGTAGGCTCAGTTGAACTTGACTCTGACGGACGTAGCCTTGATTTTTTTCCAGTTCAGGGAGCTCTGTTTGTGTGCTAAATGTCTTTGTGTATGACGATTGCAGTTCCACCTGCCACGGCGTCGCCCGGTCGGTCGGTACGATAGACACAGTAGCCAGGAAAGTTTAATTGTTTGTGCGGTTTAGGCTTAGTCTCTCTCAGTAGCGCGACAAGGATTCCCTTGCGCTCCATGAACGCGGCAAATTCTGCCCTTTTGTTGTGGATCGAGTCTGCATTCCAGAACAGGTTCTGTGATAGTGTATGCGGGTCTGTGTTATGGGCCGGGTGTGGCATATTATTCATGTAAGGGTGTGAAAGAGTGTTGTGATGGCAGTGTGTATGACAGCCCAGTATTGCCCGGGTTCGGCGCTCATGAGCTGGGTGATGAGTGTAGTGACGGCCGTCAGTACCTTGGTAAGGATGTGAACGGTCGTGTGTCGAGGGAATAGTGTTTCCAGTATTCCCCCAGGTGATGTGTTGGTGTTGGGTGTGGCAGCCTGAGGTGCTGTTGCGGAGTTAGCGGCCGCTTGTGCGGGTATTGGTGTGGTGTTAGGAGCGGCATTTGTGTTTTGTAACAGAGGTTGTGGCGCCTGTGTTCCTTCTGTGGTGAGGGGGATGGTAGTGTGAGTTACAGTCTCGGTGTCTTGTTGACTGTTCTCCTGTGTGTTGCTGTTCTGTTGTTGCTGCGTGGCCTGTTGTGGTGATTTCGTGTTCCCCGCCCTGTGTTTGCGTGTACGTCTATTCCTCCTCTGGGCTTCGGGGGGTTCTTGTGTGGATGTGTTTTCCTGTAAATGGTGCGTTTCTTCGCAGCACGTGATTTCCGGGAGTGGGGTCGTGTTGTTTGGGGGCGTAGGTGTTGGTACCGATGCTTGTTGGGTTTCAGGTGTTGCCTGTGGCTGTTGCGTGGCTGTTGCAGCGGTTGTTTCACGTGTGTGTAGGGCGCTGAGGTTCCGCAGCCTGTGCCGTTCCGCCAGGGCGTGCAACCGTGGCAAACGTTACGCCGTTCCTTACTGGGTTCGGCGCTGGCCTTGGGCGTGGTATGTCGTACAGTACCCTGCTTCTGTCTTGTTTTCGCTTCAGCGCCTGTTTCTATGAGTTGCACTGTCTGAAGTTTGCCGCATGGGGCCCACCGCAGTTGGCACAGCGTCGCTGGTTTGGCTGTGTTTGTGTGCAAGTGTTGGATCTGTGATTGCCAGCGCATCCGCGGCAGCGAGTTGCCAGGCCGCAGCGGAGGGCCGAGTGGCCGAACCGCTGGCAGTTGTTGCATTGTTGGGGGACGTTGGGTGGTTCGTGAAGTTCTACACGATCAGAAAACTCTTTATCTGCAGGATGGCGCGGGAATCAGCCGTGTCGGCTAACTCAACCATGTAGTGTGGTAACGGTGCGTGTGTACGGAACCCTGTCATCCGGGAGGCACTTTTACAGTCGAATCCCAGATAACAAAGGGCCGCCTGTACTGTCTCGTTGGGGGTACTGGGATCCACTTCCTTGATCACGTACTGCTGGGTTCTCTCGTCCAGCGTTCTGTAAGTGTAATGTTCGATCTTCCGATCTTTGAGGAAGATCAGAAGATCTTTATATTCGTTGTCTGTGGCAACGTACAGTGAGGCCCTATCCCCGAGTACTTTGCGTGTAGTGCACTGTTAATGTGCCCTTCCGCGAATGCAGTGTTAAGGGCACTAAGGTTCCCATAGTTTTGTATAACGACTGGGCAGAAACCAGTCTTGTGTTGTGTGGGCACCGCTGTGGCTTTGTTGTTGTTCGCCACAGCTGTTTTTGCGTGTTGTTCGTGTTAATATAGTTGCTAGCTTGAGATGAGGTAGTAGGTGTAGGCAACAGCGCCTTTCGGTTGCCTAGCGAGTTTGGATGCTCGCTTGTTTGTGCTGGTGTTTTTCTGGGTCTGCGTTTTGGGCCCTCCGCCTGCCAGGGCTCTGTGTAGTGGTTTTCTGTGTCCCCATCCGCCGCCGCTGCCTCGATCTCTTGAGGCCGCGGCGTCGGTGGGATAATGGTACATGACTGTCCAGTGACAGGTGAGTGTAAGGTGATGTTGAGAGTAGTTGTTTTGGTGGGGGGATTGACGGACTGCGCTCCTTTATACTCTCCGCTGCGGAACGCCGATGGCGCTCCTAGCGGTGGGCGGCGGAACTACAGCGGCGTCTTCGGCGCAAAGGGTGCGCGGGCGCTGACGTCCTAGGGAGCGTCCTAGCGGGGATCGAGATAGAGATGTCGGCAAATCCTAGGACTGATCGATGGGCAAGTCTTCTCAGCTCGACTCTCCACTCGGAGACGACGACTGGCGCTGACTGATTGACAACCGATTGACCGTCGACTCTGAGCGGTAGCGGACGGACAGAGTATCGTGTCGGGCAATTTTTTATTGCCCAGTAGTACCTAAAGGGCCAGTGGACTTCGCCATTCTGCCTTCTGTCATGAGGTAGGGGTTTTTACATGATTTATTTACATGAGTTAGTTGCGTCAGTGCATACTGTGTTGTATGTATGTGTTATACTCCGAAGTGTTGAGTTATCGTGTTTTTCGGATGTTTGTAGTTTACATGAAACGGGTCAGAGCTGAGCGACGATATGAGGTAGTGTGGAGATTGTTCAGAGGATGTATAGAATGATTGGGTTTTCTGCTGAATCAGTGTGGTGATGGTTTGCTATAATTCTCAGAGCCTTATTCTTCAGGACCTGAACTTTAAGGTGATTGTCTGCTGCCATTCCCCAGACCTCACAACCATAAAATAGTGATGGAAGGACCACCATCTTCCATATCTTTAGTTTAGTTCTAGTGGTCAGGCCATTGCCTTTTATCTGTGGGTATAGGTTATAGATGCTGCCGAACCTCTATTACATGCATCAGTAATGTGGGAGTTCCACAGCTGTTTTGCATCGATCTTTAGGCCTAGGTATTTTATTTCGTTACTCCAGGGGTGATCTTTCCCGTCAATGGATATTTGACGGTTTGGAGGCCTCCTTCTGGTGGCAAACATGATTCAGTTAAATTTCTCGTCGTGTCTTATTTTCCAGATATTACACCATTGTGTAATTGCCTCTAGGTGTGTCTGAAGGTGATGTACGTAAATTAGGTTCGGGTGGCTTGCCTAGACGGTCGTATCGTCCGCAAACAGTGCTATGTGTGTGTTGGGACGTTCCGGTATATCGTTAGTGTATAGACTGTACAGGAACGGCCCCAGGACAGATCCTGGGGGGACGTCTGCTTCAATGGTCTTAAGGCTACTTCTGTTACGTTCTAACATGACAAAAAATTTTCTATTATCTAAGAATGAAGCCAGGATTTTAATTAAATGTACAGGGGAGTCCATTGGTAGAGCTTGTAAGTTAGGCCGTCCTAACAGACACAGTCGAAGGCCTTTTCCACATCTAAATAGACCGCACCTGTGCTGTGCTGTGCCCTTCAGCCCTGGCCTTACATTTATGTTCGATCACTCGGGTGGTTTGGGATATGGTAGTGTGTCCATCACGAAAACCAAATTGCTCTGATGGTGATATTGTGTTCTGTGAGGAAGGTTTTAAAGGCTATTAGGATGAGACGTTCTAAGATTTTTCCGAGGGAACTGAGGAGTGATATAGGGCGGTAGTTCTGTGAGAATAAGGGATTTTTGTTGGGTTTTGGAAGGGTAATGACTTTGGCTATTTTCCAGGAGGATGGGAAGTACATCTTCTGGAGACACGAGTTACAGATTTATGTAAGGTAGAGCAGTGGGTGGTAGATTCATGAGCTGTAAATTCCTTATGCCATCTGGACCAGAGGACTTGGAGTTGCCCAGCTCTTTGATAATCGGACAGTCTGGCATGTGACAGGCTGGATGGATGTTGGTGACGCGCGTCACAGGATCCTGGGAACCTCCCTCTCTACTCGTTCCTCAAGGGCGTCTGCTTCTTCGTGGGTCCTGAATTGGAGTTCAAGAGAGTTGGTTATGACCTTCGCTTTCTGAAAGGGGGGGGGGGGTCATAGACGAGGGCATTCTCTCCATGCAACGGCTGGATGCTTCTGGCTTTTTCTCTTCTTTGCTTGACTGTCCTCCTGAACTTCTGGGGATTGTTTTCGCTTTGTTTTAGGGTGTCCTTCCAACGAGCACTCCTGTACTCGGCTATTCTGGTTCGGAGTTCTTGGGCTCCGTTTAGTACTGAGAAGTGCTTAGAGTTCATCTGGCAGGTCCTGTCGGCCCCTCTCGTAGCGGGTTTTTATAGTTGACTGACGATGGCATTCATTCACTATGGTGGTGAATCTTTCTATTGCATTATCGATGTGCCTTCTACTGTCCGGTGGTGTTTCTTCTGTGTGAAGGCCCACCAAGTTGATGTACTGTTCCCAGTCTGTCTCGTATGTGTAGTAAACATTTCTGTCTGACACGTGTCCAGCACCAGCTAACTCTAATGTGACAGGATTGTGGTCAGAATCGAGTTGATTTAGGACCGTTGGGTTTTGTGCCCAGGGGAAGTTTTTAGTCACGAAGATGTCCAGGATATCTGGGCAGTTCATTTCCCTCCTTGGGAAGTGGGTGGGCTCTTCAGGTGCAGTTAGGCTAATGTTGTTCCTTCCTGCAAGGTAGTTCCTAAGTGCAGTGCCACTGGCGTTATTCGCCCTACAGCCCCACAGTCTGCTTTTTGAGTTCAAGACTCCACCAATAGCGACTCTGTGGCTTAAACCTAAAACTATATCTAGGTCTCCTGGAGGGATACGCCAATCAGGAGGGTTGTAGGCTGCTACTAAAACTATGAGGTGTTGGCCTATTTTGATTTCAATGACCTTTGCTTCCACTGTGGTCGGGGGAGGGGGGGGGGGGATTGTGATAAGTCTATGTGGTAGGGTATTTTTAACTAAAACTAAGGTTCCACGTTTAGGCCGGTTTCAGTGTATGATATAGTTTCTAATAGACAGGGATTTGTGGGGTTCTAGGTGCGTTTCAGTGACGAGAGCCACAACTATTTCTTGGTCGTCGAGAAGGTACTCGATTGTGTTTTTGTTTGGAGATGCATCGGCATTCCAGTTTAATATAGTGACGTGGTCATTGCGTCTAAGGTCCATTGACGAATGTCGTGATACCCTGAGCAATTACCGTTATCTTAGACATGGTGTCTGGCGCTTGTGTCAACCGCTGCAAGGCGGTCTTCCCAGTATGAAATAAGTGGGTCAGGTTAAAGTTTCCGACCAGGCGGAGAATATCTCGGAGTTGCTCGAACTCTTCTCCGGAACTGTTTTGTGCAGGAGCGGCTGCTGTAGGAATGTTCCATGACGAGCGGCGCGGCTGTGGTGCTGCAGCAGTCCCGACAGGGTGGGTAGAAGAGGAGAGGTGAGTGTTTGGTCTTGTAGCAGGCAGCTGTGTGGTCGGCTGCTGTTGACTTTGTCTTAGGTTTGGATAGTTTTGTGTGTTCATTGCAGGAGCTGGTGCTCTAGGCACAGCAGCCGCCTGTTGTCCAGTACTGGATCTCATTTGTTGGGTCATTGCAACCCAAGTGGGACATCTTTTGTAGTTAGCTGGGTACACCCCTTGACAGTGATGCACTTCGGTGGGGTAGATTTTGGTTTTGTGCAGAGTTTACTTAGATGATCTCCGCCACATTTAACGTGGTGGGGGTTTGCAGTAAAATTCCTGGAGCCATTGTTAAACCGTTGGCACCTGTAGCATTGTGTTGGTCCATCTGACACTTTATATGACTCAATTCTACATTTGAAGTCGAATAACAATTTAACTTTGTAGATGGAGTCCCAGTTTGGCGTCCTGGTGTGACGCAGTACATGAGCATTTTTCCCACTTCCTGCTTCCCGTCTACCTCTTCGATTTTTTTAAGGCGATTACGTTTTGCACGTCACGGCATAGTTTCTTGATTGCGTCCATGACTTGCATGTCTTCCGCCTCAATGGGGAGGTCCCTGACCACGACTTTGACAAATTTCTTGGGGTCTAAGTCGTACATGTGGTATTGAATTTGTCTTAATTTGAAGTTTTCGACGACGTATTGATAGTCACCAGGGTTATTTAATTGGATTTTTATTGTGTCCTTCCTGTAGGCGCACAAGGTTTTACTTTTAAGACCTGGTTCAATTCTTTTACAAGTTGTAGGAATCCCTTAGTCATGTAGCAGACTATAGGGGAATCTTGAATTTACGAGTACCGTGAGATTGGGAAGGGCCTGGCTGGGGAGCGTCAGCAGCGTTATTAGAGTGTGCCTCAAACCTATTTCTGGTGGGTACATTCATCTCCATATCCATGTCCTCACCGTCCTGGTGTTAAGGAGTAGCGGCAGCGGCCGCTTCCTCCTCAATCGCCTGCCTTTTGGGCTGGCTTCCAGATATTGCATCTGATTCGCCTGTTGTACGTGATTATTTTCATGTACTGTCAAGTGATAGCATGATTAGGCTGTGATAGCCCTGCGGGATGCAGAGCGGACTGGGTTGGGGTTCTGCCCAGGGTTAGTGAGCTCAGATGTCGGACAGTTTCGGAAGTTCACCAGTCTACACGCTAAAGTTGTCAGATGCACCTTTCCTTTAACACCGCTCGGTATCTGGGGGAGCTGACGCTATTCTACACAAGCGCGGGACACCGGGCAGCGCCACGAGCCCTTACTTGGATAAGTCCCTATCGGCGGAGGAAGCAGAGCGGGAGCTACAGCGTGATGTACTGCTGGTGGTTGGAACGCGACAATCTTGCTGCTAGCAGAGCGCAAACGCTAAGCTAGCATCGCACCATGTGCTCAGAGCAGTGAAGCCGGCCAGGAATTCCCGCTGCGAGTGAACAAAGACGGAGGCAAGTACACGGGCGTCTATCCTCTGCGGCAGCTAGCGGCTGAATGGGCCTGAACGTAGCGGTCGGCGGCCCGCGACTTAGAGCCGCGCAGTGACTCAATGGGAGCGGCCCATTATTCAGACGGAGCGCTGCGTAGAAGCCCCAGCCAATCAGCAACAAAAAATAAAGGATGGGGCCCCTCCACGGCCAAACTAACGTGGTGACCAAACCGAAAGTTCTACTGTCACCTCCGTATAACATGTTAGTTTTTGAATCATGAGTCACAGGGTGCGGGCTGTGATGTTATCCATGCGTCTGGATAAGATTACTCATTAACATGGTCCATCAGGAGATAGAAAGTGGATGAAAGCGATCGAAGGGTAGCGGTTGTAACGCAGAGGAAAAAAAGAGCCAAGGCAAGCGCGAAGGGAAAAAACCTCTGCGACAGTAGGACGGGTAGTAAGGGCACTAGCGGCTTGCTGTCTGCGACAGTGCATGCAAGGTGTGGTTATGTTAGTGCGAGGTATCGTGCATCGTTACCTTTTGTCGTTGCTAAAGCTCATTGTGGGGCTTGCTGCAGTTGCTGTGTCCCTACAACAGTTAAAGGTCGTTCTACATTAGTGGGCGATTGGTCATAGATCGGCTCAAGACAGTGTAGGGGGTGTGTGTGGTTGGTTTGCGTACTGTGTACAGTACGGTTTCCTTGCGGTTGCCTGTTTTTCGGCTGGTCGAGCATCTGGGGTTGCCAGTAGTAGCTGTGTTGCAGGGGCTCGCCAGTAGCGTGTTAGCGTGCTATGGACCATAGATGTTTTGTTAATAGCCAGTAATGTCTTTGGTCTGTTATGCTTCCATCTATGGTTGTGGTCGTAGTTACCCAGAGAAAGGATAAACGGGTTGTGCGAGTGTCTCGTGTTATTGTACAGTCGTGTGGAGAGTTTTTGGAATACCTGCAAGATAGTATCTAGCCGGTATTCCCGGCGAAGGTCCGCGATGCGTGTGTAGCGCAGGTTGTTACTTACGATTTTGAGTTCTTTGTTCTGTATGAGCTGCAGGCGAGTTGGCGCAGCGTATCCCCAGACAGGGGCTGCGTACGTCATCAGGGGTCGAATAAGTGTCATGTACATGGACCTAAACACCCTTCTGTTCAGTGCGCTATGTCTGTTAAGCATAGGGTAGAGTTGTTTGAGCCTCGCGTTAGCTTTGTTGGCCACGTGTTGAATGTGGTCCCCACAGAGTAGTTTCCGGTCCAACCAGACACCGAGGTATTTGACCTTCTCCCGGAAACGTATTGAGCGTGTGTGTAGTGTTATTGGGTTGCAGTGCTGATGTTAGCACAGTTGCTTCGGTCTTCTAGTGAACAGAAGGGCCTCGCACTTGTCGAACTTTACTCTAACACGCTATTTCACCAGCCAAGGCTCCGCCGTTCTGAGTGCAGTGTGTAGTCGTGAATTAATGTTAGACGGCTTCCAATCTTGCGCAAGGATGGCGGTGCCATCCGCGTAGATTGCCACCATCGTGTTGTGTGTAGCTGGGAGGACGTTAATGTAGAGGTTAAACAGTAAGGGCCCTAGGATGCTTCCTTGGGGTACGCCTGCCTGGATACCATGTTGTGTCGATTATTTTCCCTGCACGTCAGTGTTGAAACTCCTGTCCGTGAGACGTGAGTGTATGAAACGTACGAGCCCATCGGGGAACCCTGCGTCGCCGAGCTAATGTGGCCCTCCTTCCTTTCTGGGCTGCATACCTTCCTTTTCCGCATCCTTCCCTATCCCCCATCAGCCCTGTGGAAAGCCTTTATGCTGAGACTGCTGAACCTCCGCTGTCCAATCGGCGAGCAGTCCTTCTGAGTCGTAATGCTAGCCATCTGACTTCCTTGCCTGCTAATCCAGCCCATGACCTTTTTTTCGACGCCTTCTTTGATGTAGGGTATGCAGGCCGCCCCTCCTCCCTACTACCACCGGGAGTTCGCTTCCGTCAACTGCTCCATTCTCTTTCCTTCCGCTTTCCTAAAACCTTCTTGACAACGTGGCGTACAGCACCGCCTTGGCTCCGTCCCCGGATCTGCCTGCTCCGTGACCTTTGTCGATTTCCCAAGGATAGTACCCTTTCACTTGTTTATCGTCGGGCATTTGCTGCTCTGTGCACAAATGACGGAAGCCACATATATTTACACCGACGGCTCGAAAACATCGTTAGGTGTAGGGAGTGCCTATATTGTTGGCGACACCCCAAATCACTTTCGGCTTCCCGACCAGTGTTCGGTTTATACTGCGGAGCTTTACGCTGTTCTCCAGGGTGTCCACTACATCCGCCGCCATCAGCGGATACAATTCGTTATCTGCTCAGATTCTCTCAGCTCTCTCCTCGGTCTCCAAGCTCTTTATCCTGTGCACCCTCTGGTCCACCGGATTCAGGACTGTCTGCGCTTGCTCCACCTGGGGGGTGTCTCGGTGGCGTTCCTCTGGCTCCCGGGACACGTTGGTATCTGTGGAAATGAGGCGGCCGATATTGCAGCCAAGGCTGCAGTCTCTCTTCCTCGGCCCGCTATTCAATCGATTCCCTTCGCCGATCTACGGAGCGTTCTATATCGACGTGTTGTTCATTTATGGGACACGCATTGGTAGACAGTTACCCATAATAAATTGCGGGACATGAAAGCTCTTCCTTGTGCTTGGACCTCTTCCTCCCGAACGCGTCGTCGGGAGGAGGTAATTTTAACTAGACTCCGGATAGGGCACTGTCTTTTTAGCCCTCGACATCTTTTAAGCGGCGATCCTCCCCCACTCTGTCCCCACTGCTCTCAGCTGTGGACGGTAAGACACCTTTTAATTGAATGCCCCTATTTTAATCCGTTACGCTCCCGTCTACAGCTATCGCCTGATATATCGTCGATTTTAGCAGATGACACGCGCTCAGCCGACCGCGTTCTCAAGTTTATTAGTGCCAGTGAAATGACGTCAGTCATTTGAAGCTTTTTTTGGGGACAACCAACCCCTTTCAGTAGTGGATTTTTAAGCCTTCCTTCTGCTTTTAGTTTCTCCAATTTTATGACTTTCGTTCCCATTGCTGCTGGTTTTCAATTTCGGCTTTTTACTGTTTCCTAAGTCACGGACCGGGCGCTAATGACCATAGAAGTTTTGCGCCCTAAAACCAAAACAAAAAAAAAGAAAAAAAAGATGTGGTGAGGGGTGGAGTAGTGTGTGTGTGCTGGTATCACTGGCTTGCTCACTGTGTGGCTGCATGTCAGTGTTTTGTTGTTGTTGGGTACTTTGTTGTGGTGCATGTGTGTTCCCACTCCTGTTACCTCGTGGTTGCCTACGCCTTCTCTGGGTTTTTGGTTCTGGGGATTCTAGTTTAGGTGTGTCTTCCCGTGTGTTGTGTGTGGATTCGCAGGCAGTGGCTTCAGGGGGTGGGGTTGTGTTGTTTTTGGGGACTGGTGTTGGTACCAGTGTGGTTGTAGTGTTGCATGTTGGCCGAGACGGCTTTGCTGTCGCAGCGGTCGTGTTAGGTGCGTGTGCTGGGCGCAGAGGTTCCGCGGCCTGCTCCGCTCCTCCTCCTGGGCGTGTAGCCATGGCGAACGATACTCCGTTCCTAACAGGGTTTGGTGCGGGCCTTGGACGTGTTATGGCGTTGGGTGGCTTCGACTTTCGATTTTTGCGCCTCTGCGCCTCTTTGTACACGTCGCAGCCCCTGTAGTTGGCCGCATGGCCTTGGCCACAGTTGGCGCAACGGCGTATGTTTTCGTGGATTAGTGTGCAGGCGTTGGATGCATGTTTGCCAGCGCATCCGCGGCAACGGTGTGCCAGGCCACAGCGAAGGGCCGAATGACCGAACCACTGGCAGTTGTTACATTGTTGGGAGACTTGTGGTGGTTCGCATATCTCTACCCTTACGTCCATCCGCAGAAGGCTTTTTATCTGCAGAAGGCCGCGGGAAGCGGCCATGTCGGCCATCTCGACCAGGTAGTGTGGTAGATGATGGTGGGAGCGGAAGCCCGTTATCCTGGAAGCACTTTTACAATCGAATCCCAGGATGTTGCGCGCCGCTTGTACTGTAGTGTTTGGGGTATTGGGGGTCCACTCCCTTAACCACGTACTGCTGTGTTCGTTCTTCAGCATAAGATCTTTATATTCGTTGTTAGTCGACACGTACAGTGAGGCACTATCGTCAGAGTACTTCATGTATAGCGTGCAAGGTGTGTGCCTTTCCGCGATTGTTGTGTTGAGGACACTAAGGTCCCCATAGTTTTGTATTACGACTGGGGGAAAACCAGTCTTCTGTTGTGCGGGCGTCGCTGCCGTTGGTGTTTCTGTGGTGTTGCTGACCGCAGGTCGGGTCGTGTTGTTGTGGTAGTGTTCCTAACCGGAAGTGTGGGTTTCGGTGTAGACAGCAGCGGCTTTCGGCTGCCTAGCGAGTGTGGTTGCTCTCTTGTTCGTGTACTGTTTCTGGCTTTGCGTCGTGGGCCCTCCACCTGCCAGGGCCCAGTGTAGTGGTGTTGTGGGTCCGCATCTGCAGCCGCTGGTTCCCCGTTGGATTCAGCTGCCGCAGTGGGACTGTAGTGCATGAGTCACCAGTTGCAGGCGAATGTAGTGTGATGTGGAGGGTAATCACTTGGGCCGCAGAGGTCGGTAATTAATCGACGCTGGTTGAGCAGTTCCTGCGCTTGCTCAGCCATCTGCCGATCCTTGTCGGCTAATACCTCCTCAACGGCGGCAAGCGGGACGTTGACGGGAACAGTCGACTTGCGCGCCTCTTTCGCTGCAGCCTTGCTGTGGGTTAGGGCTGGGAAGACACCGGCTGAATCTGCCATCTTGGTGTTGTAAGGAACTTCATTAGGCGTGGGTGGGCACGACAATTTTTACTTTTTCTGACTAGAAAAAGCTAAGATTCCCCTGCGGGTCCGGGGATTAGAATAGGCCCGCGGTATTCCTGCCTGTCGTAAGAGGCGACTAAAAGGAGTCCATCCCCCTCACGGGGGTAGTTAGCGCCTGCGTCCGGAGACGGACGGTTCCACGACCTATAATCGTGGTCTCTTTGGATTTTCACTTCTCGTTTCTTCCTTCCTTTTGTTGGTTCCTTTCCTTGCTCTTCTCGACCTCACTGTCTTCCTTACTCTTTCCCTTGACTTCTCCTTGCCTTCTCACTGCCTTTTTCTCCTTGCCTTCTCACTGCCTTTTTCTCCTTGCCTTCTCATTGCCTTTTTCTCCTTGCCTTCTCCTTGCCCTTTTTTCCTTGCCTTCTCCTTGCCTTTTTCTCCTTGCCTTCTCCTTGCCTTTTTCTCCTTGCCTTCTCATTACCTTCTTCTCCTTGCCTTCTCATTACCTTCTTCTCCTTGCCTTCTCATTACCTTCTTCTCCTTGCCTTCTCATTACCTTCTTCTCCTTGCCTTCTCTGGTCTCCGCCTCGGCGTTTGAGACAGTCAGTCCTCTCTCTCCCTTTCTCTCGTCCTTTTCCTCTTCTTCCTTCCTCCCTGTGCGTGCCTGAAGGCCGACCCACGCGTTCGCACGCGTAGCCGGTGACGGGGTAACGCGTAATTCCCCGCCCTGGGTAGACATGTAAGGCACGCGCGTACCCCCTGGTAAAGGCCAGGCCCGGGGAGGGGTGATTGCCTGAGCTGATACCTTCTGACCATGCCGATTGGTCCCTCCGTCTGTTTCTCGGGAGGTGTGACCTGAGGTGTAAACATTCACCTAAGGCGGGAGTGCCCTCTGAGAGGGTCCCCACAAGGAAGGAGCGCGCCATCGGAGACGCTGGCAATCATGGGGGATTCCTCCGCAATGGATTCTACTCCATCTCTTTCGACTTCGACTCAAAAACGGAAACGTGACCAGCCAACAGTGACAAAAGTACTACCGCCTGCCCCACAGTTCCTCGTAGTTTCTCGATCTGAGGACGGAAAGGATTTTTCCTCTGTCAACCCTTTCGTTATTCAGAAGGGCGTAGATGCCATAGCCGGATCTGTCAAATCTTGTACCAGGTTGCGAAACGGCACCTTATTACTAGAAACTGAGAGTGCCTTTCAGGCACAAAAACTGCTTCGGGCCACCCTCCTGTACACGTTCCCTGTCCGGGTGGAGGCCCACCGAACTTTGAACTCGTCTCGTGGTGTAGTCTATACTAGCTCCCTCGACGGATTGACTGATGAGGAGCTTCAATCATTCCTCGCTGAGCAGGGCGTGACGGCTGTCCATAGGGTCATGAAAAAGGTCAACAATGACCTTGTACCGACCCGGACAATTTTCTTGACCTTCGATAGTGTTAAGCTGCCATCGCGCATCAAGGCGGACTACGAGGTTATTTCTGTTCGCCCCTATGTCCCGACACCTACGCGCTGCTACCAGTGTCAGCGTTTCAATCACACTAGACAGTCTTGTTCCAATGCGGCTAAATGTGTCACTTGCGGCAGGGATGCCCATGAGGGTGACTGTCCACCTCCGTCTCCTCGTTGTGTGAACTGTCAGGGTGACCATGCCGCATCCTCCCGCGACTGTCCTGTCTATAAGGAAGAACGCTGTATCCAAGAAATTCGGGTCAAAGAGAAAGTGTCCACCTCGGCTGCTCGCAAGCTATTGGCTAGTAGGAAGCCCACGCTGCTCCCAGCGGGGACATACAGTACTGTCCTCGCCTCTCCTCGGACTACCCGGGAGGTAGCAACCCAGACATGCGATCTGACCTTCAGCACCACGGTCGTCCGTTCGGCCAGTGCTAAGATCGCGCGGTCGACGTCTCCTCTTCCTCCCATCGCCCCACAGACACGAGCACCTTCCTCAGCTTCTGCTAAGACGAAGACATCGAAGTCAGATGCACGGGCCTTCAAGAAGGAACCATCCCGTGCAGACTTCCTCCGTACCTCGACCTCCCAGCCTTCGACCGGTACTTCCACTACACGTCCTTCCAAAAAGGCGCATAGGAAGCACAGTTCTCCTTCTCCGCCACGGCGCATTCCTTCTCCTGCGCCACCCAGCGGTTGCCGCCCCAGGCAGTCATCTGTTTCGCCTGGCCGCACCGCTGGTAGCCGTACATCTGGCCGTTCACTGGCGGAGGAAGCTCCCCCTCCCGGCCATCCTCCCGAGATGGCCGATGACCCTGTAGACCACATGGACGATGACTGTCCGCCTACTGATAGCGGCGGCAGTGCTCGCTCGAAGACAGGCCCTAAGCGGCCTTCGAGGTGACCACTTCTCTCATCTTCCTTTTCTTACGATGGCACTTATTCACTGGAATATTCGCAGCATTCGCTCCAACCGAGAGGACTTGAAGTTGCTGCTCCGCTTGCACCGTCCGCTCGTCGTAGCCCTCCAGGAAACGAAGCTACGCCCATGCGATCAAATTGCCTTGGCACACTACACCTCTGTGCGTTTTGACCTACCCCCTGTGGTAGGTATCCCAGCTCATGGAGGGGTTATGTTGCTGGTCCGGGATGATATTTACTACGATCCCATCACGTTGCACACCGGCCTGCAGGCAGTTGCCATCCGCATTACTCTCCCCACTTTTACGTTTTCCTTTTGTACCGTTTACACTCCATCGTCATCTGCCGTTACCAGGGCAGACGTGATGCAAGTTATTGCTCAGCTACCTGCACCATTTTTGTTAACTGGAGACTTCAATGCCCACCATCCCCTTTGGGGCTCTCCAGCATCCTGCCCGAGGGGCTCCTTGTTAGCAGACCTTTTCAACCAGCTCGATCTTGTGTGCCTCAATACTGGCGCCCCTACTTTTCTTTCGGACACATCTCACACCTATTCCCATTTAGACCTCTCTATATGTACTCCCCAACTTGCACGCCGGTTTGAGTGGTATGCACTTTCTGATACATATTCGAGCGACCACTTCCCGTGTGTTATACATCTCCTGCAGCATACCCCCTCTCCGTGCTTCTCTAATTGGACCATCTCCAAGGCAGTCTGGGGGCTCTTCTCTTCCAGGGCGACCTTTCAGGATCAAACCTTTACAAGCTGCGATCGTCAGGTCGCACACCTCACGGAAGTCATTCTCGCTGCTGCTGAATATTCCATCCCTCACCCTCCTTCTCCACGTCGCGTACCGGTCCCCTGGTGGACCGCGGCATGTAGAGACGCTTTACGTGCTCGTCGACGTGCTTTACGCACATTTAAGCGCCACCCTACAGTGGCGAATTGTATCAATTATAAACGATTACGTGCTCAGTGTCGTCGTATTATCAAAGAAAGCAAGAAAGCCAGCTGGGCTGCTTTCACAAGCCCCTTCAACAGTTTTACTCCTTCTTCTGTTGTCTGGGGTAGCCTGCGCCGGCTATCTGGCACTAAGGTCCACTCACCAGTTTCTGGCTTGAAGGTCGCGAATGACGTCCTTGTAGCCCCTGAGGCTGTCTCCAATGCCTTCGGCCGCTTTTTCGCAGAGGTTTCGAGCTCCGCTCATTACCACCCTGCCTTCCTCCCCCGCAAACAGGCAGAGGAGGCTAGGCCACCTAACTTCCGCTCCTCGAATTGTGAAAGTTATAATGCCCCATTCACCATGTGGGAACTCGAAAACGCACTTGGCCGATCACGGTCCTCTGCTCCAGGGCCAGATTCTATTCATATTCAGATGCTGAAGAACCTTTCTCCTGCGGGTAAAGGTTTTCTTCTTCGTACATACAATCGCATCTGGATTGAGGGACATGTTCCCGCATACTGGCGCGAGTCTATTGTTGTCCCGATTCCTAAGCCGGGGAAGGACAAGCACTTTCCTTCCAGTTATCGACCTATCTCGCTTACCAGCTGTGTCTGTAAAGTGATGGAGCGAATGGTTAACTTTCGATTGGTTTGGCTGCTCGAGTCTCGACGCCTACTTACCAATGTACAATGTGGATTTCGTAGGCGCCGCTCTGCTGTTGACCATCTGGTTACCTTATCGACCTTCATTATGAATAACTTCTTGCGGAAGCGCCCGACCGCGGCTGTGTTCTTTGATTTGGAGAAGGCTTACGACACCTGTTGGAAGGCGGGCATTCTCCGCACCATGCATACATGGGGCCTTCGCGGTCGCCTCCCTCTTTTTATTCGTTCCTTTTTAATGGATCGACAGTTCAGGGTACGTGTGGGTTCTGTCCTGTCCGACACCTTTCGCCAGGAGAATGGGGTGCCACAGGGCTCAGTCTTGAGCGTCGCTCTCTTCGCCATCGCGATCAATCCAATAATGGATTGCCTCCCAGCTGATGTATCAAGCTCCCTTTTCGTGGACGATTTTACCATCTATTGCAGCGCGCAGTGTACACGTGTCCTGGAGCGCTGTCCAGCGTTCTCTTGACCGTCTTTACTCCTGGAGTGTCGCCAATGGCTTCCGTTTTTCTGCCGAGAAGACGGTCTGTATTAACTTCTGGCGCTACAAAGAGTTTCTCCCACCGTCCTTACGACTCGGTCCCGTTGCTCTCCCAATCGTGGAGACAACCAAATTTTTAGGCCTTACATTTGACAGGAAACTTAGCTGGTCTCCACATGTCATATTTGGCTGCCCGTTGTACCCGTTCTTTAAATGTCCTCCGTGTTCTCAGTGGTCTGTCGTGGGGAGCGGATCGAACCGTCCTACTTCGTCTATATCGGTCGATCGTCCGCTCCAAGCTGGATTATGGGAGCTTCGTATACTCCTCTGCACGGCCATCCATCTTACGCCGCCTCAACTCCATACAACATCGGGGTTTACGACTTGCGATCGGAGCATTTTATACCAGTCCCGTAGAGAGTCTTCCTGCTGACGCTGGCGAATTGCCACTCACCTACCGGCGCGATATACTGCTTTGTCGGTATGCCTGTCGGCTGCTGTCAATGCCCGACCATCCGTCTTATCGTTCCTTTTTTGACGACTCTCTTGACCGTCAATACGGGTTGTATGTCTCTGCCCTGCTACCCCCTGGAGTTCGCTTTCGTCGCCTCCTTCAACACCTTAATTTTTCACTCCCTGCAACCTTTCGAGTGGGCGAGAGCCGCACGCCACCTTGGCTCCAGGCTCAGGTCCGCGTTCACCTTGACCTCAGCTCGCTCCCAAAAGAGGTCACCCCCGGTTCGGTCTACCACTCCCGTTTTTTGGAACTTCGTTCGAAGTTCATCGACATGACTTTCATTTATACAGATGGCTCTAAGACCAATGACGGGGTCTGGTGTTCCTATATTGTCGAGGCACAAAGTTTCAAATACCGGCTCCATGGCCATTGTTCTGTCTTCACAGCTGAGCTCTTTGCCCTCTACCAGGCTGTTCTTTACATCTGCCGCCACCGACATTCTGCTTATGTCATCTGCTCAGATTCCCTGAGCGCCATCCAGAGCCTCAGTGATCCGTACCCGGTTCACCCTTTCGTACACCGGATCCAACGCTCTCTTCAGCAGCTGGTGGACGTCGGTTCTCCAGTTAGCTTTATGTGGGTTCCTGGCCATGTCGGTATCCCTGGGAACGAAGCTGCAGATGCCGCGGCCAAGGCTGCGGTCCTCCAGCCTCGGACAGCTTTTTGTTGCGTCCCTTCGTCCGATTTTAGCAGGGTGATTTGTCGGCGCATCTTATCTCTGTGGCATGCCGATTGGGCTGCACTTACCGACAACAAGCTTCGGGCCTTAAAACCTCTTCCCGTGGCTTGGACGTCCTCCTCACGCCCTTCTCGGCGGGAGGAGGTCGTTTTAGCCCGGTTAAGAATTGGACACTGCCGGTTCAGCCATCGCCATCTGCTGACGGCTGCGCCGGCGCCGTTCTGCCCATGTGGGCACTTGCTGACGGTTAGACACATTTTAATGTCCTGTCCAGATCTTAACACACTGCGCCTCGATCTTAACCTGCCAAATACTTTCGATGCCATTTTAGCGGATGACCCACGAGCAGCTGCTCGTGTTCTTCGTTTTATCAATTTGACAAACCTCGCTAAGGACATTTGATGATGCTGTTTTTTAATCCTATGCCTGTCAGTCTGTCTTTTATCGTGTTTTCCCTTTTAGTTGTTGTGGTCAACTTGTGCCTCGCGGTGTATTCTTAGAGTAGTCAGGGCGCTAATGACCATTGAAGTTGTGCGCCCTAAAACCACAAAAAAAAAAGCTAAGAATAGGCCCTACGGAAGAGGGGGAATGCCCTACGGCCTAGCGTGCGCCGTTGGTGCTGTGGCGCGGCACCTAAAGGAGGTGCGGAGGAAGAAAAGTGGTATACAGTACGCGGGGTGGTCCGACATGAGCGGGCACCTGGCACTGGTCAACCCTAACACAGAACGAGATAGTCTCGCTAAGGGAGTTTGTAAACGAAGTTACGAGTTGCTGTGAGTCGGTGACTCTTGTGACAATTAGCTTCTCCGCGAGCTACGCGGCTTTTCGACGAAAGGGAGCAAAGCTGAACCTTCCGCCGGTCCACCGAGCGCTACTGGCGCCTCGAAAGGGAACTCTCTGTAGAGCAGAGCGGTCAGCGAGGCCTAAACCCCAATAGCTACCGTTGCACCGGCCATCACCGGCTGAGAGCTCCTTCCGCTGCGACGGCAGGAGTGCGTCTGCAGTCAGCGACAGCACAACTCGTAGACGAAGAGTCCAGACATCGTTTTGCGTCGAGTCCACAGCTCGTTAATTTTTTATATTTTTATATTTTTTAGCACATTTCATGCCTTCCCCTTAGGGGGAAGGGCAGGCTATTCTAATGCTTACACTGCACTTTTTAGCCAGGGATGATGGTTCACAATTTTTTTTACTTGTTAATTACAGTTTGAAATTGTTTGCATGGAAAGGTGCTAGTTACATTTTGAGCACATTTGGGCTGATCATTCAGAATCTGTACATTTGATGATTACAATGCAAATTTTTTTCGGTATTATATACATTTTTTCATATAAGAATAAAATAAAAACGAAAATTAAAATAAAAATAAAATTTAAAAATATATAATACATAATTTTTCATGATAAAATACGTGGTTTTCCTTGTGGTTTAACTAATCGTTTTCAATTTTATTTCTATATTCTAAGGAAAGAAGGATGTATTATATTGGGGTTTAATAGAGATACATAATATACTTTGAAGATGGATTACCTGTTTGTATGAAACATATTGTTGTGATATGGTAAGGAACGGCGATTGGTAATAGGTCTTACAATTAATGTGGTTGTGGGGTTGTTGGTACAGGTAGAAGGGTGTCAGAGTTATTGCAGCTGTAGAAAGTAGATTCCCAAGTTATTAGCTTGCAATATACAATTATAGATTCATTGCAGTGGTAGAACAGGAGTAGGCGTCTAGATGATTAGGATTGGTGGTGATGTCGCTCGCTCAAAATGACAAGCCTTACCTGGGCTTGACTGTGAGTAGATTAATCGCCCGGTGCGCCACTCCTACCATTCTTCTTTGCTTTCGGGTAGTTGTGCCTCGCTTCTTGGATATTCTTCTTTTGAGGATGGCTGCTAGACCTTCCTCAGGCTGGTGGAACAGGGTTCTATTCCTTCATCAGGTCAGGCCACCGCGTGGTTGGCCTGCGGTGGATCTGGTAGCCCAAGTCTTTGATGAACTGTTTCTCAGAGTTTTCCTTCTCATAGGACTGGTGTGCTGTCTGCATATACCCATCTCGCAGTAGCGGAATGCCAGTATCTTTGTGTAGCGTTTGCGTGCTATATCTGCTCGGAAGGCGCATACCGACCTTCAGAGCTCGGTTTTTCACACTCTGCAGCGTCCCGATATTGGTGTCGGCCGCGTTTTCCCACACTAACGCCGAATCTTCTAACACTGGCCTCATTAGCGTCAGTCAGGTGTAGTGCGACGCCGTGGTGCGGAGGCAACGAGGTCGACGGGTGGAGCAAAGGGTATAGTGCGCGAAGTCGCCCTAATGCTTTGCCCTTGCCGTCTCTGAAGAGCGGCAGCCATGTCAGTCTTTGGCCCAGAGTAACACCATGGTAGCAGCTGGTCTTGCGCCACGGAATGGGGCCTCCCGCGATGGTAACCAGCGGCAGGTCACGTGGCAGCAACTTTCTTGAGGACACCACTGCCTGGCTCTTTGACAGCATTGTATTTGAGCCACTGCTTGTTTCACCTCGTTCCGAGCGCGTGACAGCTAAGCTGCATCAGTCTTCTAATTGCTGCTGCGTTCATACTTCGCACGAGTAGCGCCGTGTCATCGCCATATAGGGCCAACTACTCTCGTGCCAGCCGCGGGGTGTCGGCGGTGTAGAGGGAGTACAACAGGGGCCCAAGCACTGATCCCTGCGGCACTCCCGCTTGAATCTGCCGCTGCGTCGAACTTCTGTCGTCAGTGCAGAGTGGAATGTTCGTCCGGCGAGGAAGGAGCGGATCAGTACTCCATGTGGTGTCAGTACCCCGTGTACAAAGATTTTGTAGACGAGGCTGTTGTGCTACATGGAGTCGAAGGCCCTAGGAACATAGACTACCACTGCCCTAAGGTACTCTCGCGTCTCCATGGCGCGCATGGCTCCTTCCACCAGCCTCAGCAGCTGGTGGGTGGTGGAATGTCCACTCGTGAACCTGAACTGCTCTTCGGGGATGACAATCTTCTTTGACGTGACGCAGCAGCCTCTTGACGTAGTCTCTCGAATACCTTCGAGGGGGAAGAAAGCAGACGGATAGGACGGTAGCTGGTGGCCAAACGAGCATCTTCTTCGTCTTCGGCACTGGCACAACTTCCGCTTGCTTCCATATGCAAGGGAAGACCAGAGTTCGAAGGATATTGTTAAAGATAGTCGTCAGGGTCCGGTGGGCTTTCGCCGGCAGGTTTCGTAGGAAAATGTTGTCGATTCCATCAGCTCCTCGTGCTTTCCTGACGTTCAGCAACCGCAGCTGCTCTGCTACTTCCTGTTTCGCGATGGGTGTGATATCGTCATTATCTTGCCTCGCTGATAGGTACGTCGGATGTGATCCAGGTCCACGTCGTCCTCAATAGCTGTGGATTTCTCCGCGAAAGTGTCTGCTAATACGCTGGCGTTCTCGTCTGGGTGGCAGATGTAGTTCTGTTCGACCTGTAACGGCGTCCGCGTACTGCCGTCGCATCCTCCTAGCAGCATCCTTTCGTCGACAGGGTGCGAGATCTGGTCTGTTATACCTGGGGGGGGGGGGGGGGGGAGGGGGGCTGGATGGGACATAGGAAGCTCTGCCAGAAGATGATCCGTCACACCTGTCGTTGGCCTGCAGTGGATTGAATGGCCCAGTGCCTGGATGAGCATCTTCTGAGACCGTTCGGTTTCTTGATAGAAGTTTTGCGCCGATTGACGAAATGGCCCTTGTAACTGGGCAGTCGGGTAAAGCCAAGGCAGTCGAAGGGCGAGCCGAAGTGCTGGGTTGTGCACCTTCTGGAGCTCAGCAGCGTGTGTGTCGGCAGCATTCCCCCACATCACGGCAGCATACTCCAGCACTGGACGAACCAGTGATGCCTTGCCGAGGGGGGAAAAGTCTACGTCGGGTTGAGCAGAGGATACAGGACACGAAGACGCCCTGCAGCTCTACCCTTTACCTCTTGAATGTGTACACGCCACGGTAGCCTCTGGTCGAGGTTGACCCCGAGGTATTTAGTGGTTCTGCTCTACGGGATGGGGTCTCTGGCGATCATGACCGGCTCTAAATCTGGTGGTAGCAGTCTTTTTGTGAAGATTATTGCTTAGCTCTTGGCAGCATTAAATTTAAGTCGCCATTTCGTGGACCACGTCCCTAATGCTTCTCACTCTAATTGGAGATCACGTAGCATTTCACTCACGTTCATGCTCCGAACGAGTATTGCAGTGTCGTTGACATAAAGCGCCAGCGACACCCGTGGAGCATCCTCAGTGTAAATGGAGTACAGCAGGCGTCCCAGTACGGACCCCTGTTGTACGCCAGCCTGAATCGGACGTTGCGTAGACACTACGTCGTCCAGGAACACGTGGAATGTTCGGTTTTCCAGATAGGGCTTAAGTAGCACCCCGTGTGACGTCGGGACCTCGTGCATAAAAAGTTCATACACGAGGCCGTCATGCCACACGGTCAAATGCCGTAGAAACGCTCAGTAACACCGCCCCAAGGTATTCCCGGGTCTCCATGGCTTACATGGCCTCCTCCACAAGTCGCACGAGTTGATGCACTGTGGAGTGACCCTTGCAAAAAACAGAACTACTCATCGGGAAGCAAACTTTCGTCTTCAACGTGCCGGAGGAGGCGTTTGGCGTATAAACCTCAAATACTTTAGAGAGCGACGGCAGAAGACTGACAGGGCGGTAGTTTGCCGCCAGACAGGGTCCTTATTTGCCTTGGGATTGTTACCACTTCCGCGCGTTTCCACGTGGAAGGGTAGATCCCCGTGCGCAGAATTACGTTAAAAATGTCATTCAACGTTTGGAGTGCCCTTGCTGGCAGTTCAAGAGAGAGGATACCGACGATACCGTCGTCCCCTCCCGCCTTTTCAGGGCCGACCGACCGCAACTGCAAGGCTAGGTCTTCCACTAAAATCGGTTCATTGTATTTTCCATCTTCCCTGGCAGCCAGGAAGATGGGTAGTTGCGCTTCGACTAGGCGAACGTCTTACTCGTCCACAACCTCTTCCATAGGCGTAAAAGACGTTGCAAAGTGGGCTGCCAACGCATTCTCCTTTCGACCAGGGTGGCTAATGACGTCTCGTCCTGTCTGAACAGGTGGAACGCGACGCCGACGTGTCAGGAATGACTTGGCAACACGCCATACGTTGTCATCAGCAGGATCCAGTGTTGCCAACAGATCTGCCCACTCACTATTTCGGTGGGCCTCAACCGCCGCCTCCATCTCGCGGCGCGTACCATTTAGGCGAGATCTGATCCGTGGCTGACGCGTGAGTTCCTACTCACGGAAGAGTAGATTCTTTTCCCGAATCTTCTCCCTAATATCCTGCAGAAGGCGACGGTAGTAGACCTGTGGGTGTTGTGAGGAAGGTGGAGAAGCTGCCTCTGTGGCCCAGAGGGGTTGTTAAAGTAAGAAACTGCAGGGCAGTGTCAGTGCCAACTAAGCAAGGTCTGGGGCGTCTACCGAGAGGACCTTCTCTTGGTAGCGTGTGCTGTCCAGGCGTTTAAAGTTCGGGCGATGCAGCGGAAGAGCAGCAGCAACGATGTCCACGTCGTAAATCACTGGCACGTGAACTGTTGACAGTGCACAGCGTGTCAAGGCAGAGATGTGCTGTCCGATACCCTTAATAAGAGCAATGTCAAGCACATCAGACACGTGATGCACAGCGAAGATCGTGTGATCAAATTGCCCAAGCACAATGGCGCCATTTCTCTGGACAGCCCAGAGTAGGCGTCGGCCGCTGGCATTCGTGAGGTGGGCGGGAATTCCATTCAGAGTGCTTCACATTGAAGTCGCCCACAATGAAAACCCGCCCCCAACTGCCACTAGCGCGTCAACGTCTTGTTCGTCGAGAGTAGTGTTGTAACTGGATGGTAGGTTCTCTAACTTTGCCCGTTGTTTGAATATGGGTTTAGGCCCATCTAAAATTTAGGAAACAATCCTTTAACAGATTGAGTTTGAAAAGGTCGCAACGGATAACGCAATGATTTACTATGGGGCAGTCAGAGAACACTACGTCCCGTTAGCTACACTTGTCCCAAGAACTACGTATTTAGTAGCATGATTGTCAATGAAACAAAAGTGACACTATTTTTTGTCGTATAGGAAACAATAAATTAAACATTTTATCGTTTGCAGCTATTTCCGTGTTCATGTTGGCTACGTTTGTAACCAGAACCTAAATGGTAATACAAAAACATCTGGGAAAAGAAATTGATGAGATTAGAAACTATTAACACATTCAAGTACCTCTTTGTCCTTCGTTCGACAGAGACGTTCTGAAGGAACGTCTGGTCGCTTACCTGTCTTCCGAACAACTCCCTATAACCGTCGCGCGGAGCTTTGTCCGAACCGCCCGAGGTGGTGGGGGAGGCCCACGGCCAATCTCTGCTACGTAAACGTTTCAGCTTTGCTCATCTTTGGGCAAGCCCTCCTGTTCCTGCTGTCTGCTTTCCACCGACACCGTTTAGGTTGGTAGAAGATTAAGAAACCCACCACTTCTCTGGTTCGTCTGCTACTTCGTTCAATTTATTCACACTTGACCACACACTTTCAGGAAGGGTGAGAAATGGAAAGCAGGACACAGGACGTGCACATAAGACTGAAAAGAAATGTATCTACCCATATTTTTTTTTACAGGGATGCAGTTGTTGGAGCAGAGATTAATTAGTTGCATAAAGATTGATTTAATTTTGCGATTTTGTATGTCAGGTAGTATGGAGATTTGTTTTGGCACTTATTTAGTCATGTAACAACACCTGTTGTGGTGTTACAGTGTGAGTAGGCTTACAGGCAGCTACGAAGGTAATGTGACCAGTAGCGGTGAACACGCTGTGTCCCCCCCCCCCCCCCCCCCCCCTGCGGGTCCGGGGATTAGAATAGGCCCGCGGTATTCCTGCCTGTCGTAAGAGGCGACTAAAAGGAGTCTCCAATGTTTTGGCCTTAATGTGATGGTCCCCCTTGGGGTTTGACCTCCATTTTTCAAAATTTTACAGAAGTACGAGCCTTTTGGGGAAGGACACCTTACATGGTGTACCACTGGTCCTAAGTGCACTAAGACCTTGGCACTCAGCATTGCACCGGCGTTGTCACCATACCCATTATTCCTCCAATTGGGCCTAAACGCCTGATGGGTTGTCCACGTTACGCCCATAGTGCCTCTCCATCTGCACCAGCGATCATGATGGACTTTCCATGGCACCAGAAATCCAGCACGGTAGCCAGCCCGTTGTGGTGGGGTCGTCATGTACCCTCTAGGTTGTAGCCCCCTGACAACACAGGGATCGTACTGCCGATACCTGAGCTGCACCCTCCCCACGTTGGCCAAGGAGTAGATGCCCGTCTCCTTGGGGCATCAGGACTCCCGGCAATGGTCATCCTGCCAGGTGGCCCTTGCTGCGGCTGGGTGGCGCCCGTGGGGAGAGCCCCTGGTCGGAGTGGGTGGTATCGGGGCGGACGTTTCGCACATGAAACGTCAGCATGTATCAGGTCGCTCTGCGGCCGAGTCTTCCAAAAGAAAAGGTACGGTTTCTAGTTCTGGTTCTCCTGCCCTTTCCCCCTTGGCCACTCCATGGGAGGAGGGACAGGCCCGCCGGCTTGGGGCGAAGTACTTCCCCCGCTATTTGGTCTGTTCTCGAACAGATGGGGGGACGTTCGCCACCTCCAAGCCCATGTTCTTTGTTCAACACATTGAGGACGTCTTCGGGGAAATCGAGGCTCTCAGCAAGATGAGATCGGGCTCCGTTCTTATCAAGACCACCTCTGCCACACAATCGGCGGCACTCCAGGCGTGCGACCGCCTAGGGGACATCCCAGTCTCCATTGTCCCACATCTGGCACTCAATAGGACGCAGGGGGTCATTTTTCATCGTGACCTCCTGCTACAATCTGATGAGGAGCTCAGGGCCAACCTGGAGCGCCGCGGCGTGCATTTCGTCCGGCGAGTCCAGCGCGGCCCCAAGGACCGTCGCATCGACACCGGGGCCTTTATCCTCGCCTTCGAGGGGGACGTTCTCCCGGAGAAGGTAAAGGTGATGTGCTACCGGTGCGATGTGCGACCTTACGTCCCGCCTCCTATGCGCTGTTTTAGGTGTTTGCGTTTTGGGCACATGTCGTCCCGGTGTGAGGCTGAGCCCCTTTGTGGCGACTGTGGACGTCCTCTTCGTGAGGAACATACTTGCACCCCACCACCTCGGTGCCCTAATTGTCCTGGCGTCCACTCGCCTAGGTCCCCGGACTGCCCCGCCTATCAGAAGGAGAAAAAGATACAGGAACTCAAAACTTTGGATCGGCTCTCTTATTCTGAGGCCAGGAAGAAGTATGACCGCCTTCATCCCGTGTCACTGGCCACTTCGTTTGCCTCCGTTGTGTCCACTCCTTCCGCTGTATCCTCACCTCTATCCTGTCCCCCCTCCGCCTCCTCTGCCCGTCAGGGGGCTCTGCCTCCGCCTCCCAAATCCCTCCCTTCCAAATCCTCCTCCCCCGCGGCCCCCACCCCCCCTGCCCCAGGGGCCACCCTTCCTCCTCCTCCTCCTCCTCCCCCCACGCCACCTGAGAAGCGATCCTCTTCTCAGGCGTCCATCGGGGAAACGTTCCGGACCCCGGCTTCCGAGGTCCGGCGTTCCAAAACAGACCCCGCGCGTGAGGACCTTCTTCGGGTCCAGCCCACCATCCCTGTACCTCCTCGGCCTTCCAAGAAGGCCTCCAAGAAGAAATCTCTATCCCCCTCTCCACCCCGGCGCGTTTCATCTGACGCTTCATCCGCGAGTCGCTGCTCCCGGCCGTCCTCCGTTTCGCCGGGACGCTCTGCTGCCAGGCGTTCCGCCGGCCTTTTGTCGGCAAATGATGCGGCCCCTCCTACACAATCAGGGACAGCGGCCGCAGCTGGCGACGAGTCGATGGAACCGGATCCGCCTGCCGTCAGTTGTAGCGTTGTTGCCTCGCAACCTGGCCCTCCGCGGCCATCGAGGTGACCAGCTCTTCCCCGTCTCGTTCCCCCAACTTTTTGACTAGCAATGGCGTTGTTTCATTGGAACATAAGGGGTATTCGATCTAATCGGGAGGAATTACAACTGCTCCTCCGCCTGCACTGTCCGCTCGTCCTTGGTCTCCAGGAAACAAAGTTGCGCCCGACTGACCGTATTGCCTTTTCCCACTATACCTCGGAGCGGTATGACCTCGCCCCTGTGGACGGTATCCCAGCTCATGGTGGGGTCATGTTGCTCGTTCGGGACGATGTATATTACCATCCCATCCCATTGACCACCCCACTCCAAGCAATAGCTATCCGCATTACTCTTTCTGCTTTTACTTTTTCCGTTTGTACCGTCTACACTCCACCGTCATCTGCTGTTAGTCGGGCTGACCTGATGCACCTGATCGATCAGCTTCCCCCGCCGTTCTTATTGTTTGGCGACTTCAATGCCCATCATCCCCTTTGGGGCTCTCCTGCATCCTGTCAAAGAGGCTCACTCTTGGCGGATGTCTTCAACCATCTCAATCTTGTCTGCCTCAATACCGGCGCCCCGACTTTCCTCTCGGACTCTACTCATACCTACTCCCACTTGGACCTCTCGATCTGTTCTACCACTCTTGCCCGTCGGTTCGAGTGGTATGTCCTTTCTGACACCTATTCGAGCGACCACTTCCCCTGTGTCGTTCGTCTCCTGCACCACACCCCATCCCCACGTCCTTCGCGCTGGAACATACTGAAAGCTGACTGGGGACTTTACTCCTCCCTGGCGACCTTTCCGGACCGCGATTTTTCCAGTTGTGACAGTCAGGTCGAATACCTCACGGCTGTTATCATCAATGCTGCCGAACGTTCCATACCTCGTACTACTTCTTCTTCCCGTCGCGTTTCCGTCCCCTGGTGGAACGAGGCTTGTAGGGACGCTATCCGTGCTCGACGACGTGCTTTACGCACCTTTCGCCGCCATCCTACGTTGGCGAATTGTATTGAATACAAACGACTCCGAGCACAATGCCGTAGAGTCATCAAAGACAGCAAAAAAGCTTGCTGGGCCTCTTTCACGAGCTCCTTTACCAGTTTTACTCCCTCTTCCGTAGTTTGGGGTAGCCTGCGCCGGCTGTCGGGCATTAAGGCCCACTCCTCGGTACCTGGCCTGACCTCAGGTAATGAGGTCCTTGTTGATCCTGTGGCTGTCTCCAACGCCTTTGGCCGCTTTTTCGCGGAGGTTTCAAGCTCCGCCCATTACCATCCTGCCTTCCTTCCCAGGAAAGAGGCAGACGAGGCTCGGCGACCTTCCTTCCACTCGCTGAATCTGGAGACTTACAATGCCCCCTTTACCATGCGGGAACTCGAACGTGCGCTTGCACTGTCCCGGTCCTCTGCTCCGGGGCCAGATGCCATTCACGTTCAGATGCTGGCCCACCTTTCTCCGGCGGGCAAAAGCTTCCTTCTTCGTACCTACAATCGCGTCTGGACCGAAGGTCAGGTCCCCATGCGTTGGCGTGACGCCGTTGTTGTTCCTATACCCAAACCCGGGAAGGATAGACACCTTCCTTCTAGTTACCGCCCCATTTCTCTTACAAGCTGTGTCTGTAAGGTGATGGAGCGCATGGTTAATGCTCGGTTAGTTTGGATTCTTGAATCTCGACGACTACTTACTAATGTCCAATGCGGCTTTCGTCGCCGCCGCTCCGCTGTTGACCACCTTGTGACCTTGTCGACATTCATCATGAACAACTTTTTGCGAAGGCGCCAAACGGTCGCCGTGTTCTTCGACTTGGAGAAGGCTTATGATACCTGTTGGAGAGGAGGTATCCTCCGCACTATGCACAAGTGGGGCCTACGCGGTCGCCTGCCCCTTTTTATTGATTCCTTTTTAACGGATCGAAAGTTTAGGGTACGTGTGGGTTCCGTATTGTCCGACGTCTTCCTCCAGGAGAACGGAGTGCCTCAGGGCTCCGTCTTGAGCGTAGCCCTTTTTGCCATCGCGATCAATCCAATTATGGATTGCATTCCACCTACTGTCTCAGGCTCTCTCTTTGTCGATGACTTCGCGATCTACTGCAGTGCCCAGAGAACATGCCTCCTGGAGCGCTGCCTCCAGCGTTGTCTAGACAGCCTCTACTCATGGAGCGTGGCAAATGGCTTCCGGTTCTCTGAAGAGAAGACGGTTTGTATCAACTTTTGGCGATATAAAGCGTTCCTTCCGCCATCCTTACATCTTGGTCCCGTTGTTCTCCCATTCGTGGACACAACTAAGTTTCTAGGGCTCACGTTGGACCGGAAACTGTGTTGGTCTCCACATGTCTCTTATTTGGCGGCCCGTTGTACACATTCCCTTAATGTCCTCAGAGTTCTTAGCGGTTCATCTTGGGGAGCGGATCGCACTGTCCTGCTTCGCTTGTATCGGTCCATAGTCCGATCGAAGCTGGATTATGGGAGCTTCGTCTACTCGTCCGCTCGGCCATCCCTCTTACGCCGGCTCAACTCCATCCACCATCAGGGGATACGTCTTGCGACCGGAGCCTTCTACACTAGTCCTGTCGAGAGTCTTTACGCTGAAGCTGCCGAGTTACCGTTGACCTACCGGCGCGACATACTGCTGTGTCGGTATGCCTGCCGGCTGTTGTCTATGCCCGACCACCCCTCTTACAAGTCCTTCTTCGCTGATTCTCTCGACCGTCAGTACGGATTATATGTGTCTGCCCTGCTGCCCCCCGGAGTCCGCTTCCGTCGCCTGCTTCGACAATTGGATTTTGCCCTCCCTACCACCTTCAGAGAGGGTGAGAGCCCGACACCACCTTGGCTCCAGGCTCCGGTTCGTATTTATCTCGACCTCAGCTCACTCCCGAAGGAGGGTACTCCGGCTGCAGTGTATTGCTCACGGTTTGTCGAACTTCGTGCTCGACTTGCTGGTCACACCTTTATTTACACCGATGGCTCCAAAACTGACGATGGTGTCGGCTGTGCCTTTGTCGTCGGGACCGCCACCTTTAAATACCGGCTCCTTGACCAATGTTCCAGCTTTACGGCCGAGCTTTTTGCTCTCCATCAGGCCATTCAGTATGCCCGCCGCCACCGCCATTCATCGTATGTCCTCTGCACTGACTCACTCAGTGCTCTTCAGAGCCTTGGGGCTCCCTATCCGGTCCATCCCTTGATTCACCGAATACAGCAGTCCCTCCATAGTTTCGCTGATAATGGCGGTTCTGTCAGCTTCCTGTGGGTCCCCGGACATGTGGGAGTGCCTGGGAATGAGGCTGCGGATGCTGCAGCCAAGGCTGCAGTCCTCCAGCCTCGCCCAGCCTCCCATTGTGTCCCGTCATCTGACGTTTGTGGGGATGTCTGTAAGAGGCTTGTGTCCTTGTGGTGGGATGCTTGGTCATCCCTCCAAGGAAACAAGCTCCGGGCAGTAAAACCGCTCCCAACCGCTTGGACAACTTCCTCCCGACCATCTCGGCGCGAGGAGGTCCTTCTGACCAGGTTGCGGATTGGGCATTGCCGGTTTAGCCACCGCTACCTGCTCTCTGGTGACCCAGCCCCACAGTGCCCTTGTGGTCAGGCATTAACGGTGCGCCATGTTTTATTGTCGTGTCCCCGTTTTAGTCAATTTCGTGTTGTCCTGTCCCTGCCATCTACCTTACCGGATGTTTTAGCTGATGACGCTCAAGCAGCTGCTCGTCTTCTGCGTTTTATAACTTTAACTGGCTTGACCAAAGACATTTAACCTTTTACTTATTTCATCTGCATCTTTGTCCGGTCCTTTTGATGTCCCCCCATCCCCTTGAGTTTTAGCAGGTTCCTTGTGCTCTGACACCAGTGACTGGGCGCTAATGACCTCAGCAGTTGAGCGCCCTTAAACCCTACCAAAAAAAAAAAAAAAAAACGCTGTGTCCCGCAGCCTCCATGGCTGCTAGGTCGGCGTTGTGAATGGGGTGGTGCCAGACTGAGCGCAGTTTATAGACAGCCGCTCCACCACTGGCAGTCAGCCTGTCATACCGATAGCAGGCGTAGTTAGATACCTGAACTTGAACGCTAGGCTTCAGGTGAGTTTCGCAAACGAGACAGATGTCGATTGCTTCTTCCCCAAGAAGTTGCGAATCTCACCTTGCTGCCTCACCAGGCCGTTTGCGTTATAGCCGCAAACAGATGGGCCATGTATAGGGATATTATCCATTATGTTTCAAAGTCTGAACGGTGTTTCCCTGAAGGGTCACCGTGACTGCCTGGACAAAGACAGCGAATTGAGTGCAGAAGCGCATTCAGCTCAGGTGTGTACAAACCAGGAGTGATGGGGGGCTCAGGGCCAGCCATCGGAGTAGACGCAGTTGAGGGTGGCAGGGAGGATGAGGCCTCTGAAACGCCCACCTGTGCGACTGCTTGTGAAGACTGGGGTGGAGAGGTGGGAGTGGCGCGCTCTGGGCGTCGTCCGCTACATTGTGTGTCCGATGAGGACGATTTCGAACCAGCCTTGGCAACAGGCAACGGGTTTGTTACCGCAGGGGCAGGTGGTGCCTCTTGCCGCCACTGGCGGACAGTGTCCGAGCCCTTTGCGGCTGCAGCGTAACTGGTCCCTGGTTGGACTGGACGAGAAGCTGCACCACGGCCACGACCGCGACGATTTGTCTTCGTGAAAAGATTGCAGCCCCTGTAACTAGCCACATGGGGTTCGCTGCAATTGCAGCACTTGGGTGGGTAATGTATTGTCTTCTTGCATTTCACGCAATAAGTTGCCGTCGTTCAGAAGTAAGCAACGTGATCCAAGCCATGGCAAGGAAAACACTGCACTCTTCTTCCCTTAGCCCTGAGCGGCTCGACTTCGACATCGACCTGAGCGTCCATCTTTATCTGAAATATCTTGGGAGCCTCAATGCTGTCAACCAGGACGATGAGGAACAGAGGCATGACCCTCCATTTCCTGGGTGACTTCATGAGGCTCACAGATCGTACCCCTTACCCCAAAGTGAGTTCTTTCTTGAGATGGGATGGTTCCATACTCATGGGGGAGGTGACGGAAGACTATCTTCAGGAGAGGAAGTCGCTCTGCATCGCGAATGCAGCTAAACAACCCCTCATCCCGAATCTTTATCATGGCTCCGCGATAGTCCTCCATTCTGGCGAGCGTGATGCACAGTAATTCATACCCGACTGTTTTTACCTAGTGAGGTGTAGACGCACCAACGGAAAATTTCTGTAGGAAAACGCGATAGGCGTCCTTCCAGAGAACATTAATCGATGGAGAGGCCACCCATTTGGGAGGCACGAGTGTTGTGTCGATAACCTCGTTCTCTACCGTGGCATGCTCGAGTTAGACGTCGGAAGCGGCTGCACCTGCTTCAGCTGTCTTGCACGGGCTTCGGTTTGGGGACGACGAACTCCCCGTCCGCATCCGCATCCTGTTCGGGCGGCTGAGCCGTGTTAGCGGCAGTGGCCGCCGTTTGTTTCTTTCTCTGCTGAAATCTGGGGCAGAGCAGTGCTTAATTTCTAAACTTTTAGGTGCCGGAACGCGGCCCTCCCCCCCCCCCCCCCCCGCCCTTCTACCCGCCGGCCACAGGGAGAGAGACTTGTGATAAGACTTACAATGAGTAATCATTTTTTAGAAAATACTGCTCCGAAATTCAGGTTTTTAAACCATAATATATTATCAAAAACATGTCACCACAAGGTTCCAATATATAAAACAGCAGCCACCGCCTGCCGCCGTACAAGTGTCACTTTGCTCCACAGTTCTGCTTCATACGTATTGGCACAAGTCGGTAGTCTTCGTGACTATGACATTTTCAAATGCTGCCAACCACAGCGTTCGAACAGTTGCTTTGTAGCTGCTCTATGAACGTGTGTTCAGTATTAATCGACAAGGCATTTAGCGGTTAATGACGATGAAGATATTCCTGCTCCATCTGGGTCTCGTACAATTCCGATTTCCCACGTCTTCACGAAACGTTAATTCCGTGTGCATTTTGTACCATAGCAGCTGATGGTTGCGTCGCGCCTGAGTTGATAACAATGTAAGATAAAGTTAAAACATTCCCCCCTTCCACCTCCTCACCCTGAAGCTGCCGTAATCTTCCTCCTCTCCTCTCCTCTCCTTCCCATACAATGTTACACTGCCATGGGGAAAGACTAAATGTAATGTTCTTGAGTCAGATATTGTCATCTGAAACTTTCACGATAGTGAGTGAAAAAGAAATCACAAGTTTTATTTATACAGGTAATAAATAAATTCGCTTCTAAATGTAAAATGTAACTAATAGAATAAAAAATATCTATGACTTACACTCGTGGAATGATTAAGTAGTTTCTATGTTACTAGCCAAAGAGAAAGGTCTTAACCATTTAATTAACATGAGACTCTATGTGTAAAAGTTGAACTGAAGTCACTATTGTTGTTGCGACAGCGGGTCGCCGCATATGAATAATCGGCACATGACTTCAGCATAGTAGTAACAATGGCGGCAGCATAAAAGCTGGTCGCGGCTGCATTAAGACCGCTCACAGGAGCAGCAGCACTCGTTGCCAGTGGTGGCGTGTTGATCCGTGCCTTTTGAATGCTCGGGCGCGCAGAGAACCGCTTCTCGATGGCGTCGTCTGGAGAGGCCTTTTGCACTTACCTCATAAAGTCAGTTCCGTCTCTTTCTTTCTGTATCTGCTGATTATTTCTCTGTAATCAAACTAAAACATGAAGCGCGCTTGAAAATGCCAGTGAAACTTGTTAAGCATTGTGATTTGGAAAGTAATTCTGGATCTATACGAAATGTAGGCCCAACTGCTGTTTTGACGCTGCGCGACGCCAAAACATTGTATTCAACTTTGCCCGTACTGTCTACCAAATCGCTCAATAGACACTCCCTTTTGTTCTGCTCGCGCTATTGAATATACATTATTCTAAACACAGAACACAGGCTATTATGACCCCACAGAAATTAGTTTAAATTACTTCTATAACAAAACTGTAATGCAGTTAAGTTACAATATGCCTGACCATAAAATACGGACCAACGGGTATTGCTTCTAAACGGAAACAATAGTTGTGCAAAATTCCATGTAATTTAAATATTTCAGTATCTTGCTTCCCACAGTGAGCATAACCAAAGAAATGCTTTCTCTGTCTATAGGACAGATTCACACAAAAATAATTTACTCAAATGCGTACAGAAAATAATTGCTGGAAAGCAATTATGAAAATTCAAGGATCCTGGGATTTTGTTGTTAGGAACAGCAATTAGAGAGAAATCTGATAAAAATAACCAATTTTATTCAGAACTAACCATTAAACTGGGAAATTCTGTGACGCTATACATTACGTTATAATAATCAGAAAATGATAAACTCGTCATAGAGACGACAGATTTGTTCTTTGCTATAAGCCCGTACTGTCTTTCAACAGAGAAAAACATATTTCATGAGTAGCCGCTGCAAACTGAATATTTATTTAACCACAAACAATCAAAAGTGACCTGTTATCATAAATAGTAACACATTTGAAACTTCCTGGCAGATTAAAACTGTGTGCCGGATCGATACTCGAACTCGGGACTTTTGCCTTTCGCGGGCAAGTGCTCTATCATCTGAGCTACCGAAGCACGACTCACGCCCGGTACTCACAGCTTTACTTCTGCCAGTATCTCATCTCCTACCTTCCAAACTTTACAGAAGCTCTCCTGCGAACCTTGCAGAACTAGCACTCCTGAAAGAAAGGATACTGCGGAGACATGGCTTAGCCACAGCCTGGGGGATGTTTCCAGAATGAAATTTTCACTCTGCAACGGAGTGTACGCCGAAATGAAACTTCCTGGCAGATAAGGCAGATGAGATACTGGCAGAAGTAAAGCTGTGAGTACCGGGCGTGAGTCGTGCTTCGGTAGCTTAGATGGTAGAGCACTTGCCCGCGAAAGGCAAAGGTCCCGAGTTCGAGTCTCGGTCGGGCACACAGTTTCAATCTGCCAGGAAGTTTCATATCAGCGTACACTCCGCTGCAGAGTGAAGATCTCATTCTAGTAACACATTTGCTGCAATCTGAACGTAAACAGTTTTACACGTAGAATACATCTTGTAGGAAATGCAGTCAACGCGTTTGGCATTCGGAAAGAATTATTTCAAAAATAAACATGCGCTTAAATTAAAATCAGCTTCCGAGCGAAGTCGACCATTTCAATCAAGGTCGCACTTGCAACAATCATCCATCTTCGGCGAATATTTTACAAAAATGTCAAGGCTTGTTGAGTTCCATTATAGCTCTGTTAAAATTACTTTTTCATTTGCAATAACATGCTTTGTATATAAAAATTGGTTTGTACATTAAATCATTATTTAAACAATTTTACGTCTGTGGGCTGCACGAAGATGTTACACTGTTTCAAGCACCAGAAATTTAAGAATCCCGCATCTCAGTAGACTTTTGGCTCGATTTGCTGTTCAACAATTAAAACGCTAATGGCCAATAAACTGAATCGGCCGGATTGAGTATCGACTTGTTAACTCATTTATGATACAATTACAAATGATTCCAAATCCAGAATATAACATTAATAATAAATCGTATTCAGCGCTAATTTTGAGATTACAATTTTGTAGTCTGAAATATGAAGTTAATTTCCCTTCACTGATAAAATAAAAAGTCCTTTCAACATGCAGTATATATCTTTGACCTAAGGGTCTACAACTTTGTTTAAATATTTCCCTTTAAATTTTATAACGCTTTCAACGTAGCATATTAACTTAAAATGACCAACATCTGTTATTCTGACAAGTCAGTGGCATATGACCAGTCAATTTATACAGAATATACGTTGTATATTGTTAAAAAGTACCCTTTTATGACGTATTGAATTTTAACTGGCCTCATAGTTTTAACCAAGTTCATACTCAGTGGCTCAAAGGAAGAAAAAGTAAGCATTGCGAAATTATTTCAATCACAAACAGTTGGAGATGGATTAAGAAAAACATTTCCATAGTACAGTGTTGTCTTCATTATACACTTTAGCACTTCGTGCTTTTGATTGTATAGCGAGTGCAGAATGATATCCCTTCGCCAGCAAAGACTTTTCATGACATCCAGATTCTACAGGTGGTCCCAGAAGTCTGATGCGTAATGAACTACAAACAGTGCTGATGTAGAGTGAAGGTCTCAGTGGTGTCATAATCAAGTTCTTAGCAGAAAAGCCACGTTCGCACTCCGCAGAAGACATTGCAATGCTGTTTTTTACTGATCAGAATTTTTTGAACATTGGTGGCTGTACAAGAATAGTTAGCGTTTCTCCGCTTAGTACTGGTTTCAGCCCCTGTTCGTACTCCCGGAAGTCCTTTATTATTTCACGAGGGCTATTAATCTTACATCTTTCACACATTCGAAAAATCTCATTTTGTCCGTAAGCGATGGATATGTTTTTAGGCCAGAATTTGAGGTGAATTACCTTCATGTCATGATCTTTGGAACTGTAGGGATAGATCGGCCAACTCTTCTAAGGCATTATACATTACAGCTAGGTTGGAGACCAAACATGTAGATGACACTGTATTACAAACCCTTTGTAAGTAGACCTTTTGTTTTGAGTCCCGTTTCGTGTCCTCAGATGTTTCTAAAAAATGATTGTACAGAGTCCTGTAATCTTTCCATACAGCTTTTACTGCCAATAAACTGGAGGCCACCCAACGATTGTCAAGCACACGACTGATTTTTAAAATTTCTTGTTCTAAACCTTTAGCAACAACAGCCATCTCCGTGCTGTTTTTCGGAGAGCAGCTGAAGATATTTCTAACTTTATCCATGAATATTTTAAATTGATTAATTCACGCCACTTCTTCTATCGTGTTGCGTACGGCGAGTTCCAAACGGTGATTCAAACAATGCCAAATGAAGACGTTTGGAAACATTTTCATCACCTGCTTTGCGAGGCCAGACTTTTTTTCTAACATGACAGAAGCTCTATCGCAAGTCAGCGATTAAATGGTCTTTCAGAAGGTCATAGCCTAGACCTAGTGATTCTAATTGCTTTAAAAGTTCTTTAAAGATATCAGATTCTGTTGTCATTTAGCTCAAAAAGCGTCAAAAAATTGTCATGGAATTTTCCATTCCTTTTAACTAGGTTCTAAAGTATATAATCAAAGCGTTTTTGTTTGAAAGAGAAGTAGCTTCATCCAAAAGAAGTGAAAATTTGGAGTCACTCTTTATTAAATTATTTATTAGCTCTGATGTCATCTGGTCAGAAATGTGCAGTACTATATTAGAGCAAGCAACATTTGAATGTAGTATTCGGCCCATATCCAAACAATTTTTAATTTGGAGATCAATTTCTGTCTCATACTCATGAAACGTCTATTTAACTTTGCTTGCTTACAAGCTGTGCGAAATACACGCTCAGTAACAACTTGTTCTTTTACCATGGAAGCAACTGAGTTCGGAATGTGATGTTTTTTGCGGTAGCCTGGATTTTGTTCGCTAAACCGTGAGCTTGAGATGTGTGGTGATCAAGTAGTTTTTTCCTAAGAGACGTTAGTTGATCTTTATTTGTCCGATAGGAGCTTACATTTCCTAAAACCCATTGCTCACTCAGTTTTAACCCTTTCGTTTTTTCAGCATCTATAAACTTGGCAATCAAGCTTTTTCATAATTAACCATGAGTTTTTAACTTCATAATCTGTACATTGTTCGATAGACCAACAATCTGGCTTTTCGTCATCATTATAATTATTACGGTGTATAGATATTTTGTCCGTATCCATATCCACCAACTTACAGAAATTTTCATTTAGCGACGACGACTTGGAAAGATCGTCTGCATTGTTGTTTGCATCTTCTTTTCCAGCCACAGTTGAAGTCGTCGGTTCTACATCTAAACTGTGGTTTTCATTGCTCTCACTATCTTTTTGTCTTTTAGGTTTAAAGAAGTCAATATTTTTTGTAGAGGTATACATAACTATTAAACTCTCGCGTCCACTCACAGTCACAATGTGTAAATAAACACTACAAACAAACCGAAACAATGCTGTCGGTTCTGAACAGAATAACTACTGAACTGTAAGCGACGGACGTACATAGTGAGTGAGTAATATTGTTGAATGTGAATTCCGAGAGTCCCTGTGGGACTGTTCGTTGGCTTCTCTGTGAGGCAGCGATGGCTACCAAGGCAAATTGATTCAAATTGAAAAAGCCGTAGACACGACCTGTCTGAATCGTGGACTACAAAGACTGAATTCACAGACAGACATGCAGATAGGCAATTATAACTCGATAACCACTTACGCGATTTACTTCTTTCTTTAACTCAGATATATTCATTTCCTATCTATTAGTATACATTTAGCTACATTAGGTAGCACAAGAAGTAAGCTGTGGCTAATTTTAAGTCAAGTCGCAAGAAAGGGGGCTGCCGTCGCGCTCTCTTGCAGTACACTGCTTAAACTATTAGAGCAAATTAGTTTTATTTAGTAATGAATTGTTGACATCAAAAAGAACCACAAAAAGTTGGCGAGAGCATGTTTGTCTTTCACAGTTAAGACACAATCACACTTTTTTGCTTTGTAGGTGCTGAAACATGCGACTTCAGAAGACAAAAATAATCATCATTCAACCGTAATTTTTTAATTAGGTACATCTTTCTGAGCTCTACAGTCTGGTTCTACATAATGTGATGTACTTATGGACTTCGTAACGTATTTCAAGAGAACACGCTGGCGGAAAACATTTTTACGTCATATAGCCGATGAAATTTAAACGGCTGAACAGACTTTGAGAAATATAGCCAAGAACCGTCCCGATTAAACCAGCTTTCAAATAAAAAACCGCTTTACAATTCACACTTTCGTTTGAGAACTATGTTGGGGCAGACTTACTGGTCAAACGCATACACCTCCATTCTGCGTTGGTAGTTCAAATTTGCCCCCTGTGGGAGCTCCCCTTTACTGTATAGCGTCAACCATGTTCTAACAACGGTGCGGGCAGATAGAGATTATGAGGTCAAGAGTGCCGTGGACAAAGGGACGTATCGGCTCGAAAGGCTGCCAACTTGTCATGCGTGCTCCATAAGCACATTTGATTAGTAGCTGTGACATAAATTGCGACACGGAATAAAATGATTCCGTGGAAGCACATTATACAGACGTTCACTTTCAAATACGGCTTACGTTATTTCTCATCGACACACACATGAGACGTCGCCTTGCCACTACATCGCTGATGTTGTTGGCAGTCGTAAACAAAAGGCGATATGTACGGATCACAAGTTTGGAATGATCACATTTGAACCCATTGTCACGTTCACTTTCAATACACGTGTACTATTTCAAATCTCCGGTACTGAACTGTTAAGCGAAAAAAAAAAAGAAAAGGAAAGAAAAGAAAGGGGTCTCTAGGAGGTGCCGAAATTAAGCCCTGGGGCAGAGCCACATTTACGTGAGGAGTCACTCCTCGGAGGCAGTGGACCGCTTTCGCGATGGCAGAGAGGTATCCATTGCCTCCTGCTTCCCTAACAGGTCCCCTACATTTGCCTCTGCTTTCTCACCGTCTTTTGGGCGGAGGGTAGAGATATCGCACCCGGCTGAGCAGTGATCTCTTGAGTTGACACGTCAGGCGGGTTAAACACTGTCGGAACCTGGGAGGGGACACGCTGCCTGCGGTGTAGGAAGCCGCGCACGACACGCAAAGCACTGCTGTCATCCAGATCAAGGGACTCAAGATCTGTCCAAGCCTTATTGCGGTGTTCTTGGGCCGCCGCAGAGATGGTACGTCGCATGCGGTTAATGCGGCGTCTCGTCGCTGGCTGCCTCGTGAGTTCCCACTCACGAAAAAGGCGGTTTTTGACCGCAGTGGCCTCGAATATGGACTGTGGGAGGCGATGAGACCTATCTCATGGGTAGCGGGTCCGTCCAGGAGTGGCGACATCTGCAGCGTGTAGTAGTGCCTGATTCAGAGAGGGGATGGCTGCTTCCACCCCCATCTCCCTAGGATCAGATGCATCAGGAAGGTACGTCCGTACATCGGCTTGGAAGCGCTCGTCATTGACACTTCTGAAGGTCGGACGGCCAGCCTCTAGCGCCTCACCGACGACATCTATGTGAAAGATCACGAGCACGTGATGAGATGACAGACCTGTCCTCGTAGCGGCGGACGTAAACTGATCGACCCCCTTCAGAATGGCGATGCCGAGCACATCAGGTTGTTCATGTACTGGGAAAATAGTGGGGTCAAAGGGCTCCAGAATAATGGCGCCATGTCGCAGATCAACTTATTCTAGTCGGCGCCCACTGACGTTGGTGAGGCGAGAGTCCTAGCGAGCGGACTTCGCGTTCAAGTTTACCTGTGATGAACAGTCGCCGCCGCCCCCTCCCCCCCCCCTCCCCAATGGCCAGCAGGGAGTCGAAATCTGCTTCTTGCAGTACACCTCACTGGGGCCGGTAGGCTGCCACGAAGGTGATACTGCCGATTGTCTTGTGAACTATCACACCAGTGGCCTCAAGGGTGTCTAGCTGGGGCAATTGCACAGGATAATGCCACAGCGACGAACTGACATACACCGTCGTACCCCTGCCAGCGGGCGGCCGGTCGGTCGGTCGGTAACAGCAGTAGTTAGAGGCCTTGAAGTGGACACCAGGTTTTTAAAAATTTCTCGCAAACGAGACGGATGTCAACTGCTTCGTCGTGAAGAAATTCCCGAAATCCACCCTGCTGAGGTATGAGACGGTTCGGGTTGTAAATGCAGACTGTCAGGCCATGAATATGGTTGTTAGCCATGGCGGGGGGACTGAGCGGCGGCCTGGAGGGCCGTCGCAACTGCGGAGACTTGTGGTGGAAGTCGTACCATATCCTGTTTAAGGTCTGCAGCAGAATTTGCACATCTTCGGTAATAGCACCCGCGGCCGCTGGTGCCTGGGGCCGTGGGCCAGGCTGGCTCTGGTCACCAGCAACAGGAACAGCCCGTCCGTCCGCGGCACAGGCCGAGGTGATTGTGCTGCAGCACTGGAGACTGGCTGCGAACTGTCAGTCCACTGCGACTGGCGGGAAGTTTCGCGACGCTCGCCACGGGGCGAGGCCTATTGTTTCGCAGTCCGCCCCCTAGCAACGGTCGCAAAACTAACGCTAGGCTGCACTTCCTGTGCCGCCTTACCGCGTTTGTGAGTTCTGAATGCACTGCAGTCCCTGTAGCTGGCAACACGCGGCTCGCTACAGTTGTTGCATTGAGGTGGAGCCTCACGCTATTTGACACATTCCTTGCTGTGGTGTGATCTTCTGCACTTACCACAGTGTGCAGGCATAGTGCAGTTCTAGGCGACCTGATCTAGGGCCTGGCAGGAGTAGCACTGCGGCCTCTTGCCCTTGGCCCGTAGAGGTTCGACCGAAACGTCGATGTCAGCGATTGTTTCTATCTGAAATATCTTGCGGTTGTCCTCGTTGACAACAAGTAGCAACGGCATTTTCTTATGCGTTCTGTATGATGTGTTCTATTCGACGGCGCGGGCGGCGAGCCAAAGTGCGCGAGCTTTTGTTTCAGGCGGTTTTGGGGTCCATCTTGAGGGAGAGGTGGCGAATGATCAGCTTTAAGAGTTCAAGGGCCTCGGCGTTATGCATATAGTAGTGTAGCCTCTTTGACCTGACGAAGTCCATGAGCTGCTTATGCTCGTCGGTGGTGGAGGGGAAGACCTTATAGAGATCATTCCTAGAAACTTTGAAAGATTTCACTTCCACGACCTCCTCCATCATGTGCCGGAAGGTCATGAAGTCCTCGTCCTACATCATGACTATCGGCGGGGGTCGAGTCGGCTTTCGCACCAGAGGGGCGGTTTCTGCCTCTGTACGCTCAGGGCACCTCAACAAAACGATTTGTCGTAGATAGGGGTGGGGGTTGCACTTGCTCAAGCCACTTGGGTTTGACAGTGCGCCTCCGGTTTGGGACAATAAACCCATCTTCGGTGTCTGCCGTGGAGGCGTCGGACGCGGCAGCCTTATCTTGCTTTGTCTTCGGTCTTGTAAGGAAGTGATTGCATTCGAATCGTCCGTGTCAGTGGAGGTCGGTCGTTTACGTGAAGCCTGTTGTATGTCCACCGGCATTTCCACCAATAGTAGTGTTTCCAGATTAGCCTCTGGAATGTCGAGAGCAACTGGAGCCGAGATCTGTCCTGAACGGTCAGTGAAGTCTTTGTCAGTCTGTCCATGTGAGGCAGAAACTGGCGCGGTGGCGAATTCTTGTGTGGGATTGTCTGACGGGGCAACCAGCGGAGCACTAGCATCTTGATTAGCCAGTTCCGGTGGCGCAGCGCACTTAGCGTGTAGTTGTACCCGGCAGGGCTCCCGGCGGAACAATCACCTCTTGCCTATTCGCACGCGGCAATCTGTGCGGCAATAGTGGAAATTCAAGTGGCAACTGCTACGCCTTATAAGCGCGAAGGCGCGTTTCGTCGTAGTCACGGGTGTGTGCTAGCCTGTCAATGAGGAGTAAAAGCTCCGTAGCAGGGAGCTGACGAAAATCCTGGGGGTGGTGCAAAGCGTGAACCTGCTATCCGTCGGGATGGGCGGGCTCCGCCGGCCAGCGATCCGCCGCACCCTTCGCAGTGACACGATCCTGTTCACACGGCATCTGTTGTCGTCGTTCGGAGTTTTTTTTATTCCAGTCCCGGAGGGGGGGGGGGGGGGGCAGGGGGAGGATTCGGGCGGGCATATGGAGAACTTACGTAATATTACGCTTTTCTGTTTTGGCTCCTTTTATTTTCTTTGATTGGGGAATACTTAAAATGTTGCTCAGTGCCTAAATATATGTTCAGTACACAAATTTTATACGTAAATATTGTTTTAATCTTAATTGATAGCTAGTTTTTTATTTAGATTTTCAGTCTGTCCTCTTCTGAAATTTTATGAAAACTAGTTGATTCTTCTTGGAGTCCTCTGGGTATTGATTTGGATGTTTTCTTCTTGGGTTTGTATTTGTTGTTGGTTGTCTTCTTGGGCAGGTGTTAGAAGATTGTCTTTTTTCTGTCGTCCGTCTCCATCTGTGATTGTTATTCCTGTTCCTGTTGTTGGTGGTAGTGTTGAGTTTCTGATGCATGATACGATAAACTGTGGTTGATACGGATATTTATATTTCGGGAAGTTGAATACGGTGTATGTATTTTCTCGGAGCTGTGAGGTAGCTGTTATTCTGTTGTAGCGGTTAATTGCTATTTTTGCGGTTAGGTTTAACTATCTTTGGCTAAATGGTTTTGTTTTGGCTTCGTGATAGACTGTTCCATTGGCTGTCCTCGGGCTTATTCTTGTTGCCACTCTGAGTATTTTCCTTTCAGTTGCCATGAGTTTTAATGTGTTTGTTTTGCTGGCTTACCATACCGAGGCTGCATATTCAATTATTGGACGTATGAACGATTTGTATGTGTATGTTATGGCCTCGTTGGTTGCCCAACAGGCTCAGCCTTTTAGTATCCTGAGGAGATTTAATCTTGTTTTAGCTTTCGAAGTTATTTCTTTGGTGTTCTCGTTCCAGTTTAAGTGATTCCTAGAGACATGGCCGTTTCTTTTGCTTGGATGTCTTGTCCCCATAGCTTGATTCTGGCTTCATTTGGTTGTTGTTGTTGTTTGAATTGTGATGCGTAGAAGTGATTGCAAATGAGCAGATGAGTTTTTGATGGGTTTGGCTTTATCTTCCATTTTGCTAGGCATGGTTGGAGTTCATTTAAATATTCTTGGGTTTGTGCGTTGGTCTCTGCGATCGATAGTGTGTGGCCCCAGCATGCCGTGTCGCCTGTGTATAATTCCAGCCCTTCGTTCCATTTTGTTGGTACAGGTATATCTGCCGTATGTATGAAGTATAATAAGGGTGAAGTAATTGGTCGTTACGGTACTTCTACGGTTGGGCAGAATATGTCTGATGGTGTGTCATCAATAAATACTCTTAAAGGTCTGTCATCAAGTATGGATGATATTAGGTCTATTAATTCAGTTGGTATGCCCATTTTGCTCAGTTTTTAATAAAGGCCTACGTGCCATACATAATCGAAGGCCCTTCGTATGTGGAGTAGTGTGGTTGATGCGCAGTCGAAAATGTTGAGGCCATTTGTAATACCTGTGCAGAGGCGTAAATATGGGGTTTATTGAAGAGTGGTTTTTGCGAAAACCTGCCTGGGATTCTGGTATGAGTGTTTCTTTCTCCGCATGGCATGATACTCTTGTTTATAATGCTTTCGATGTAATTGCCTTTCACCAGAAGCAATGTTATGGGTCGGTATGGTGGTGGGTCGTCAGGAGGTTTGTGAGGTTTTGTTGTCATCATCTTTCCTTCTTTCCATTTTAGGGCTGCATTAAAGAGGGTTTTGAGGTATTCTAACATTTTCTGTTTTGGGGCTGGTGGGATTTGTATTCTTTTGATTCTATCTGCTCCTGGTGCAATGTTTTTCTCTTTGTTTATAGACTCCTCTATTTATTCTTCGGTTACTTCGGCTGTTAGTTGGCTACTTATTTGGTTAGTATGGTGATTGTGTTCTTTAGGATATTTAGTTCTTTTTCTATTTCTTGATCGTGGTTTGTGTTAAATTTAGCGTTTTCTGGGGGGCTGTGTATTTTTTCCAGTACATCTCTGAAAAAGTTAGCTTTGGTATTGCCATCCGTTATGATGTCTTGATAGGGGGATCGATTTGGTGTTGCGAGCCTTCGATGTGTGTGAAATTTTGCCAAAATCTGCTGGACTGTTTGTGGTCGAGATTCTTGCCTATTTCAGTCCATTTTTCAGTTCGAAATTCTTTTAGCTGTTGCTTTACCAGATGGTTTAATCGGTTCCATTCTTTTTTGTACTCTCAATTGGCCTTTTTTAAAAATAACTTGTAGAGTCTTCTTTATCCTCCTATGGTGGTTAATGTTCTTTGTGGTATCCTGACAGCGTTAGGTTTGATGAGTTTTTGATGGGGAGCTTTCTAAAGTGGCTTTTGTAATTGCTTTTAGTATGTTTTCGTTGTATTCTTCTAATACTGCTGGTGTTCTTTCAGATTCCTGATGAGATAGTCGTGGTACTTTATCCCTTCTTGAAAACGGGGATGACTTGCGCCCTTTTCCGATCTATTGGAACGCTATGCTCTCCTAGAGACCTACGGTACACCGCTGCAAGAAGGGGGCAAGTTCCTTCGTGTACACTTTGTAAAATCGAACTGGTACCCCATCAGGTTCAGCGGCTTTTTCTCTTTTGGGCGATTTTGTTTTTCTATAGATTGGGTCGAAGTCGAACGAAGGGTAGCGGTTTGAAGGGCAGAGCATAAAAAGTGCCAAGGCAAGAGCCAAGGGAAAAACCTCTGCGATAGTTAGGTCGGGTGGTAAGAGCAGTAGCGGATGTCTTGCTGCCAGCGATAGGTCATAAGGGCAGGCTTTGTTAGTAGTGGGTGTCATGCATGTCGATACCTTGACGTTGTGCGGTGCTGTTGCTCGCCGGCTGCCGCTGGGTGCCGGTGTACAACTATCAGCGTCAGCCACCTGCAACAGTTAGGTTTATCATCGTTTTTCTGTCCGATAGGCCATATATCGGGTGCTCAGTGTAGGCTGATGTTGGCGAATTGTTTGTGCGTCAGTGGGCAATCTCATCGGTGTCCCTGCTGTGGCCTGTTGGTCAGCTCTAATAGCAACTGATAATTATCAGTCAGTGTTGCTGATATACAGGGGCTTGCCGACGTTTGTCGCTTGTTTGCGTATGTTAGTTCACCATAGGTGGCTATGCCCTAGGTAGCAGTGTCTTTGGTCGCTTGTGCTTCCACCTGTGATTGTAATCGTAGTTTCCCAGAGTGAGGATGAAAGAATTGTACGAGTGTCTCGAGTTGCTGTACAGTCGTGTGGCATGTTTTCTGAATACTTCCTTGCGGGTATCAAGGCGGTATTCATGGTGAAGATCCACGATGCGGGTGTAGCGTGGAGCGTTGCTAATGATTCGTAGCACTTTGTTCTGTATGATCTGCAGGCGGCGCAGTCGTGTAGGAGCTGCATATCCCCAGACGGGAGCTGCGTACGTCATCAGAGGTCTAATCAGTGTCATGTATATGGACCTCTACACCCTCCTATTCAGTGTGCTTTCTCTGTTGAGCATTGGGTAGAGCTGTTTGAGCCTCGCGTGCGCTCGGTTGGCAACGTACTCGATGTGGTCCCCCCATTTAAGTTTCCAGTCCAGCCAGACACCAAGGTATCTGACTTTCTCTCGGAAACGTATTGGGCGTGTATGTAGTGTTATCGGTCTACAGTGTTGATGTTTGCGCAGTAGTTTCGGTCTGCGTGTGAACAGAACTGCTTCGCACTTGTCGACGTTTACTTTATTACGCCATCGCTCCAACCAAGGCTCAGCCGTTCTGAGTGCTGTCTGTATTCGTGAATTGATGTTCGACGGTTTCCAATCTTGCGCAAGGATGGCGGTGTCACCCGCGTAGACGGCTAACGTGTTTTGTGTTGCTGGGAAGTTGTTAACGTACAGGTTAAACAAGATGGGCCCCAGGATGCTTCCTTGGGGTACTCTAGCTTGGATACCGTGTTGTGTTGATTGTTTATCCTACACGTTAATGTTCAAACATCTGTTCGTGAGATATGAGTATGCGAGACGTAAGGGTCCGTCCGAGAAACCAGCTTCGCTTAGTTTGCGTATGAGTCCGTTGTGCCAGAGACGGTCGAAAGCCTTTTCGGTGTCCAGGAACACGGCCCCTGTGGCTTTGTTCATGTTGTAGCCGTGTGTTGTATGTTCGACTACGCAGAGGAGTTGTTGCGTTGTCGAGTGGTGATTCCTAACGCCAGGACGTGTGGTATCCAGCCCAGCGAGTTTGTCCCCATTGCTCGTTTCTGAATGTTTGTTTTTTATTCCGCATTATGCCCTGGAGTCAGTTGACGTGCAGTTTATAGAACGGGCGCCTGGTACGCTGCCAGTATCTCCTGAGGCGGTTCCTCATTGAGATAAGGCCCAGGATTTCCTGGGGCAGGGCCGTCGAGTGTTGTCTTGGTGTTGTAAATGGAATGGCGTCAGTCATTGCATCTTGCACGGCAGTTGAGAGCCTCCACAGCCTCATCGATTTGCTGTGTGTTGTGAATTTCGTGGGTGTCAGGAATACGACTATCAAGCGTTTCCTTGAACAGTGTGTAATTCGCGCGCTTCTAGTTATGCATCCTGCGTGGTTGGATGTCCTGCAGTGTTTCTTCCGTGTGCAGTATTACAGGCATGTGGTCTGAGTCCAGATGGTTTTCAACCGTGAGGTTGAGTGTGCATGTGATGCCCTTTATGAGGGCTATGTCTAACACGTGTGGCCTATGTCGAGCCTGTGTAGGCATGAACGTGGGAACGTCCGGCCCAAGTACAATGTAGTTTCGGCCTAGCGCGTGTTCGTAAAGTTTCTTGCCGTTGGAGGTTCGTATTCGTGAGTTCCAGTCAGGGTGTTTTGCGTTGAGGTCTCCAGCGGCGATTACCCGCGGTGCTATGTAGAGTGCTGTGCTGATATCGCGTGTTACTATGTTTTTAGGAGGATTGTACATAGATACCAGTGTGGTGTTGGCTCCGTTGAACTTGACGCTGACGGCCGTGGCCTCTACTCCTTCAAGTGCTGGGAGCTCGATGTTCGTGTGTTCTATGTCTCTGTGTATGATGATTGCCGTGCCGTCTCCACTCCTGCCATCCGTTCGGTCGGTACGATGGACGCAATATCCTGGGATGTTTAGTTGTTTGCGAGGCGTAAGCAGTGTTTCGTTCACAAGAGCGATTCGGATACCCTTTCGCTCAATGAATGCGGCCATTTCGGCTTTCTTGCTTGCGATCCCGTTGGCATTCCAAAACAGGATCTGTGAGTTTGTGTTAGCGTCTGCGTTTCGGGGCTGGTGTGGCGTATTATCCATGTAGTAGTGTAAAAAATGGTGTAATAGTGGCTTGGAAGCTAGTCCAGTTGAGCGTGCTCGACATGAACTGCATGAAGAGTTGACACACCCCATAATGCTCCATTAAGTTTCGGGAATGCAGCCGCATAAATTCTGCTTCTTCTAATATTTCGGCTGTATACCTTTCAGCCATCTTCAGAGAGAGCCGTACGACTGACGCTCCAGCGCTCGCTCCATCCTTTTAAACTCGCGGGCCGCGCCACTGCGCATGCGGCCACAGATAAACAAGGCGCCAGTGATGTTGATCGGCGGCAAAGACGTACAATATGCATGAGTTACGTCTGTGGCTGCGCATTCGATCCATGCTGGGAGGTCGATGTATTACTGGGAGCTGAACTGTAGCTACGTCTTTGTAAGTTCAATACTGAAAGTGCCGGATTCCATGATTTATCTAATGTGAAACCGCTGTCTCTATTAATTAAATTCTTCAAGCGGATTTCAATGGCCTCTTTTACTACGGAGTCCCAGAAAGATGAAACAAGTCAGAATTTCGACATTTTCATATACCATAGTGACCAGAATCAATACAATGCTCTGCCACAGCCGATTTACTGGGTTGTAAGAGCCGAGTGTACCTGCGATGTTCCGTACACCTCTCTTCGACTGTACGATTCGTTTGTCCGATATATGAAAGGCCACATTCACGTGGTATCTTGTAAACTCCAGGCTTGCGGAGTAGTAAGTCATCTTTAACGGAACCCAAGAGTGCAGCCGTCTTCGCCGGTGGACGAAAAATCACTTTTACTTTATGTTTAGTGAGGATCCGTCCTATTTTGGATGAAAGACTTGCCACATACGGCAGGAAAGCCATGGATTTAAATGTTTCCTCGTCATCTTCTGCATTCCTTACGGACACCTTAGGTTTTATTTGTAGTGCCTTAAGTATCTGTTGTGGAGAATACCCATTGTCCTCAGAAACTCTCTTCAGATGTAAAAGTTCGTTTTTTAAACTACTTTCATCAGATATGACGTGTGCTCGGGGGCCTGAAGTCTTTCATTTATGGCTGCTGGGGGCCTTTCCTTGCACTTGAAGGACCTTGCGGAGTGTGGTCCTCCACAGTTTGCGCAGGAAGGGGTGGAGCGGTCGTCGCTGGCGCATTCGGTAAGATGGTGGTTGCCGCCGCAGCGACTGCATTTTGGGGTGGCTGTGCAGTCTTTGGTGTGGTGATTAAATTGTTGGCACCTCTGGCACTGTATGGGTTGGGGTTTTGGTGGATTTGAGGGCTCGACCGTGTGGTGCGATAAGAAAATGTGCACGCCGTTTTCAAGCATAAAGTCTGTATGCTTTTGGTTGAGGGATATGACCCTGAACATCGGGCCAAATCTCCCTGTTCTGCGCGACTTGATGCGCCATGCTGCGCTGATTTCTAGGCCCTGAAGTTTCAGCTCAGAAATCACATCGTCTTTGTCAACATCGAAGTACACGTCCTTTATGACTGCACTAAACGATGGGGGTTTGGGCTTCGGCAAGGGGCCTGCAATCGGCCTGCAATCGGCCTGCTCACTGTTTTCTCCGCGATGACATTGCTTGGGAGAAACTGCCGAAGGGTTCTCTGCAGATAGTTTACATCGTACTGTTTGTCTGCCGTGAGTTTAGCGGTCCTTCCGTCGCTGAAGACGTTAAGGGAGCCGCTGTATTCCCTGATGTGTTCCCTGATTTGCAGGGACAGAGTTTTGTTGGTCGTTTTTTCGGGCAAGTTTTTGAGAAAGTAAGTCGTAGTGGTGGGAGATTTTGTTCCAGCGGGCCTTTTCGGTTCGATGCCCATCCTAGGACTCCTTTCCGGTGTAATGCTTCTCGGATCTCTGCGATGGTGAGGAGAGAGGGTGTCGCTGTCAGATTTGCGTCTTCTTCTGGAGCGCTGCACTGTCCAGCCCTCGTTGTCCTCGTCTGCTGTGACCTCGTCGCGAGAATGGTGGCCGACCACGACAAGGGGGTGATGGTTGATGGTGGGGGTGTCTGGTGGAGAGTCAGGGATTTTTTATTTTTTATTTTTTTATCATTTTCACTCCTGTTCCTGAGGGGCACAGGCGGGCCTTCTGAGAGCGACTGCTCTATGGGGCCTTAGTTTCACAGTTTCTATATTTTTCCTTTGAACCTTTATTAGACCATCTTACAACTAATCTTACAGCTAAACTCAAGTCTATGACACAATTTTTTTTTTTTTTTTTTTTTTTTTGTTTCAGTAAGGGAGCAAAATGCCGAACAAATTCGTGAAATAACATAAAATATAACACCATAGGATTGTTTGGTGCTGGTTCACATAAAACATAACATAAATTAATAGATGAAAATAAAATTGTGAGTTTGGAGTTGTTTAACATAAATGATACATAAGGGGATAAAAAATTAAATAGATATTAACTGAATATAATATGGTGAAATGAAAACAAGCCTCTATATGGATAGTTTTGTGTTGTTTTAGCTTGTTGTGTCAAGCAGGGAAGGGTCTAAGCATTAGGTAAATTAAATTTGTAAATTTATAAATGATGTGAGAAGACGAAAGAGTGGCTTTAATCAGAGTAGGGGTGGGAGTATCCTGTGTCTGCTACGGTACTTATATTTATATTGGGTCAGGGTCCAATGCCAGTAAGTGGGGAGGGGTGGGTTCATCGTTCGCTAGTATGCTAATTTGGCCCGCTTGTTCATGGTTCTCAATGGTTTGTGGGTGTGTTAGTAATGTGTTGTATGTGATGGTGCGTGGTGGGTAGGTGTATTTGTATTGAGGCTTATTCCTGTGGCGTGGTATGGCTGTGAATATGTGTGTCATGTCGTGCCGTCTGGTTAGAGTGCGTCTCCCATACCGCGCTCTAAGTAGTGCGAGTCTGGTTTGCAGTGGTGTGACCCTAGCTTCCTCGTAGACCTCAGTTCGGGGGGTGGTGGGCGGGACTCTTAGTATGCTACGTAGTATACGTCTTTCAGTCTGGTATAGTCGTTCTGTCTGTGTCCGATTCATTCCTGCTAGCGGCGCGGCTGCGTATTCGAAGAGGGGTCTAACGAATGTTTTGTACGTGTTAATTGCTGTTCTGTCACAGCTGCCGTTGAATTTGCCTTGTACCAGTCTAATGAGGTTTTGTCTTTTTCGGGCTTTGTTGAGGGTTTGCTTAACGTGTTCTTTTAGGTTCAGATATTTATCTAGGGTCACCCCCAGATATTTGGCTTTGTCGAATATGTTCAGTCTGGTTCCCCACAGCGTGAGTGTGATGTCAGGGTTTTGGTTCGTCTTACTGTGTATATGTCTGTGTTTAAATAGTATGAGTTGCGTCTTGTCAGGGTTTGGTTTGATACGCCATTTGCACATCCAGTCTTGCAGTCGTGTTAGGTAGGTCAAAGTTTGTTGGTTTATGGTAGTCATGTTCGGTCCGGAAGTCCAGTATGCCGTGTCGTCAGCATAAAGTTGTACTTGTTCGTTGGTCCTTGTGGTAGTTGGTATGTCTGTGGTGTAGAAGGCGTATAGTAATGGAGAGATGATTCCGCCTTGGGCCACCCCCGCTTGGGGCCTGAATGGTTCGGAGGTTTCGTCATTGACGTGTACTTGGCATAGTCTGTCTTTCAGTAGGGAGTCTATCATGTTTACCGTCTTTGGGGGATTCCTGTCTTTAATAGTTTGTATATTAGTCCGTCGTGCCACATTTTGTCGAAAGCCCGCTCGATGTCTAAGAAGACAGCGAGCGTGCAGTGTCCTACGTTAATGTGCTTCGTAATGTCGGTCGTTAGTTTAAGTAATGGGTCGTTGGTCGAATGGTTTTTGCGGAAGCCGGACTGTATGTGGGGGATTAGTTGTAATTCGTCTGCGTGTTTGGTTAGTCTGTCTGTCAGTATTCTTTCGAAAGTCTTTCTTAGTACGTCTATGAGAGATATTGGGCGGTATGATTTTGGGTCGGCTTTAGGTTTACCGGGTTTCGGTATCATAATCGTCTTCGTCTTTTTCCACGCTGTGGGGATGGTGGTGTTCGTCAGGCAGTAGTTAAAGATTAGTGTAAGTAGGGGGGTGATGGTCTGAAGAGGGCATTTTCGAAGGTGTATACGTCTTATTCCGTTTTCCCCGGGTGCCGTGTTTTTACCTGACATGATGGCGTGTTCAACTTCGAATTCAGTGATTTCTTTCATTAGCTGGTGGTCGAGTTCTGTAGGTGCGGTGGGCATGTTGAGTAGAGTGGGGAGTTCGTCGTTAACTGTCTGTCGGAAGTCTTCGTCGAAGAGTTGGTCGTGGGGAAAGCTGTGTGCTTCAGTTAGTACCTCTTTGAAAGCCTCTGCAATTTCCTTGGGGTTGGTGGTGGTCGCGTTGTTTATTGTCAGTCTGTGGTTTCTGTCTGTGGATTGTCCGGTGAGTGTCTGGAATTTAGACCAGAATTTTCGTCCTTGTCGGTAGTAGAGTTTGCTGCAGGTTTCATCCCACTGTTTCTGTCTATGTTCAGAGATCAGTCGTTTTATCCGTAGGTCTAGTCTATTCGAAATTGGGTTAAGGTCACGGTTCTTTGTCCTAACGATTTCTGTGTGAAGTCGTCTTTTTTCCCTGATTAGGAGGAGTATGTCCGGTGGTAGTTGAGGTTTCCAGTTCTGCGCTGTTTGGGTCGGTATGGTTGAGTCGATGGCAGTTTTCAGCGTGTTTATTATTCTGTCGTTGATAGAGTTCATGTCTCTGTCGTCCGTTATTGTCAGGGGTGCTCGTAGTTCCTTGTCTATAGTCTTTTGATATTTGTCCCAGTCTGCTTTGTTGTAGAGTCGGATGGTGCGTGAGATTTGAGGTGTTGTTGGGGGATTTATGGCCGAGGTGCCGAAGACGATAGGTAGGTGTTGGCTCGTTATGCTGTCGCCTATTGTGCCTTCTGTCATTGTGTCGTATAGGGTGGGACTGAGTAATATGTGGTCGGGTAGGGAGTTACCTGCGTGCCCCACGCCTGTAGGTATTCATGGGTAGTCTAGACATGTTCTCTGTTGTGAGGAAGTCTAATAGGTCCTCGCCATTTCTGTTGATGGCAGTGTCTCCCAGTAGATCGTGCCTGGCATTTAGGTTTTCCATTAGTATATACTCCGGAAACGTGGTCAAGTATCTTAGGAACGCCCTGGGAATTTCGGTTTCAGGGGTGACGTATAGGCAAGCTATTAACAGTCGTCGTCGTCTGTGTCTTGGTACTGTAATCATTACGGCTTCTATGTCTTGAAACTGGAGTGGTAGGGGAGTTTCTTGTGCTGGGATCGACTTCTTGAAATAGATCGCTACCCCTCCTCGTCCGTCTGGTCTGTGTTTGGCAAAGTGGTCGTAGTCTTTGTTAACTTTCATGTTGTGTGTTGGTCTTGTCCACGTCTCTGCGATTCCAAAAATGTCTATGTCTTCCTTCGTTATTAAGTCGTTTAGTAACGGTTTTTTCGGTCTCATGCCTCCTGCATTGACAAACAGGTTGGTAAGTACTCGTGTGGTGTGTCCTGCCATAGTCAGTTGGGGTGGGGGTGGGGGGAGTGGGGTGGGGGGGGGGGAGGGAGGTTGAGTGTTTAACTTCTGACTATCTGAGAGAAGGAGCGGTTTGTCACGGTCGTGGTCACTTGCTGTCCGTTCTGATTGTAAATTAGGTCTCTGTCGAAATAGCGTCGGGCCACTTGTTTCATCGCGTTAACTACCTCGTTTTTGCGACTTTGCATCAGTGTTGTCAATGCGAACGTGATCGTCTTTAGAAAATCATTGATGTTCAGGTGTTCTGTCTGTTGGTTTGCCTGTTGTGTTGGGGTGTCAGCTAACTGTAATGGGGCCTGTAGGTGTTCGTTTTCTGCTACAGGTGGACGTGAGTGACACGTGAACGATCTCGCCGAGTGTGTCCCTCCACAATTAGCACAGGTGGGTGATCTCTCTGGTGTCAGTTCGCATTGCGAGATGTGGTGGCTCTGTCCGCATCTGCTACATTTCGGTGTGTTTGTGCACTTATCTGTGTGGTGGGTGAATTCTTGACACCTCTGGCATTGGACCGGTTGAGGCCTGGGGGGCGTGTGAAGGTTCCACTCTATAATGTGCAAGGAAGGTGTCTACCCCGTTTTCTAGCATGAAATCTACGTGTTCCCGGTTGTGCGAAAGGACTCTGTACATTGGGCCTTCGCGGCCGGTTCTGCGTGATTTTATGCGCCAGGCGTTCAGTACCTCGATGCCTTGCGCCTTAAGCTCAGTGATAACGTCGTCTTTCTCTACATCGAAGTAGATGTCCTTGATCACTGCACTGAATACTGGCGGTTTCGGCTTGCGCGCTGTGTTGGGGTCTTGCCTAACCGTTTTACGTTCTACCGTCACTTTTGGATCAACAAACTGGCGGAGTTTAGCTTGTAAATGGCTTGGATCATAGTCTTTATCTGCCGTGAATTTAGCGGTTTTACCGTCTCTAAAAACGTCAAGAGTACCGTTGAGGTCTCTGATGAATTCCCTTATCCTGAGCGCGAGACTTTTATTTGTCGTTTTGTCAGGGAGGTTTCGAAAGAAGAAGGTTGTGCGTGTTGTGGATCTTCTCTCCTCGTGGTGGGTGTCTGCCGAGGTTGCATCTCGCCGCGTGGAGGTAGTTGTCTCGGAGTGGAAGATCGGCGTCTGTGGTTGGCGGGTCAGCAGGTCAGTCTGGGGTCCCTGGTGTTGGTCGGGTGGGCTGAGCTCCCGGTCGAGCTGCGCCTTTTTTTGTTGCGGCGCACATCCTGCCATTCACCATGGCCGTACGAGTCAGGGTCATCTGGTGTCTCGTGAGTTGTGTCTGTGAGAGTAGATTCCGAGGGGGAGGTCGGGCTGTCGTCCAAGGAGCTGGCAGGTCCGTACTTCGCCATCCTGTCTGGTGGTACCGTTGTAGAGTTTGTGTGTGTGGCCGCACACGTGGGTTCGAAACGTGCCCGCTTAGTTGGCACCTCTTCGTGACCTGAGAAGGTCGAGGTTTCCACGGGTAGTCTCGCCTACACTCTACGCGTGCGCAGGTTACAGAGGCAGCGCCTTCGGCCCTGGCACGGATTATTCCCTACAGAGGGGGTGGCAGATCTGACTGCCGTGCGGCACTGTTGTGGTGAGGGACACGACAGTTTTGCCGTCACTCTTGCTGTGTTAAAAGCCGGAGTGAAACAACAACAATTTGCTTTCACCCCTGCTGTGTTAACAGCAGAAGTGCAACAACGACAAATATGCTTTTTCTTTTTTTTTTTTTAATGTCCCGGAATCCAGGGCAGATTGGGAATCGGGGTGATGTCGCTGCTCTTCTGGTGAGACGTGGCCGTCCTCTCGCGATGGTCGCCGGTTGGCAACTGCTGCCGAAGAGCTGCTGCGCCGCTCGACGTGGAGGGGGGGGGAAGCTGGACGCCCCCCTGCGCTGCCGCTCGGCCCGTCCGCTGCTGCTGCCCGCCCGTCTCCGCTGCTGCGCTGCCACTTGACCCTTCCGCTACGGCGTCCCAGTCTCGAGTGTCAGGGTTTTTTTTATATACAGTTTCATTCCCACACCTGAGAGGTGGTGGGCGGGCTACTGCAGAGCTACTAGCTCTATTTAGCCTTAGCGTGATGTAGTTCTGTTTTGGCTCAATTTATTTTATTTTTTGGTCTAGGGTATGAGGGGGAGCTTGTATCTCCCAGTTGGGAATTTATTTGCAGGAACTTGTGGGGACAGCTCCGGTATTCACCTTACAGCCTAAGGAAAACCTGCAAAACCCGGCTGGAGCTGCTGGTTGTTTGCAACCTTCTGCCTTGATTAGATTGAATCTATCTAGGTTTCCATTGTGTGATATACTCATACTGGCTCAAGCATGGAGGTCGTCTCAGTGGCACGGCCGGAGTTGTGCTGGGGCCACGTTCTTGTGCGTCACCTAGTATTCGTCTTATTCCGAGGTCTTCTACCTCTGGAGAGGGAGATCTCGGTATGAGAGGTTTGCTGCTCGTTGTGATCTTGTGCATCTTCCATGGAGATCTAGTGGGCTCCATAGCTGCCATTTCGGTTTGCGTGCCGATGGACTCCGCATCCGCCGTTTCGGTTTGGGTGCCTCTATGGCGCTTGTACCGTTTGGACGACGTCTGGGTGCCCTCTTCGACACGCACGCAGATTTCCGTGGGGATGGTTGATGCGCCGTCTGTGGTTTGTCTGGCGCGGTTGATCACCATCCTCTTTTTCTTCTTGCTGTTATCCTCTGTTTGCGTGGCCGCGGACGCGCTGCTATGTGCCGACGGCACGTCACGTGCAGGTGGAGAGCCCATGCTTCCCTTAGCAGGAGGCAGGCAGCCTCCATCTCCGCGTGGAGGGCCATCCGGAAACGTGACTCGGCTTCCTCCATCCTCGCGACGATGTAGCTCTCTCCGCTGCTGCTTTCTGTGTGTCGTCTCTCCGGCTCGCGCGAGGCCCCCCCCCCCCCCCCCATCTCTGCCACTGGCGGGTGGCGGGGCCGGCCGCGCGTTGTGGCGGGGCGCTGCTGCTTTGTTCGCCTGCACTGGGGCTTCAGCGCTGGCGCGCTTGCGCCGCCGCCTCCTCCTCCTTTTCTTCGTTGCCGTCGGGTTCTGCTTGCTGCAGACTTCTGTGTGGGCGGAAAATGCCCGGCAGCCTCGCCAGCTGGCAACATGGTCGCCGCCACAGCGTACACATGTTGGTTTGTCGTCTTTACACAAAGTGCACTCGTGGGTGTCGTGACCGCCACCGCATTTGGCGCACTTTGCTTCGCCACGTGACCCTCCCTCTGACACTTGAAACACTGGGGTTTCGTGTCGAGATCAGGCGGAAGTGGCTCGACCGTCACGTCGAAACCTGCAAGGGTTGTTAACCCGCAGATTCCGTCGTCTTTGTTGCCTTCTTGGCTGGAGTCGCTTTGAGGCGACTCGACAGCCAGGATGAACAGTGGCGGCCTCTCCTTGTTCGTCCTGTTGTGCAGCTTAACTATGGCATCATAGTTATGGTGCAACAGGGCTTTACGCACCGCGTCTGTCGTCATGACCCATGGTAGCCCCCTTAGTAGGACTTTCTGCAGCGGTTTCTTCTTGTAAGTAGTGGGTGGCTCCGTGAGGTACGGTTTCAGCCTATCGCAGAGAATCTTTCGGTCCTCCTGCGAGCGTGGCTGGATGGACAGTGCGGCGTCATTGTCCAACATCTGCACTTTTGGTTGGTAGCGCAGATCCATTGTCACCTCGTCGTATGTCTCCACCCAGTCTCGACCCGTGTAGCGTATGCACACAGGGAGAACTTGGGCGGTGGGTCGACAAGATGATGGTGCTACCAACTCTTCTTTTGCGCGGGTAGACGGTGCTACGGAGCAGCTGCGTCGGTCTGAAGAGACGCTGCGCTCGCTGCCGTCCGACCGGAGAAAGTCTGCGCGAGTTAGCTTCTTAGAGGGTGAGTTTCGCTTGCCGCGTTTCCCTTTGCCCATGGCGAGTGCGGCTTCTCTTCACGACAATTCGCTTTGGAGGAACACGACAATATTGCCGAGACGCGCGCACTCACCACGGAACCGCCCTCTCTTACTCTTCACGCGGCAGTTGGAGAGCGCCCGACAACACGCACCCGCTCGCCACCGCTGACTAACTCGTCAGGGAGTCCGACTCCGTTACTGACGTGCCTACCTGAGGCACGTGTGTGAGCAGGGTAAGCACTTGTGTGCTGTTCCTGCAGAACCTGAAATAGATGTTTTAGAAAAGACCTCCTAACCATTGTTGGGGTCCTCTCGGTGTTTATCTCGTGGGTCCTGGTGTTGTTGGGGGAAGTGTTATTCCCGCAACAGGTCCGGCCAACGGGTAGTTGGTCGGTGGTGTTGCTGCTGGCCCAAGCCCTGAATGAGCCGATTGCGGGATTGACCCGCTTTTTGGTAAAACTGACGTGCTAGGACTCGGAATCGGTCCCGCAACGTCAGGATACCCGTGTCTTCATGGAGAAAGGTGGTGGGGGTAGAACTTGGGAAGGCCCAGCGCAAACTTCAGCGCCTTGTTTTGTACGCGTTGTAGCGATCGTATGGAGGAGTCGGCGGCATTGCCCCACACCACGGCCGCGTACTCTAACACTGGGCGTACCAGTGTCAGATACAGCGTGATGCCGTGACGGGAGGGCAATGTGGACTCCGGGTTTAACAAGGGATAGTGCACGAAGCCGCCCTATCGCCTTGTTTCGGATCCAGTGAATGTGTGGGGCCCAGGTAAGCCGCTGGTCTAGTCTCACTCCGAGGTAGGCAGCTGTTTTTGAGCACGGGATGGGGCCTCCCGCGATGTGTAGTGCTTCTAGGTTTGGCGGCACTCTGCGCTTCTTGAACGCCACCGCCTGGCTCTTGCCAGCGTTAAATTTAAGGCGCCACATGGTGGCCCAAGCACCAAGCGCTTCACATCCTTGCTGGAGGCGACGCCCCATGGTATGCGCGTTCATGTTCCGGGTGAACAGAGCAGTGTCGTCCGCATAGAGGGCCAACTCTACTCCGTTCACTCGCGGAGCGTCGGCGGTGAAGAGCGAGTTAAGTATGGGGCCGAGTACCGACCCCAGCGGTACGCCGGCACGTATGGGTCTCTTTGTGGACCTTCCCTGTTCTACCCGGACGTGGAAGGTCCTGCCAGATAAGTAGGACCTGAGAAGCACTCCGTGCGACGTCGGTACCCCGAGTACAACCAACTTGTAGACGAGGCCGTCATGCCACACGGAGTCGAAGGCGCGTGAGACGTCCAGGAATACCGCCCCAAGGTATTCCCTGGTCTCCAGCGCCCTCATAGCTGGTTCCACGAGGCGGAGCAGCTGGTGGGTCGTGGAGTGACCTCCACGAAAACCAAACTGCTCGTCTGGCAGTATTTGTTCTCGGTCCACGTGTTGTAGAAGTCGCCGCACGTAAAGTCTCTCGAAAACCTTCGAGAGACATGGGAGGAGGCTGATGGGCCTGTAGCTGGATGGCGACCGGGGGTCCTTGTCCTGCTTCGGGATGGCCACCACCTCGGCATGTTTCCACACCGAGGGGTAGACACCCGAGGCAAGGATTTCGTTAAAGACTGTGGCCAGGTATTGCTCGTACTCCTGAGGAAGATTCCTAAGGAGTGAGTTCGGGATCCCGTCGATGCCACCTGCCCTCCGGGCGTTGAGCGATCGGAGTTGCAATGCGACTTCCTCGGCGGTGATGGGGTCTATGCTGTCACCCTCCTCTCGTGCGTCGAGGAAGACTGGGAGACGTTCTTCCACTAGACGGACGTGGGCCACGTCGATGTCTTCTACCACGCGTCCGAAGTTTGCCTCAAAGGTGTCCGCTAGGACACTTGCCTTGCCGTCCGGCTCGCAGTAGTGGTCCTGACCGAGTTGCAGGGGAGGAATGCGCTGCCTGCGGCGCAGAAAACCTCTCACGACTCGCCATGCACTGCCGTCGTCCGGGTCGAGGGACTCGACAAGGTCGGCCCAGGCTTGGTTGCAGTGTTCGCGGACGGCCGCAGTGATGGCACGACGCCTGCGGTTTACGCGGCGTTTCGTTTCTGGCTGTCGTGTTATTTGCCACTCGCGGAAGAGATGGTTTTTCGCCACTATAAGCTCCCGTATTTCTTGTGGGAGGCATCGCGACCTGTCTTGCGGCTGACGAGTGCGACCAGGTGTGGCAGTCTCTGCAGTTCGCAGGAGCGCCTGATTTAGGGAGGTGATGGCGGCTTCCGCCCCCACCTCCTCCGGATCAGGGGCATCTGTGAGGTACTCCCGTACCTCGGTTTGGAAGTGCTCGACGTTGACTTTCCTGAAGGATGGACGACCGGCCCGCACCGCCGCGCCGACGACGTCTATGTCAAAGATCACTGGCAAGTGGTCTGATGACAAAGCTGTCCTCGTCTCGGCAGTCGTAAACCGATCGACCCCCCTCAGTATAGCAACGTCGAGAACGTCTGGTTGTCCGCGCACTGGGATGTGGGTTGGGTCGTAGGGCCCTAGAATGATGGCGCCGTGTCTGAGGGCGGCGCGTTCAGGTCGGCGCCCGCTGACATTTGTAAGGCGGGAGTTCCAGTGGGCGGACTTTGCGTTAAAGTCCCCCCCGATGAACAACCTCCCCTCCATGTCCAGTAGGGTGTCGAAATCGGCCTCTTGCAGAACACCCCGCGGCGGCCGGTATGCCGCCACGAAGGTGATCTTGCCGACAGACGTGTTGGCGGTCACGCCGGTGGCTTCAATGTGCTCGAGTTGTGGCAGTTGCACCGGGTAGTGCCGCAGGGACGACCTGACATACGCCGCCGTACCACCGCCGTGGGTCGGCCGGTCGGTGCGGTAGCAGCTGTAGTTTGCGACCCTGACGTGCACACCGGGTTTTAGGAATGTTTCACAGACGAGGCAGATGTCCACTGCCTCGCTGTGTAGAAATTCCCTAAATTCACCCTGCTACGGTACAAGACTGTTTGCGTTGAAAACGCAAATAGTCAGGCCATGGTTATGGTCGCTATCCATGACTGGGGGGCTGGGCGATGGCCTGGAGGGCCGTCGTCAGGGACGGACGGACGGTGTATCATGTCGGGCCAGTTTGGTCGTGCCCGTTAGCGTTTGAAGGGCCAGTGGACTTCGCCATTTTGCCTTCTGTCATGAGCTAGGGGGTTTTGACATGTTGGTTTATTTGCATGTTTGTGCATGTTTGTGCATGTATTGTGTTGTGAATGTGTTATACTCTGTAGTGTCGAGTTATTGTGTTTTTCGGATGTTTGTAATTGATGTGAAATGGATCTGATCAGAGTGCGGAAATGAGATGATGCGGCGAGTTTTCAGAAGATGTATAGAATGATTGTGTTTTCTGTTGGATGAGTGTGCTGATGGTTGGCATGTTTGTATCGTTGTGGATTGTGTTATTTGAGACGAACCAGGGCGCGTCTGTAATGATTCTCAGTGCCTTGTTCTGGAGAACCTGTAGCTTTTTGTGGTGACAGTCTGCTGCCATTCCCCAGACCTCACAGCCATATAGTAGAGATGGTAGGACTACCATCTTCCATATTTTAAGCTTAGTGCTGGTGGACAGGCCATTGCCTTTCAGCAGTGGATATAGGTTGTAGATGCTACCCGAACCTCTATTACACTCATTTGTAATGTGGGAGTTCCACAGCAGTTTGGCGTGTATCGTTAGTCCTAGATATTTCACTTCGTTACACCAGGGGAGGTCCGTACCATCAATGGATACTTGCCGGTTTGGAGGCCTTCTCCTGGTGGTGAACATGATTGAATTACATTTCTCTCCGTTTATTTTAATTTTCCAAATATTACACCATTGTGTGATTAAATCTAGGTGTCTCTGTAGGTGGTGTGTCGCGTAATTTAGGTTCGGGTGGCTTGCATAGACGGCCGTATCGTCCGCAAAAAGTGCAATATGGGTGTTGGGACTTTTTGGTATATCATTTGTGTACAGGCTGTATAGGAATGGGCCTAATACAGATCCTTGGGGGACGCCTGCTTCTATGTCCTTAAGGCTACTTTTATTACTATCTAACATAACAAAAAATTTTCTACTTTCTAAGAAAGAAGCCAGGATTTTTACTAAGTGTACAGGAGAGTCGCATTGGTGGAGCTTGTAAATTAAGCCGTCGTGCCAGACTCGGTCAAAAGCCTTTTCCACATCTAAGAAGACCGCGCCTGTGCTCTGCCCTTTGGCCCTTGCCTTACATATCTGTTCGATGACTCGGGTGGCTTGGGAAATGGTGCCATGCCCAGCACGAAAGCCAAACTGTTCTGGGATGGTTATATTATGTTCAGTGAGGAAGGATTTAAGGGCTGCTAGGATCAGGCGTTCTAGGATTTTTCCGAGGGAGCTGAGGAGTGATATAGGGCGATAATTCTGGGGAATAAGGGATTTTTGTTGGGTTTTGGAAGGGTAATTACTTTTGCTATTTTCCATGAGGATGGGAAATACATATTCTGGAGACAGGAGTTATAGATTGCTGTAAGGTAGAGGAGTGCTGTGGGTGGTAGGTTTTTGAGCTGTAGATTGCGTATGCCATCTGGACCAGGGGACTTGGAGTTGCCGAGCCCTTTAATGATCGAACAGTCAGTTTGGCATGTGACGGGCTCGAAGGAAGTTGGTGATGCGCGTCGCAGGATTCTGGGAACCTCCCTCTCCACTCGTTCCTCTTGGGCGTCTGCTTCTTCATCGTCGATGTTATGGATCTTGAACTGAAGTTCGAGAGAGTTGGCCATAGCCTCCGCTTTCTCTGGGGGGTCGTAGACGAGGCCGTTTTCTCCATGTAGTGGCTGGATGCTTCGGGGCTTCTCTTTTCGGCTTTTGACTATTCTCCAGAATTTCTGGGGATTATTTTCCGTTTGTTGTAGTGTGTCTTCCCAGCGAGCACTCCTGTATTCAGCCAGTCGGACTCTAAGTTCTTGGGCGAGACTGTTAATTATCCGCCTATCGATTGGGTCCCGATAGGTCTGCCAGCGCTTTCGGAACCTCCACTTAGTACTGAGAAGTACTTGGAGTTCGTCTGGCAGGTCCTGTCGGCCCCTCTCGTGGCGGGTTTTCGTGGTTGAAAGCCGTTGGCATTCTTTCACTATGCTGGTAAATTGTTCGATTGCATTATCAATGCGTCTCCTGTTCGTCATGGGTGGTATCTCATCTGTGTGCAGGCCTACCAAGTTGGTGTATTGCTCCCAGTCAGTCTCGTATGTGTTGAACACGTTGGTGCTTGAGACATGTCCGGCACCAGCTAGCTCTAATGTAACAGGATTATGATCGGAGTCGAGCTGGTTTAGGACCGTGGGGTTTTGGGCCCAGGGGAAATTTTTTATCAAGAATATGTCAAGTATATCTGGGTGATTCATTTCCCTTCTTGGAAAATGCGTTGGCTCTTCAGGTGCTATTAGAGTGATGTTATTCTTTCCTTCAAGGTAGTTTTTAAGTGCAGTTCCGCTGGCATTGTTCGCCCTACAGCCCCACGATCTGCTTTTTGAGTTTGTCTCCACCAATGACGACTCTTTGGCTTAATCCTAAAATTATGTCTAAGTCACCTGGAGGGATACGCCCATCAGGAGGGTTGTTCCCCCTGCGGGTCCGGGGTAAGAATAGGCCCGAGGTATTCCTGCCTGTCGTAAGAGGCGACTACAAGGAGTTTCAACCGTTTCGGCCTTCTATGTGATGGTCCCCCTTGGGGTTTGACCTCCATTTTTCAAAATTCTACAGAAGTACGAGCCTTTTGGGGAAGGACACCTTACATGGTGTACCACTGGTCCTAAGTGCACTAAGACCTTGGCACTCAGCATTGCACCGGCATTGTACCCGTACCCACTATTCCTCAAATTGGGCCTAAACGCCTGATGGGTTGTCCAAGTTACGCCCATAGTGCATCTCCATCTGCACCAGCGATCATGATGGACTTTCCATGGCACCAGAAATCCAGCACGGTAGCCAGCCCGTTGTGGTGGGGTCGTCATGTACCCTCCAGGTTGTAGCCCCCTGACAACACAGGGATCGTACTGCCGATACCTGAGCTGCACCCTCCCCACGTTGGCCAAGGAGTAGATGCCCATCTCCTTGGGGCATCAGGACTCCCGGCAATGGTCATCCTGCCAGGTGGCCCTTGCTGCGGCTGGGTCGCGCCCGTGGGGAGAGCCCCTGGTCGGAGTGGGTGGTATCGGGGCGGACGTTTCGCAGATGAAACGTCAACACGTATCAGGTCGCTCTGCGGCCGAGTCTTTCAACAGAAAAGGTACTGTTTCTAGTTCTGGTTCTCCTGCCCTTTCCCCCTTGGCCACTCCATGGGAGGAGGGACAGGCCCGCCGGCTTGGGGCGAAGTACTTCCCCCGCTATTTGGTCTGTTCTCGAACCGATGGGGGGACGTTCGCCACCTCCAAGCCCATGTTCTTTGTTCAGCACATTGAGGACGTCTTCGGGGAAATAGAGGCTCTCAGCAAGATGCGATCAGGGTCCGTTCTTATCAAGACCACCTCTGCCACACAGTCGGCGGCACTCCAGGCGTGCGACCGCCTAGGGGACATCCCAGTATCCATTGTCCCACATCTGGCACTAAATAGGACGCAGGGGGCTATTTTTCATCGTGACCTCCTGCTACAATCTGATGAGGAGCTCAGGGCCAACCTGGAGTGCCGCGGCGTGTATTTCGTCCGGCGAGTCCAGCGCGGCCCCAAAGACCGTCGCATCGACACCGGGGCCTTTATCCTCTCCTTCGAGGGGGACGTTCTCCTGGAGAAGGTAAAGGTGATGTGCTACCGGTGCGACGTGCGACCTTACGTCCCGCCTCCTATGCACTGTTTTAGGTGTTTGCGCTTTGGGCACATGTCGTCCCGGTGTGAGGCTGAGCCCCTTTGTGGCGATTGTGGACGTCCTCTTCGTGAGAAACATACATGCACCCCACCACCTCGGTGCATTAATTGTCCTGGCGTCCACTCGCCTAGATCCTCAGACTGCCCCGCCTATCAACAGGAGAAGAAGATACAAGAAATCAAAACTTTGGATCGGCTCTCTTATTCTGAGGCCAGGAAGAAGTATGACTGCCTTCATCCCGTGTCACTGACCACTTCGTTTGCCTCAGTTGTGTCCACTCCTTCCGCGGTATCCTCACCCCTATCCTGTCCCCCCTCCGCCTCCTCCGCCCATCAGGGGGCTCTGCCTCCGCCTCCCAAATCCCTCCCTTCCAAATCCTCCTCCCCCGTGGCCCCCACCCCCTCTGCCCCGGGGGCCACCCTTCCTCCTCCTCCTCCTCCTCCCCCCCCCCCACGCCACCTGAGAAGCGATCCTCTTCTCAGGCGTCCATCGGGGAAACGTTCCGGACCCCAGCATCCGAGGTCCGGCGTTCCAAAACAGACCCCGCGCGTGAGGACCTTCTTCGTGTCCAGCCCACCATCCCTGTGCCTCCTCGGCCTTCCAAGAAGGCCTCCAAAAAGAAGTCTCTATCCCCCTCTCCACCCCGGCGCGTTTCCTCTGACGCTTCATCCGTGAGTCGCTGCTCCCGGCCGTCCTCAGTTTCGCCGGGACGCTCTGCTGCCAGGCGCTCCGCCGGCCTTTCGTCGGCAAATGATGCGGCCCCTCCTACACAATCAGGGATAGCGGCCGCAGCTGGCGATGAGGCGATGGAACCGGATCCGCCTCCCGTCGGTTGTAGCGTTGTTCCCTCGCAAACTGGCCCTCCGCGGCCATCGAGGTGACCAGCTCTTCCCCCTCTCGTTCCCCCAACTTTTTGACTGGCAATGGTGTTGTTTCATTGGAACATAAGAGGTATTCGATCTAATCGGGAGGAATTACAACTGCTCCTCCGCCTGCACTGTCCGCTCGTCCTTGGTCTCCAGGAAACCAAGTTGCGCCCGACTGACTGTATTGCCTTTACCCACTATACCTCGGAGCGGTATGACCTCACCCCAGTGGACGGTATCCCAGCTCATGGTGGGGTCATGTTGCTCGTTCGGGACGATCTCTATTACCATCCCATCCCATTGACCACCCCACTCCAAGCAATAGCTATCCGCATTACTCTTTCTGCTTTTACTTTTTCAGTTTGTACCATCTACACTCCACCGTCATCTGCTGTTAGTCGGGCTGACATGATGCACCTGATCGTTCAGCTTCCCCGCCGTTCTTATTGTTTGGCGACTTCAATGCCCATCATAACCTTTGGGGCTCTCCTGCATCCTGTCAAAGAGGCTCACTCTTGGCGGATGTCTTCAACCATCTCAATCTTGTCTGCCTCAATACCGGCGCCCCGACTTTCCTCTCGGACTCTACTCATACCTACTCCCACTTGGACCTCTCGATCTGTTCCACCACTCTGGCCCGTCGGTTCGAGTGGTATGTCCTTTCTGACACCTATTCGAGCGACCACTTCCCCTGTGTCGTTCGTCTCCTGCACCACACCCCATCCCCACGTCCTTCGAGCTGGAACATACTGAAAGCTGACTGGGGACTTTACTCCTCCCTGGCGACCTTTCCGGACCACGATTTTCCCAGTTGTGACAGTCAGGTCGAATACCTCACGGCTGTTATTATCAATGCTGCCGAACGTTCCATTCCTCGTACTACTTCTTCTTCACGTCACGTTTCCGTCCCCTGGTGGAACGAGGCTTCTAGGGACGCTATCCGTGCTCGACGACGTGCTTTACGCACCTTTCGCCGCCATCTTACGTTGGCGAATTGTATTGAATACAAACGACTCCGAGCGCAATGCCGTAGAGTCATCAAAGACAGCAAATAAGCTTGTTGGGCCTCTTTCACGAGCTCCTTTACCAGTTTTACTCCCTCTTCCGTCGTTTGGGGTAGGCTGCGCCGGCTGTCGGGCATTAAGGCCCACTCCTCGGTACCTGGCCTGACCTCAGGTAATGAGGTCCTTGTTGATCCTGTGGCTGTCTCCAACGCCTTTGGCCGCTTTTTCGCGGAGGTTTCAAGCTCCGCCCATTACCATCCTGCCTTCCTTCCCAGGAAGGAGGCAGTCGAGGCTCGGCGGCCTTCCTTCCACTCGCTGAATCTGGAAACTTTTAATGCCCCCTTTACTATGCGGGAACTCGAACGTGCGCTTGCACTGTCCCGGTCCTCTGCTCCGGGGCCAGATGCCATTCACGTTCAGATGCTGGCACACCTTTCTACGGCGGGCAAACGCTTCCTTCTTCGTACCTACAATCGAGTCTGGACCGACGGTCAAGTCCCCATGCGTTGGCGTGACGCCGTTATTGTTCCTATACCCAAACCCGGGAAGGATAGACACCTTCCTTCTAGTTACCGCCCCATTTCTCTTACAAGCTGTGTCTGTAAGGTGATGGAGCGCATGGTTAATGCTCGGTTAGTCTGGATTCTTGAATCTCGACGACTACTTACTAATGTCCAATGCGGCTTTCGTCGCCGCCGCTCCGCTGTTGACAACCTTGTGACCTTGTCGACATTCATCATGAACAACTTTTTGCGAAGGCGCCAAACGGTAGCCGTGTTCTTCGACTTGGAGAAGGCTTATGATACCTGTTGGAGAGGAGGTATCCTCCGCACTATGCACAGGTGGGGCCTACGCGGTCGTCTGCCCCGTTTTATTGATTCCTTTTTAACGGATCGAAAGTTTAGGGTACGTGTGGGTTCCGTATTGTCAGACATCTTCCTCCAGGAGAACGGAGTGCCTCAGGGCTCCGTCTTGAGCGTAGCCCTTTTTGCCATCGCGATCAATCCAATTATGGATTGCATTCCACCTAATGTCTCAGGCTCTCTCTTTGTCGATGACTTCGCGACCTACTGCAGTGCCCAGCGAACATGCCTCCTGGAGCGCTGCCTTCAGCGTTGTCTAGACAGCCTCTACTCATGGAGCGTGGCAAATGGCTTCCGGTTCTCTGAAGAGAAGACGGTTTGTATCAACTTTTGGCGATATAAAGCGTTCCTTCCGCCATCCTTACATCTCGGTCCCGTTGTTCTCCCATTCGTGGACACAACTAAGTTTCTAGGGCTCACGTTGGACAGGAAACTGTTGGTCTCCACATGTCTCTTATTTGGCGGCCCGTTGTACACGTTCCCTTAATGTCCTCAGAGTTCTTAGCGGTTCATCTTGGGGAGCGGATCGCACTGTCCTGCTTCGCTTGTATCGGTCCATAGTCCGATCGAAGCTGGATTATGGGAGCTTCGTCTACTCGCCCGCTCGGCCATCCCTCTTACGCCGGCTCAACTCCATCCACCATCGGGGGATACGTCTTGCGCCCGGAGCCTTCTACACTAGTCCTGTCGAGAGTCTTTATGCTGAAGCTGCCGAGTTACCATTGACCTACCGGCGCGACGTACTGCTGTGTCGGTATGCCTGCCAGGTGTTGTCTATGCCCGACCACCCCTCTTACAAGTCCTTCTTCGCCGATTCTCTCGACCGTCAGTACGGGTTGTATGTGTCTGCCCTGCTGCCCCCCCCCGGAGTCCGCTTCCGTCGCCTGCTTCGACAATTGGATTTTGCCCTCCCTACCACCTTCAGAGAGGGTGAGAGCCCGACACCACCTTGGCTCCAGGCTCCGGTTCGTATTTATCTCGACCTCAGCTCACTCCCGAAGGAGGGTACTCCGGCTGCAGTGTATTGCTCACGGTTTGTCCAACTTCGTGCTCGACTTGCCGGTCACACCTCTATTTACACCGATGGCTCCAAAACTGACGAAGGTGTCGGCTGTGCCTTTGTCGTCGGGGCCGCCACCTTTAAATACCGGCTCCTTGACCAATGTTCCAGCTTTACGGCCGAGCTTTTTGCTCTCCATCAGGCCGTTCAGTATGCCCGCCGCCACCGCCATTCATTGTATGTACTCTGCACTGACTCACTCAGTGCTCTTCAGAGCCTTGGGGCTCCTTATCCGGTCCATCCCTTGATTCAACGGATACAGCAGTCTCTCCATTCTTTCGCTGATAATGGCGGTTCTGTCAGCTTTCTGTGGGTTCCCGGACATGTAGGAGTGCCTGGGAATGAGGCTGCGGATGCTGCAGCCAAGGCTGCAGTCGTCCTGCCTCGGCCAGACTCCCATTGTGTCCCGTCATCTGACGTTCGTGGGGATGTATGTAAGAGGCTTGTGTCGTTGTGGTGGGATGCTTGGTCATCCCTCCAAGGAAACAAGCTCCAGGCAGTAAAACCGCTCCCAACTGCTTGGACAACTTCCTCCCGACCATCTCGGCGCGAGGAGGTCCTTCTGACGAGGTTGCGGATTGGGCATTGCCGGTTTAGCCACCGCTACCTGCTCTCCGGTGACCCAGCCCCGCAGTGCCCTTGTGGTCAGGCATTAACGGTGCGCCATGTTTTATTGTCGTGTCCCCGTTTTAGTCAATTTCGTGTTGTCCTGTCCCTGCCATCTACTTTACCGGATGTTTTAGCTGATGACGCTCGAGCAGCTGCTCGTATTCTGCGTTTTATAACTTTAACTGTCTTGACCAAAGACATTTAACCTTTTTACTTATTTAATCTGCATCTTTGTCAGGCCCTGCTGGTGTCCCCCCATCCCCTTGAGTTTTAGCAGATTCCATGTGCTCTAACACCAGTGACTGGGCGCTAATGACCTCAGCAGTTGAGCGCCCTTAAACCCTACAAAAAAAAAAAAAAAAAAAAAAAAAAAGTGGGTTGTAGGCTGCAACTAATACTACATGGTGCTGGCCTATTTTACACTCCTGGAAATTGAAATAAGAACACCGTGAATTCATTGTCCCAGGAAGGGGAAACTTTATTGACACATTCCTGGGGTCAGATACATCACATGATCACACTGACAGAACCACAGGCACATAGACACAGGCAACAGAGCATGCACAATGTCGGCACTAGTACAGTGTATATCCACCTTTCGCAGCAATGCAGGCTGCTATTCTCCCATGGAGACGATCGTAGAGATGCTGGATGTAGTCCTGTGGAACGGCTTGCCATGCCATTTCCACCTGGCGCCTCAGTTGGACCAGCGTTCGTGCTGGACGTGCAGACCGCGTGAGACGACGCTTCATCCAGTCCCAAACATGCTCAATGGGGGACAGATCCGGAGATCTTGCTGGCCAGGGTAGTTGACTTACACCTTCTAGAGCACGTTGGGTGGCACGGGATACATGCGGACGTGCATTGTCCTGTTGGAACAGCAAGTTCCCTTGCCGGTCTAGGAATGGTAGAACGATGGGTTCGATGACGGTTTGGATGTACCGTGCACTATTCAGTGTCCCCTCGACGATCACCAGTGGTGTACGGCCAGTGTAGGAGATCGCTCCCCACACCATGATGCCGGGTGTTGGCCCTGTGTGCCTCGGTCGTATGCAGTCCTGATTGTGGCGCTCACCTGCACGGCGCCAAACACGCATACGACCATCATTGGCACCAAGGCACAAGCGACTCTCATCGCTGAAGACGACACGTCTCCATTCGTCCCTCCATTCACGCCTGTCGCGACACCACTGGAGGCGGGCTGCACGATGTTGGGGCGTGAGCGGAAGACGGCCTAACGGTGTGCGGGACCGCAGCCCAGCTTCATGGAGACGGTTGCGAATGGTCCTCGCCGATACCCCAGGAGCAACAGTGTCCCTAATTTGCTGGGAAGTGGCGGTGCGGTCCCCTACGGCACTGCGTAGGATCCTACGGTCTTGGCGTGCATCCGTGCGTCGCTGCGGTCCGGTCCCAGGTCGACGGGCACGTGCACCTTCCGCCGACCACTGGCGACAACATCGATGTACTGTGGAGACCTCACGCCCCACGTGTTGAGCAATTCGGCGGTACGTCCACCCGGCCTCCCGCATGCCCACTATACGCCCTCGCTCAAAGTCCGTCAGCTGCACATACGGTTCACGTCCACGCTGTCGCGGCATGCTACCAGTGTTAAAGACTGCGATGGAGCTCCGTATGCCACGGCAAACTGGCTGACACTGACGGCGGCGGTGCACAAATGCTGCGCAGCTAGCGCGATTCGACGGCCAACACCGCGGTTCCTGGTGTGTCCGCTGTGCCGTGCGTGTGATCATTGCTTGTACAGCCCTCTCGCAGTGTCCGGAGCAAGTATGGTGGGTCTGACACACCGGTGTCAATGTGTTCTTTTTTCCATTTCCAGGAGTGTAATTTCTATGGCCGTTGCCTCCACTCTGGTCAGTGGAGGGATTGTGATAAGCCTATGTGGTAGTCTATTCTTAACTAAAACTAGGGTTCCGCCTTTAGGTCGGTTTACTCTATCAGTTCTGTACATGGTATAGTTCCTAATGGACAAGGACTTTTGTGGGTCTAGGTGGGTTTCTGTGACAAGAGCCACATCTATACCATAATCATCAAGGAAGTACTCGACTGAGTGCTTTTGATCGGAGATGCCGTCGGCATTCCAGTTTAATATAGCGATGTGGTCATTGCGTCTTAGGTCCATTGATGAGTCATGATTCCCTGAGCAATTACCATTATTTTAGACATCGCGTCTGGCGTTTGTGTCAACCTCTCTAGAGTGGTCTTCACGGTATGAATTAGATGAGTCAGGTTGCAGTTCCCAAACAGGCGGAGGATATCTTGGAGTTGCTCAAACGCTTCTCCGGAGTTTTGTGCGGGGGAGGGTCCTGGAGGGATGTTCCATGCCGGGCGGCGCGGCGGTGCTGCCGCTGCAGTCACGACTGGGCGGGTAGAGGAGGGGAGGGGAGTGTTTGAGGGTCTTCCAGCAGGCCTCTGGGTGGTTGGCGGCTGCTGGCGTTTCCTCAGGTTTGGAAAATTTTGTGCGTTTATTGCGGGAGCTGGTACTCTAGGCGTAGCTGGCACCTGTTGACCAGAACTGGCTCTCATTTGTTGGGTCAATGCAACCCAAGTGGGACATCTTCTAAAGTTGGCTGGGTGCGCCCCTTGGCAGTGGACGCACTTTGGTGGAGCCGATTTAGGTTTTTTAGAGACTACTGAGGTGGTCTCCGCCACATTTGACGCAGCGGGGGTTTGCTGTACAGTTTCGGGAGCCATGGTTAAACCGCTGGCACCTGTAACATTGCGTAGGCCCATCCGACTTTTTGTATGATTCGATCCTACATTTGAAGTCGAATAGGAGTTTGACTTTATAGATGGAGTCCCAGTTTGGGGTCCTGATTAGGGTGACGCAGTACATGGGCATTTTGCCCAGTTCCTGCTTCCCATTTACCTCCTCGACTTTTTGAAACACAATGACGTTTTGCACGTCATATCCTAGCTCCTTGATGGCATCCATGACTTGGATATCCTCCGCCTCTATCGGAAGGTCTCTGACAACAACTTTGACGAATTTCTTAGGATCTAAGTCGTACGTGTGGTACTGGATTTTCCTTAGATAGAGATTCTCAATAACATATTGGTAGTCAACTAGGTTGTCTACCTGCATTTTAATCGTGTCCTTTCTGTAGGAGCACAGAATTTTACTTTTTAGTCCTGGCTTCAGTTCTTTGACTAGTTCTAGGTATCCCTTAGTCATGTAGCAGACTATGGGGGGGACCTTAAATTTACGAGGACACTGAGATTGTGAGGGGCCTGGCTGGGGAACGTCAGCAGCGTCTCCTGTGAGCGCTTCGAATCTGTTATTGGTAGGGACATTTGCCTCATATTCCATGTCCTCACCGTCCTCTGGTAACGGAGTTGCAGCAGCTGTTGCTTCCTCCTCCATAGCCTGCCTCTTGGGCTGGCTTTCAGACATCGCGTCTGGTTCGTCTGGTGTCCGAGATTGTTTTCGTGTGGTGTTTTGTGTCGACATGTTTAGGCTGTGGTCGCCCTGTGGGCTCCCACAGCGGATTGGGTTAGAGGTCTGCCCAGGGGCAGTTTGCTCAGACGTCGGACAGTTTGGAAAGTCCACCATACGCTAAAGAAGTCAGATGCACCTGTTTAACACCGCAGGGTTTCTGGGGCAGCGCTGACCCTAAGCTACACAAGCGCGGAACACCGGGCAGCGCCACGGGCCCTGACTTGGATAAGTCCCTAGACTCGGAGGAAGCAGAGTGGGAGCTCTGCAGCGTGATGTACTGGTGGTATCTACGATGACACGACAATTTTGCTTGCTAGCAAAGCGCGAGCGCTAAGCCAGCATCAGGCCACGTGCTCGAAAGCAGCGCGGCCGGCCGGGAAATCCCGCAGCGAGCGAACAAAGGCGGAGGCACGTACACGACCTTCCGTCCTCCGCGGCAGCGAGCGGCTGAATGGTCGTCAGGGGTCACTGTCACTGTAAAACACTGGCAACATCTGCCAGGTGTGGAGGCAGGGTAAGCAGCGTAGCTGCTGTTCCTGCATAGACCTCTCTTTTGAATATGATTACCTAACTCCTTGGATTTTCCTCGGGGAGCGCCTCTGACTAGGGAGGCGCTCTATGTGGCGTCATCGCCTCCGTGGGAGTTTGTTTACTCCCGCAGGAGGTCGGGCCAACGTGTAGTCGGCCTGTGGTGGACCTGGCGGCCCAGCCCACGAATCAGGCGGCTGCCAGAGTGTTCTGCAGCGTTGTAGAACCCTCTGGCGATGTGCCGGAAGCAGTCCCGCAGTAGCGGGACGCCTGCTTCCTCGTGCAGTAGCCTCGTAGGATAGCGAGGCGGCTTATGAAGGGCAAGGCGCAGCGCCCTGTTCTGTACGCGCTGAAGCACCGCGATGTGTGTGGCGGCAGCGTTGCCCCACACCACGGCAGCATACTCTAGTATCGGCCGTACCAGGGCCAGATACAGAGTGAGGCCGTGTCTTGGCGGGAGTGTGGAGGAGGGGTTGAGCAGCAGGTACAGCGCACGAAGACACCCCACTGCTCGCCCCCTGACGTCACGGACGTGGGGGAGCCACGTCAGGCGCCGATCGAGCGTCACCCCGAGGTACTTTCCTGTCCGCAACCATGGAATGGGGCCTCCCATGATCGTGACTGGCTGCAGGTTCGGAGGTAGCCTTTTCCTGCTGAAGACAATGGCCTGGCTCTTTGCGGCGTTAAATTTTAATCGCCATTTGGTGGACCAGGCCCCCAGGACGTCACATCCGAGCTGGAGGCGACGGCGCATCTCGGCCGCGTTCATGCTGCGGGTGAACAGCGCTATGTCGTCAGCATAAAGTGCTAACTCCACGCGTGCCACCAGCGGAGCGTCGGCTGTGTAGAGGGAGTACAGCAGGGGGCAGAGTACCGACCCCTGTGGCACTCCCGCGCGGATCTGTCTATCTGTGGAGATGCCTCCGTCTGCTCGGACGTGAAACGTTCGTCCCGAGAGATACGAGCGCAGCAGAACCACGTGTGACGTCGGTACCCCGTGTGCAAAGAGTTTGTACACGAGGCCGTCGTGCCACACGCAGTCAAAGGCCTTGGAGACATCAAGAAGCACCGCCCCGAGGTACTCCCGCGTCTCCAGCGCTCGCATCGCCTGCTCCACCAGGCGCAGCAGCTGTTGGCTGGCAGAATGGCCGCTCCGAAACCCAAATTGCTCCTCCGGGATGAGTTGCTGCTCCGTGGCGTGGCGGAGCAGCCGCCCCACGTACGGCCGCTCAAATACTTTTGAGAGGGACGGGAGCAAGCTGATCGGCCTGTAATTCGCTGCCTGGCGGGGGTCCTTCCTGCTCTTTGGTATGGCAATCACTTCCGCGTGTTTCCACGCGGGAGGGTAGGTGCCAGTGCGAAGAATGCTGTTAAAGATGTCCGCCAGAATCTGGTGTATCTCCGGCGGCAGCATCTTCAGCAGACAGTTGGTGACCCCGTCCGAGCCACCCGCCTTTTTGGGATTGAGGCGACGGAGTTGCAGGTCTACTTCCTCCGCCGATATCTCCTCGGTCTCGTCGTCGTCGGCCCGCGCAGCGAGGAAGACCGGCAGGCGGTCCTCCACCATGCGGACGTGGTCGACGTCGACGACGCCTTCGGCGGGTTGGAAGTTCTCCGCGAATGTGCCTGCGAGGACACTCGCCTTTGTATCTGGCTCGCAGACGACGTTTCCCCCCACTTGGAGAGGCGGAACGCGTTGGTGTCTCCGGAGGAAGCGCTTGGCGGTCCGCCATGCGCTGCCGTCCGTTGTCGTGAGGGTAGCCACCAGGACGCCCAGTCGCGGTTTCTGTGCTCTTCAATGGCTGCCCGAATCTCACGCCGCGCCCTGTTGAGGCGGCGTTTCGTTTCCGGCAGCCGTGTGAGTTGCCACTCCCGAAAGAGGCGATTCTTGTCAGTGATCGCCTCCAGGATGTGCGGGGGGAGTTGGCGAGACATCTCACGCGGCCGTCCTGGCTGCCTGGGGGTGGCCACCTCTGCGGCCGCGAGTGTGTGGCGCGTGAAGTAGTTCAGTGCCCCGTCCGCACCTTCCACGTACGGGTCAGGCGCTCCCTCGAGGCGGTCTAAGACCTCCGCTCGGAAGCGCGCCTTGTCGATGCCGCGGAAGTTGCGGCGGGCGGCCGGCAGGGACGCGTCGATGACGTCCATGTCGAAGACTACCGGGAGGTGGTCGGACGACAGGGCGCTACGGACGGTGGCAGATTTGAAGTGCCCGACACCTTTCAGTACCGCGATGTCGAGCACGTCAGACTGGCCTCTGTGGGGAAATACGGTGTGATCGTAGGGCCCCAGCACGATCACGCCATGCAGTTGCGTGGCGCGGAGGAGGCGGCGGCGGCGGCCACTGGTGTTGGTGAGGCGGGAGTTCCACTGCGTGTGCTTAGCGTTAAGGTCACCCGCAATGAAAATCTTCCCGCGCCCCCCCCCCAGGGGGTCCACAACTCTTTCGTGGATACGTGCGTGGCGAGCACGGGGCCCCGAGCCATTGCAGCCTTCTTTCTCTCCCGGGCTGCATTTCCTTTCCCTTCCCCTCCTTTCCCCTCCATACAACTTTCCCCTCGCCCTCTCCTCTCCATCTATTGGTGTTCTTGCTTATGTTGGCCCCCGCTATCCTCCTGGTTCTGTTGGTTTTACACTCCGGCTTTGTTGCGTAATCATCTCCTCCTTTTGGCACTCCTTGGTCCCCCTCTGGGGCTTGACCTCCATTACAAAATTTCTCTTCCGTAGTGTGAGCCATTTGGGGAAGAGCACCTTACCTAGTGTCTCCGACGTGTGCCCTCCTAGTACATTCCACCTTTTCTTTTACATCGTTGTCTGATGCTAGGGTGCATAGCCAGCACGTGTGGTGGGGTCGCTATGTACCCTTTTGGTTGAGCCCCCTGAACACACAGGGATCACACTTCTGATACCTGAGCTGTGACCTCCTCATGCATGCCTTGGAGTGGTTGCTCGTCATCCTGGAGCATCGGAACTCCCGGCAATGGCCGCCGTGCCAGACGGCCCTTGCTGTGGCTGGGTGGCGCCCGTGAGGAGAGCCCCTGATCGGAGTGGGTGGTATCAGGGCGGACGCTATGCAGATGAAACGCATACGGGTCCAAAACTCTGGCCGCTCTTCTGCGGCCGTCTCTCTGCGTGGTACTGATTCCTCAAGTGCTGCTTCTCTTGCCCCTTCGGCCTTCCCTTCCGTGGCTACCCCCTGGGAGGAGGGTCAGGCCCGTCGTCTAGGGGCAAAACCTTTCCCCCGTTATCTAGTTTGCACCAGGACTGATGGAGATACTTTCACCAGTGTCAAACCTTTATTCTTTGTGGAACACATTGAAGACAAGTTCGGCGAAGTGGACTCCCTGAGCAAGATGCGGTCAGGTTCGTTACTGATAAAAACTGCTTCGGCTGCCCAATCTGCGGCCCTTCGTGCCTGTACCCATCTTGGCACAATTCCCGTGTCCATTACCCCTCACCAGTCTCTAAATATGGTACAAGGTGTGATTTTTCACAGAGACCTCATCCTTCAAACTGATGAGGAACTTAGGGACAATCTCGGACGGCGGGGTGTTCACTTTGTTCGGCGTGTTCAGAAGGGTCCTAAAGATAATCGTATTGATACTGGTGCCTTTATCCTGGCCTTTGAAGGGGATACCCTTCCTGAGAAAGTTAAGATTATGGTCTATCGCTGTGATGTGAAGCCGTGCATCCCACCTCCTATGCGGTGTTTTAAGTGCTTGCGTTTTGGCCACATGTCTTCTCGCTGTACCCAGGACCCTCTCTGTGGTGACTGTGGACGTCCACTCCATGAGGGGAGTCCCTGTGTTCCCCCTCCTGTGTGTGTAAATTGTCATGGTAGTCATTCTCCACGTTCAGCAGATTGCCCAGTCTATAAGAAAGAAAAAAAGATACAGGAGTATAAGTCTCTTGATCGTTTAAGCTACACAGAGGCCCGTAAGAAATATGCACGATTGCACCCTGTGCCCATGACATCTAGTTACGCCTTGGTTACATCTTCATCCCTTCCTCCCCCTTCCTTACCCCCATCCCGGACCCCTCTCCTTCCCCCCTCCCCTGCGGCTCCCACACCTTCTCCTCTGGGCGCTGCTCCCCCTCCCCAGCCGGAGAAGTGTCCCACTCCTTCGGCGTCTGCCGGTCAAGGGCGCCTCTCCCGGGATGCCCCTTCCCGGCACCTTCCAGGTCAAAGGTCTGCTGCAGCGCGGCGACCGCGAGAGCCGCGGTCTATCGGCCCCCAGGTCGCCCGGTCTCTTTCTGTTCCTGATCTTGCTGCAGCTGGCTCCATTATGCCACACAGCCCTCCTCGATCTCAGCCTGAAAAGAAGAAGAAACATAAGTCCCGGGACAAAGAGCCTCTGGTGTCACCGGAGGTCCCTTCCCCGGCTTCACAACCGGATTCTGACCTGTCGTTTATGGATGTCGCCCCCTCCTTGTCGGTGACGGGTGGGGACCCGGCGGTATGACTGGATTTAGCGTGTTCAGCCCTCATTTAAACCATCGTTCTGTGGTTCTCCAATGGAATTGTAATGGCTACTATCGTCACCTTCCGGAATTGAAATCCCTTCTTTCGTCCTACTCGGCAGCTTGTGTGGTTCTCCAGGAATCTCATTTTACTGATGCTCACTCACCGACCCTCCGTGGGTTCCGTGTTTTCTGTCGAAATCGGGTCGGACCCTTGCGGGCTTCTGGTGGCGTTTGCACGTTGGTCCGTACAGACATTGCTAGCACGTGGATTCCTCTCCACACTACATTGGAAGCGGTTGCTGTTAGGGTCCACTTAGACTCTGCAGTCACAGTATGCAATCTTTATCTCCCTCCTGACAGGACTCTTACACCTGCTGCCTTAACCACCCTTCTTCAGCAACTTCCTCCTCCGTTCCTCCTCCTTGGGGATTTTAATGCTCATCATCCTTTGTGGGGCAGTGCCTTTCCATCTAGACGAGCTCTTCTTATAGACTAATTTATTGCAGACCACGACCTGTGCCTTCTTAATGATGGCTCCCCTACTCATTTCAGTGCTGGTCATGGTACCTTTTCTGCCATTGATCTTTCTCTTTCTTCTCCCTCTCTCCTCCCTTCATTACACTGGTCGCCACACGACGACCTTTGTGATAGTGACCATTTCCCGTTGATTATCACGCTCCCTTCCCGCTCCCCGATGGACAGGTTACCTCGTTGGTCTTTCCACCGCGCCGATTGGCCTCTATATACTGCACAGGTCGAGTTTTCTCCCTCTTTGTCGGGTTGTATTGATGACGTCCTACGTGACGTGTCTGACGCGATTGTTCGCGCTGCTAACCTTGCTGTCCCGCGCTCATCTGGACAATTTCGTCGTCGGCAAGTCCCGTGGTGGAGTACGGCCATTGCCATTGCCATCCGTGATCGCCGTCGAGCTTTGCAACACTTTAAGAGGCACCCATCTGTAGCCAGCCTTTCTACCTTTAAGCGCCTTCGCGCTAAAGCCCGTTATTTAATCAAACAGAGCAAGCGGATATGTTGGGAACGATTCGTTTCTTCCCTTGGTTCCACTGTCCCTCTGTCACGGGTATGGGCTACACTTCGCTCTCTCTAAGGTTGCCATCGGCAGTCCACCCTCCCAGGCTTTCACCTCCCAGATGGCATTTGTACGGACCCATTAGTTCTCGCAGAACATCTTGCGACCCATTTTGCAGTGGCATCAGCGTCGGCCTCCTATCCAGCTGCTTTCCTTTATCAAAAACAGCAGGCTGAAGCTGTCACCTTATGTTTCACCACTTGTGAGTCAGAATCTTACAACGAACCTTTCACTGAATGGGAATTTCTTTCTGCTCTATCTTCTTCTCATGATACGGCCCCTGGCCCAGATTCCATTCATAACCAGCTGCTTCAACATCTCAGTGCTCCACAACGGCACCATCTTCTTCGGGTGTTTAACCGTATCTGGCTCCAGGGTGACTTCCCTTCTCAGTGGAGGGATAGCATTGTGGTTCCTGTCCTTAAGCCTGGTCAGAACCCCCTATCTGTTGACAGCTATCGGCCAATTAGTTTGACCAATGTTGGTTGTAAGTTACTTGAACGGCTGGTAGCCCGTCGGCTCACTTGGGTCCTCGAATCTCGGGATCTATTGTCCCCTTACCAGTGTGGCTTTCGAGAGGGACGATCTCCAATCGATCATTTGCTTCGCTTGGAATCCGCAGTTCGGCAGGCTTTTTCCCAGCGCCGCCATTTGGTTGCAGTGTTTTTTGACCTTCGCAAGGCCTATGACACGGCCTGGCGCCATCACATCTTACTAACTCTTCATCAGTGGGGTCTTCGGGGCCCACTCCCGATTTTTATCCGCCAGTTCCTGATCCATCGGTAATTCAGAGTTCGAGTTGGTACTGCTTTTAGTTCTCCACGGACCCAGGAGACGGGCATCCCACAGGGTTCTGTCTTGAGTGTCCTTCTTTTCCTCATTGCTATCGATGGACTTGTGGCCTCTGTCGGTCCCTTGGTCGCCCCTGCCCTGTATGTGGAGGATTTCTGCATTTGGGTTAGTTCCTCCTCGATGCCATCTGCAGAACGGCAGCTCCAGGTGGCTATACGGCGTGCCTCTGCATGGACCCTCTCACACGGGTTTCAATTCTCTCCTTTAAAATCGCGGGTGGTCCACTTCTGTCGCCGTACTACGGTCCACCCTGATCCAGAGCTCTATCTCGCTGCACAAAGATTGCCTGTGGTTCCACAGTTTCGTTTCCTAGGTCTTCTTTTCGACAACAAGCTCACTTGGCTGCCCCATATCAGACTCCTGAAGGTAGGATGTTTCCGTAAACTCAATGTCCTTCGCTTCCTTGCCCACTCCTCTTGGGGTGCGGACCGTTCCCTCCTCCTCCGTCTTTATCGTGCTCTAGTTCTGTCACGTTTGGACTATGGTTGTCGAGTTTATGGTTCAGCTGCTCCTTCCACGCTGCACGTGCTGGATCCGGTCCACCATCGTGGTATCCGTTTGGCCACCGGTGCCTTCCCTACTAGCCCTGTTGATAGTCTCCTGGTTGAAGCTGGGATCCCCCCCCTTTCTGTTCGGCGGTCCCAGCTTCTGGTGTCTTATGCCCTTACTATCCGTTCTTCTCCCGCTCATCCTTCCTATTCTATCCTATTCCCAGACCATGGACGTCGCCCGCCTGACTCCCGCCCTCGGGCGGGTTTACCGGTTGGACTGCGCCTTGCGTCTCTTAACCGTGATTTTCGGCTTCCTTCTTTGTCCTGTCTTCCTCGCTCCCTCCCCTCCACCCCTCCTTGGTTAGTTCCTCGGCCTCGAATTCGGATGGATCTCCGCCGCGGTCCGAAAGATTCCATCCCCCCGGTGGTGTTCCGTTCCTTTTTCCGCCAAATTTTATGGGAGTTTCGGGATGCTGTTGTTTTTTACACTGATGGCTCTAAATCTGCTGATCATGTTGGGTATGCCTTCACGTCCTTTGTTGGAACGGAAAATCATCTACTGCCACCCTCATGTGGGGTGTTTACTGCGGAATTGATGGCAATTTCCCGGGCCCTTACCTTTATTAAACAATCCCAACACAACCGCGTTTTGTTATGTACGGACTCGATGAGTGGCCTTCTTGCTATTGACCGGTGTTTTTCGCGCCATCCCTTGGTCTCTGCCATCCATGACCATCTCGCTGATCTTCACCGTGCTGCTTGTTCCATTGACTTCCTATGGGTCCCGGGCCATGTGGGTATCCCGGGTAATGAGCTCGCTGATCGTTTGGCTGGGGGAGCAGTTACTTACCCCCCGTTTTCTGTAACCCCTCCTGCAGCGGATTTACGGCTTCACATCAAATCCCACTTTGCACAGTCATGGGCCAATTCTTGGGAGGCTACTCCACTGTCTAATAAACTTCGTGCCATTAAGGTGAATCCGGGCCCATGGCGTTCTTCCTTTCGCCTCTCCCGCAAGGACTCGACCACACTGTGTCGTCTCCGCATTGGCCATACCAGGCTGACCCATGGTTTCCTTTTGCGTGATGAGCCACCCCCGCTATGTGGTTGTGGAGCCTTTCAGTCAGTGGCCCACATTTTGGTTGAATGCCCCCTTCTTTTGGCTCTGCGTGCTAAGTACAGACTCCCCCACACTTTATCTTTGATGTTAGCTGACGATTCTCGGATGGTCTCTCTGGTTCTAGGTTTCCTCCGGGAGAGTGGTTTTTATTCTCAGTTTTAAAGTTTTTAATCTCCCTCTGGTGTTGGGGCAGGGCGGTGAGTGTTTGGGTGTCTCCCACTGTAGGCAGTGTTCAGAGATTCCCGATTCACCTCCCTGACCGGAATCCTCTTTTCTTTCCCTTTTACTCTGTTTTTACCCCTTCTTTTTAAGGCTTGGTTAGTTTTTCTATTCCCATACGTATTTTCTGCATTATAGCAGTTGTACCTTTTAAGTCACAGGTGGTCTTGCCTATGCTGCTTCAGCATAGTGTTGGGTTCGTTCTCTTGCCAACTTCCCTCATTTGTTTTTACTATTGACAACGTGACTGCCCTTTTACGTTTCCCCTTTTTCCGTTTTATTGTTCTGACTTTTCTGAGATGTCCCGTTAGCAGAATGGAGTCTATTTGAAACAAGGGACTGATGACCTTGCTGTTTGGTCCCTTTAACCTCAAACAACCAACCAACCAACCAACCAACCAACCATCTTCCCGCGCAACGCCAGTAGGACATCGAAGTCAGCCTCCTGGAGCAGTCCCCTCGGCGGCCTGTAGACCGCGACGAAGGTGATCACCCCTGCCGTAGTGGTAACAGCCACCCCAGTGGCTTCCACAGCGGCAAGGGGCGGAAGCTGGACTTCATGGTGTTTTAGGGAGGCCCTGATGTAAACGGCCGTCCCTCCGCCGTGGGTCAGCCTGTCGGTGCGGTAACACCGGTAGTTGGCCACATTAACATGCACCCCAGGCTTCAGGAAGGTCTTGCACACGAGGCAAACATCTATTGCCTCGTCGCGCAAGAACTCCCTGAATTCCCCTTGCTGTGGGTACAGACTGTTCGCGTTAAACGCGCAGATGGTGAGGCCGTGGACATGGTTGTTATCCATGGCGGGGTTGGGGAACTACGCCGACCTGGAGGGCCGCCGTGACTGCGGTGACGAGCACCGGCAGTTGCTCGAGCACCTGGCTCAACGATCGCAGAAGCGATCGGAGCTCAGCTGCTGCTTCTGGTGCAGAGGAGACGCCGGATGTCGCTGGGGCGACGTCCGCCACAGGGGCGGTTGACTGGGGCCTCTCTGGTGGCGTTGACTCCCGCGGGGTGACAGTGTCCGGCTGCAGCCGTGGCGCAGCGCGGGCTGGTTGCCGCTGCTGCGGCGGAGTGTCGGTGACAGTCTGTTGCGCTGCGGCACGGGTGGCACGCCCTGCGCGCCGGCGACGCCTGCGTGGACGGGCAACCCGCGCGTCAGGCGCGGCCACGAGAGCTGCCGCCCTCTCGGGCGGAGCCGTGGAAGGCGCAGACGTCTGCTGTATCTCTCCATCGTGATGGCCAGAGCGCTGTAGCCCGCTCTTGGTGGCGGCAGCGAAGCTGGTGGTAGGGTGCACCTTTCCAGAAGGAGCACCTCTGCCTCGCTGCTGGTTCCGGCCCCTCTGGAAGGCCGTGCAGCCTCTGTAGCAGGCTACGTGCGGCCCGCCGCAGTTGCAGCAGGTCGGCTTGTCCTCGCGGGGGAGGCCGCAAGATCGGCTCTCATGCTGTCCCGCGCACTTGACGCAGCGGGGGGGCATGGAGCAGTACCTTGAGACATGGTCCAGCCGCTGACAGGAGAAACATTGGGCCCTTTTGCCTTTGGCCCTAAGCGGTTCGACCTCGACCTTGACACGGCCGACCCGCTGTACCTGGAAGATCTTCCGATTTTCCAGGTTGTCGACTAGGACAACTTGGTACAGCGGCATGTCGCGGTGGGTCCTGGGAGACTTCATCAGGCCTGTTGACCTGATGCCGAATCCCATGTCTTCAAGCTCCTCACGTAGGTAGTCCGCACCAAACTTGAGGGGAAGGTGGCGGAATACCACCTTCAGGAGTTTGAGCGGCTCAGAGGGGTGAGTGTAGCAATGGAGGCCTTCCTTGCAGATGGCGTCCATCACCGCACGGTATTCCTCATGTGACGTGACCGTGACCTTGTAGAGGTCGCGGCCGGCAGACTTGAGGGTGGTTGACGCGGCCAACCTGACGAGCTTTTGCTCGAAGTTTCTGTACTCGCCGTCCCATTGGACGACGATGGGTGGTGGGGGCGGCGGCTTCCTCTGTGGCGGCGCCAGGGGCGCCTCGTCGTCCTCCATCTCGTCTGCGTTCGCCCCTGCGAACGCATTTGTGGTCGGCAGCGGCTGCGGTGGCTGCAGTGCGGCAGCCTTGGCGGTGTGGCTCCTAGGTGGGGCAACAAAGCCGTCCTCATCAGGCTGCCTGGAGGCAGCAACTGTCGCAGTGGGCTGCTGTGTCCTCGTCGGGTGTGGTGCCTTGGCGGCACTAGCACCAGCCCTCCCAGCCGCTGCAGCGGCAGCGCGGGAGGCTCTGGGTGCCTTCTTCCTCGGCCTTGCAGAGTCAGAGGTCGAGGAGTGCGTGTCTGAGTCGTCGTGTGTCGTGGCTCGGCGCTTCCTGGGCGCACGGGCGTCGTCATGGTCTGCATCGCGACTCTCTGCCTCGGCAAGGTTCGCGTCAGGGAGGTCGATGACCTCCATCTCGGTAGCCTCTTGTGCTGTCTTAGCGCCCGTCCAGACCGCAGGGATGTCCCCCAACGCAGGACGGCGCGTCTACTAGCGAGACAAGGGGTTCTTCTTGTGGCATCGGGGCCAGTGGGGCAACCGGGGGAGCATCGACCTCTTGGGTGGTAGAGTCCAGCGGCGCAACTCCCTTCGAGGCCGCCGTCGCCGGGACCGCAATTTCTTGCGGTGCGACCGGCGAGGCTCTCGGTGGCACGCCCGATTCTTGCTTCCCCGAGCTCGGTAGTGCAGCGGCTTTCCGGATATTTCCGGAGGTAATCATGGCCGCCAAGTCGTCATCTCGACCGGGGTAAGAGCCCCCGTGAGCGATCTTGTTCATGAGGATGAACTCTCGGTCACGGTGGTTCGAGTCAGCGGTGGGCAGGTATGCCTGGTCAGCGTCACTGGTTAGCACACTGGACTCGCATTCGGGAAGACGACGGTTCAATCCCGTCTCCAGCCATCCTGATTTAGGTTTTCCGTGATTTCCCTAAATCGTTTCAGGCAAATGCCGGGATGGTTCCTTTGAAAGGGCACGGCCGATTTCCTTCCCCATCCTTCCCTAACCCGAGCTTGCGCTCCGTCTCTAATGACCTCGTTGTCGACGGGACGTTAAAACAACACTAACCTAACCTAACCTGGTCAGCGTCACTGGTCGTTAGTCGGTCCATAGGGCAGCTGTGTGGTAGGTAGGAAAGATGGTCGTCTCTACTCTAGTGACCGCGGACTTGTCCCACGTGAAGGGGGTCCTGGCTCACGTCGTGCCCTAACGGTCCCTAGGCGCGGCACAAATCGATTACTGAATCGATTTGATTCGCAGCCGGTAACGAGGAGTGCACGACAATTTCGCCGCTGACGCACTCGCAAGCGAGTAGTCAGCAGTGAAGGTTCGCGGCAGCTTCCGTAGCACACTCGCCAGTGACCACGTGCCTTAACAAAGGCGCGCTGACAAAGACGCGCGCGAACAAAAGCGCCAGCGACACAAAGCGGAGCGGTGAGCCAGAGCGTCCTCTCGCTACGGCGGCTCAGCGCGCTGTCGCGTAGTAGCGTCCGCCATCTCGCACTTAGGATTGTTTATTGGGTGGGAAGGGGGAAACGACAATTTTACTTTTCTCGAAAGGCGAGAGAAGTGTAACTTGTTCCCTATGGAAGTGGGTGGTCCCTACTAACGCTAACATGCGCTGTTCGTGCAAGCGCGGCATCTAAAGGAGGTGCGGAAGAAGAATGGCCTGCAGCACGCGGGCTTGGTCCCGTGAAGGAGCCCTGGTACTGCCTCAGAGTCTCTAAAAGAACGTGAGAATCACGTTGGGTAACCAGAGGCTACCGGGAGCTGCGAGCCGAAGCTCTTTCGCGACAGGTTGCGCGGCTTTGCGTCGAAGGGGAGCAGGCTCAACCCTTCGGCACTCGGCCGGTTGCCGCTGGGCGGCTGCGCCGGGAGCGGCTGATGCGCACTCCCCAGGCGCTGCCGGGCGACTGGCTGCGGAGCGCTGGTAGCGGCCGGCTGGCGGGGGGGAGGGGGGGGGGGGGGGTAGCGGCTGCGCTGCGAGGTCCTCTCCGCTCGGCGTCCACGCGACACCTTTTCAACGGTCGTCAGGGGTATTTTTTTTATTTTATTTTATTTATTTATTCATTTTTTTTTGCACTTTTCATTCTCTGCCCAGAGGGGACAGAGCGGGCTGTTTTAGGGCTTGCTAATTGCCCTTTTCAGCCATGGGTTTGTACCTTTTTATTTTTAAACAATTTTTACATTTGTCTTGCTACATAGTGCAAGTTTCCTTTTGGTCTTTAACAATTACAATGATTTTTAGATATTTTAACATTTACTTTGGGATTTTAACAATTTCAATGATAGTTTAGCAGTTTTAGTGATATTTTAACGAATACAATGAGATTTGGACAACTACAATAATATTTTAGCAATTTCAGTGGTATTTTAACAATTTGGTTAATATTACATTACAGTTTCGTTTTTCATCAGTTTATGTTACAATTCATTTATTCTTATTCGTTAATAGTTTATAATTACAAATATCTTATAATATAGGCAATACCTTATTCTACTATACATATGCATTTGTTTTGTATTTATTATTTAGTGTAGAGCGAGGGAGGGGGAGTAGAGGGAGTTGGGTTAGGTGTATTTTGGTGGTTCTTTGTGGGCCATGTTCGTTTGTGTTTGGCGGTGTTTGTGTTTTATGCTTGGGTCCTTTCGTCTAGGTGTGGGGGGATGGTGGTGTATGCTGTTAGTGGTGCTAGGATTGGGGCGAGATCGGGGTACATCTTAGCTGTGTTGTGGGCGATTGTGTGGGTGGGTGTTGCGTATTTGTATTTGGGTTTCCTTTTTGTTCTGTGGTTCACTGTGATTAGGTCCTCCATGTCCGGTCTTTTGTTTAGGATATGGTTTCCGTATCTGGCTCTCATTTTGGCTAATCTGGTTTGTAGTGGTTCCATTCTGGTTGTCTCGTATACTTCATTGCTTGGTGTCTGATACGGCAGCCTTGCGATGCTTCGTATTAGTCTGCGTTCTGTGCTGTACAGTCTTTTTGCAATCGGTGCATGTATGCCTCCCAGGGGGGCTGCCACATACTCTAGAACTGGACGAATGAAGGTTTTGTAGGTATGGAGTGCCGTTTGGGTGTTGCAGCCATGGAAGCGTCCTTGCACTTGTCGTATTAGGTTTTGTCTGAGTCGGGTTTTGTTAAGGAGGTACGTCAGGTGGGTTTTCCAGTTGAGATGTTTGTCTAGGTATACTCCGAGGTATCTAGCTGTGTCGTTTAGTTGTAGGGGACTGTTCCAAAGGGTTAGTCGGATGTCATGTTCGTTCTGTTGTTTCTTTTTTGTTAAGTGTCTGTGTCTGAAGGACTGTCTGTGTCTTGGTTGGGTTAGGTCGTATCCTCCATTTTGCCATCCAGGTTTCTAGGCGGTGGAGGTATGTGGTCGTTTTTCGTTGCAGTGTCGTTGTGCGTAGTTCCGTACACCAGTAAGCTGTGTCGTCTGCATATAGTCCCATTTCTTCGTGGGGAGTCGTTACGGTAGGTATGTCAGCAGTGTATAGTGTGTACAGTAGTGGGGACAAGATGCCACCTTGGGGGACGCCAGCTTGTGGGGTAAAGGCTTCTGATACCTGATTTGCGACGTGAACCCTGCAGGTCCGGTTGGTGATATAGGATTGGATAATCCTGACTACTTTGGTTGGGATGCCGATGCTGATTAGTTTGAACAGCAGGCCCTGGTGCCATAGTTTGTCGAAGGCCCGTTCTATGTCCAGGAACACTGCGAGTGTGCAGTGTCCCTGGTTGAACCCTTTGGTGATGCTGTCTGTCAGTTTAAGGAGGGGGTCATTGGTCGAGTGGTTGTGTCTGAATCCTGCTTGTGTGAGGGGGAGTAGGTTTTCCGTCTCGACATAAGTCCTTATGCGGTCCGTTATTATTCTTTCGTATGTTTTCCCTATCACGTCCAGTAGGGATATCGGTCTGTATGATTTGGGGTCTGTCCTAGGTTTGTCAGGTTTAGGTATCATGATAGTCTTGCTTGTCTTCCAGTTTGTTGTTATTGTCTCATTGTGTAGGCAGTAATTGAAGATAAGGGATAGGATGGGAATTATGACGTGGAGGGGGGCTTTTTGTAGGTGAATACGTCTAATTTCATTCTGTCCGGGGGCGGAGTTGCGTCCTGAGAAGATTGCGTTTTCTATTTCTATGTCTGTGATGTCTTTGGTGAGGGCCTGCTGTTCTTCGGTTTCGGTTGTTGGGGCATTTATCAGGGTTCCTAGTTGTATGTCTACATGTCGTCTGAATATGTCATCAAATCTGTTGTTGTTCGGGAATGAGTATATGTCTTGTAGTGTTTGTTTAAAGGCTGTTGCTTGCTCGAGGGGGTCTGTTGAAGGTTCATTGTTTACTGTCAGGGTGTTGGCGTGTGTCTGGCGTTGCCCTGCGAGTGTTTTGAAACTTTTCCAGAACTTGCCCCCACTCCTGTAGTCCAGTTTGCTGCATGTGTCGTCCCATTGTCGTTGTCTGTGTTGAGATATTAGTCTTTTAATTCTGGCGTTTATTCTGTTCCATTGTCTTTTTAGGTCTGGATTGTCTCGTCTCATCTGTCTCTGTAGTCGTTTTTTCTGTCGTATTAGTTGTAGTGCTGCTTCTGGGATGGTGGGTTTCCAATTTTCTACTACTTTGGTGGGGATTGCTTCCTGGACCGCTTTGGTGATAGCCGTTTCAAGTTTGTTGGTGACCAGATGTAAGTCGTCTTCGTCAGTGATTATTATGGGAATGGATAGCTCACGGTTGATAGTGTCCTGGTATTTTTCCCAGTCTGCTCTATTGTACTGGCTTATTGTTCTTCTGTGGGGATGGGGTGGAGGGGGGAGGTTGGCGGATGTGGAAAAGAGGATGGGTAGGTGGTCGCTGGTAATGGAGTCTCCGATTCGGGGTAGGTGGAGTGAGTTGTGTAAGTCGGGGCTGTGTAGGATGTGGTCTGGGGCTGAGATACCTTGGTGTCCTATGAAAGTAGGTTCATTTAGTGGAAGTCGAAGGGTCGGGTCTGTGGTGAGGAGGTCAAATAGTCTGCGTCCATTTCCATTGTCTACTCTGTCGCCAAGTCTGTGGTCTCTGGCATTAAAGTCTCCTACTAAGATAGATCGAGGCAGTGAAGTAAAGTACTGGATGAATTGGACCTGTAGCGCAGTCCCTGGGAGGTTATACATGCACGCTATTTTGAGTGTTCGTCTGTTGTTGTCTTTTATCTCAACTGCGATGGCTTCCGTGTTGTCAAAAGCAGCAGGGAGGGTGACCTCTTTTGCCGCAATAGTGTTGCTGACGTAGATAGCCACCCCTCCTCTGCCGTCCTGCCTGTCTTTCCTGAATGTATTATATTTTGGGACATCGCATTTGGTCCCGTCTTTGAGCCATGTTTTGGCGAAGGCAGCGACGTGTATGTTTTCTTGGTGGAGCATGTGCATTAGTATGGGGCGTTTGGATTTAATTCCTTTCGTGTTTGCGAAAAGGAGGTTCAGGTGATTTACTTCACTGGCTCCGTCCATGTTCAGGGAGAGGGGTAAGGTGGGCAGGTGCGGTGTACTTTCCTACTTCCTTGTGTGTGTTTGTGTTTCGCGCTGGTTGTGGTGTCGTGAGTCTTGCGGTGGGGTGGGGGAGGGTGAGTGGGGTCGTGGTGTGTGGTCGTGTTGTGGTCGTGGTGTGTGGTCGTGTTGTGGGTGCCACTGTGTTTACAGTTCTGGGTCCCAGCGGTCTGTTATTGTTATGTGCAGTGAGTTTCTTGCTTGTGTGGCGAACATGCCCTTCTGGAGGATTTGCTTGGAGGCTCTGTCAATGGATTTTTTAACTTCTTCACGGCGGTCTTGAAATAAATCCAGCAAGACCGTAGTGAGGAGTCTGATGAGGTCGTCCTTCAGTACTACCTCTTCTGGAAAAATTTCTTCTGCTGGGAGGGGCGCTGGGCCATCAATTGTTTTGATGGGGGCCGTGGTTTCACTGCTAGAGGCCTTTTTTGGGCGCTGGGGGCATTTGTAGGACAGTGCCGAGTGTTCTCCGCCGCAGTTGGAGCACTGTTGCCTCTCCATTTGTTTGCACTGGGAGAGGTTGTGGGCGCCTGCACATCGCGCGCATTTCACTTGTTCAGTGCATTTGGCTGTTGTGTGGCTGAATGTGAGGCACTTCCCGCACTGTGCCGGTTGTGGAGGGGGGTCGTGTGGGGGTTCTGCGGCTCTTCTTTTGTAGTCTATCACCGCGCCTTCCGCCAGCATTTTGTCCACTGTTTGCGGGTCGTGCGTGATGACCCTGTATTTTTCAGTTGGGGCGTTATTTGCTTTTGAGGTGATTCTCCACGCAGTCTTCACTTTCAGGCCCTGATCGCGGAGTTGTTGGATGACTGAGTCATCTTCGGTGTTTATCGGGATTTTTTTGAGGACGACACTAAGGGATGGTTCTGGTTTGCGTCTTACTGTATCCCTTCCGTCGCGGGGTTTTTGTGGTCGCACTTCTGCCTCTGGGTAGCCTGACTCGCGTATCTTTCTGCGTATTTCGGTCTATATTTTTCATTTTAATGTCTAAGAAGGCCTTGTTGCCCTTGGTTCTGTGGTCCCTGGTTACGGTAAGTTGTTTGATATTGTCTTTGATCTCCTGCCTGAGAAACCTGCGAAAGAGGGAGGCTAGATCTGGTTGCGTGCATTCCGCCGGAAGCCGCGTAATGACATACGTGGTGACATGGAAGTTGCTGAGGGGTTCAGAGTAATTGTTGGGGCTGCTACGTCCCGACGAGGTCGTACTGGAAGGGGAGTGTGGTCTGTAGTTTCCGTCAGGCGATTCTGGTGAGTCGCCGTTGTCATGGGGCGGTGCTGGTGGGAGGGGGGGGGGTTGGCCATGATTCTTCCGGTTGTCCATAGTTGTTTGGCAAGTAGTGTGGTCGTACAAAGGAGTGCTGTTTTCGCGCTTGGTTGGCACCTTGCTTGCTTCCGCCGTATTGGCTTCCACTTCGCCTGAAGGTATCCGCGTTCCCACAGCACTATAGACACGTGCGCGGGTATCCGGGCGTTGCCGCGGGCCCTGGCACGGATAAGTCCCTATTTAATGGGGGGGACAGATCTGATCTGTCGTACGACACTGGGAGTGTAAGGCACGACACTTTGCTGGCTACCAGTTACGGTAGTTGACGACAAATTTTGCTCTTTTGAGCAGTGCCGTAGGCGACACTGTCAGGACAATACTTCCGCTTGTTTCCTTTCCCAGCACCGGAATGCTGGTGGTGAGACTCTGCAGCCGAAGATCTCGGTGCGGTGACTCTGCAGGCGATGATCTCGACGCCGTGAGGTCTTCCTTCACCGCTGGCTGGCCTGCGCGGCTGCTTTGGCGCGGTCTGAAGATCTCGGTGGCTGCCGCTGACGCTGTCAGGGTTTTTTTTTTTACAAGAGGTGGAGCCCCTCCACGCCCACACCGGCATGATGGCCAACACAAAAGGTCTACTGCCATCTCTGCATAAGGGTTAGTATTCACTAAAGTGAGGTGTCGCAGGATGTGGGTACTGCGATGTTTGCGTACGTCTGGTTAGGATTAACCATTAATACGCGCTCATCTGGAGATAGATTGGTCGAAATCTGACGAAGGGTAGCGGTTTGAAGGGCAGAGGAAAAAACGTGCCAAGGCAAGAGCAAAAACCTCTGCGAAAGTTAGGTCGGGCGGCAAGAGCAGTAGCGGTTGTCTTGCTGCCTGCGATAGGTTGTGCAAGGATAGGCTTTGTTAGTAGTGGGTATCATGCATGTCGATACCTTGACGTTGTGCGTTTGTGCTGCTCGGCGGCTGGCGCTGGGTGCTGGTACAGAGTCCTCGTTCAGCGTCCTGCAACCTGCAACAGTTAGGTTTGTTATCGGTCTTGTGTCCGATAGGTCATATACCGGAGGCACAGTGTGAGGGAGTGTTGGGAGATTGTTCGTGCGTCTGAGGGCGAGCTCGTCGGTGTCCCTGCTGTGGCCTGTTGGTCGGCTCTAATAGCAGCTGGTAGTTGCCAGTCAGTGTTGCTGATATGCAGGGGCTTACCGACGTTTGTCGCTTTTTGCGTATGTTAGTTTACCATAGGTGGTTATGCCCTAGCTAGCAGTGTCTTTGGTCGCTTGTGTTTCCACCTGTGGTTGTGATCGTAGTTTCCCAGAGTGAGGATGAAAGGATTGTTCGAGTGTCTCGAGTTCCTGTATAGTCGTGTGGCGTGTTTCTTGAATACTTCCTTGAGGGTATCAAGGCGGTATTCATGGTGAAGATCCACGGTGCGTGTGTAGCGTGGAGCATTGCTAATGATTCGTAGCACTTTGTTCTGTATGATCTGCAGGCGGCGCAGTCGTGTGGGAGCTGCATATCCCCAGACGGGAGCTGCGTACGTCATCAGAGGTCTAATCAGTGTCGTGTATAAGGACCTCGACACCCTCCTATTCAGTGTGCTTTCCCTGTTGAGCATTGGGTAGAGCTGTTTGAGCCTCGCGTGCGCTCGGTTGGCAACGTATTCGATGTGGTCCCCCCATGTAAGTTTCCGGTCCAGCCAGACACCAAGGTATCTGACTTTCTCTCGGAAACGTATTGGGCGTGTATGTAGTGTTATCGGTCTACAGTGTTGGTGTTTGCGCAGTAGTTTCGGTCTGCGTGTGAACAGAACTGCTTCGCACTTGTCGACGTTTACTTTAATACGCCATCGCTCCAGCCAAGGCTCAGCTGTTCTGAGTGCTGTCTGTATTCGTGAGTTGATGTTCGACGGTTTCCAGTCTTGCGCGAGGATGGCTGTGTCATCCGCGTAGACGGCTAACGTCGTGTTTCGTGTCGCTGGGTAGTCATTAATGTACAGGTTAAACAAGATGGGCCCCAGAATGCTTCCTTGGGGTACTCCAGCTTGGATATCGTGTTGTGTTGATTGTTTATCCTGCAAGTTAGTGTTGAAACGTCTGTTCGTGAGATATGAGTGTATGAGACGTACGAGTCCGTCTGGGAAACCAGCTTCGCTTAGTTTGCGTACGAGTCCGTTGTGCCAGAGACGATCGAAAGCCTTTTCGATGTCTAGGAACACGGCCCCTGTGGCTTTGTTCATGTTGTAGCCGTGTGTTATATGTTCGACTACGCGGAGGAGTTGTTGTGTTGTCGAGTGGTGATTCCTAAAGCCGAATTGCTCCGGTCTTAGGGTGTCGTTGGCGATGCAATGCCTAGTGATACGTTTTAGTATTACCTTCTCAACAATCTTGCTGAGCGAGCACAGCAGACTGATAGGTCGGTAATTTTGTGGGAGGGAGTGGTCTTTCCCTGGCTTCTTGAACATCAGGACCTTAGCCGCCTTCCAAAAGTCAGGGAAGTTTTGGTGTGTCAGGATGGCATTCGTTAGGTGTGTGAGGTATTCTACGGCTTTATCCGTGAACTCCTGGAGGACACGGTTTTGAATGCCATCAGGCCCAGGGGCTTTTCTAGCGTTGGTGTGCTTGATAGCCCATGTGACTTCATTTGTGCTAGCACGTCTGATTTCGTCGCGCGAGGGCTGGGCTACAAGTCGTGTAACCTCCTGGTCCGTTTCAAGTGTGAATGCTGGGTCTGAGGGAACCAGATTCGGCATGAAGGACGCTGCAAGTGTTGTGGCCATAAGCTCTGCCTTCTCCGTCGCGGAGTAGGCTGGGCCGTCTGGTCCTTGTAACGTGGGAATGTAATGTTTCTCCCTGGTGAAGTATCTGGCCAGCTGCTACACGCCAGGACGTGTGGTATCCAGCCCAGCGAGTTTCTGTCCCCATTGTTCGTTTTTGAATGTTTATATTTTATCCCGTATTATGCCCTGGAGTCTGTTGACGTGCAGTTTATAGAACGGGCGCCTGGTACGCTGCCAGTATCTCCTGAGGCGGTTCCTCATTGAGATAAGGCCCAGGATTTCCTGGGGCAGGGCCGTCGAGTGTTGTCTTGGTGTTGTAAATGGAATGGCGTCAGGCATTGCGTCTTGGACGGCAGTTGTGAGAGCCTCCACAGCCTCATCGGTTTGCTGTGTGTTCTTAATTTCGTGGGTGTCAGGAATGCGACTATCAAGCGTTTCCTTGAACAGTGTCCAGTTCGCACGCTTGTAGTTAAGCATCCTGCGTGGTTCGATGTCCTGCAGTGTCTCTTCCATGTGCAGTATTACAGGCATGTGGTCTGAGTCCAGATCGTTTTCAACCGTTAGGTTGAGTGTGCATGTGATGCCCTTTATGAGGGCTATGTCTAACACGTCTGGCCTATGTCGAGCATGTGTAGGCACGAACGTGGGAACGTCCGGCCCAAGTATAATGTAGTTTCGGCCTAGTGCGTGTTCGTACAGTTTCTTGCCGTTGGAGGTTCGTATTCGTGAGTTCCAATCAGGGTGTTTTGCGTTGAGGTCTCCAGCGGCTATTACCCGCGGTGCCATGTTGAGTACTGTGGGTGTTGGCTCCGTTGAACTTGACCCTAACGGCCGTAGCCTCTAGCCTTTCAAGTGCTGGGAGCTCGATGTTCGTGTGGTCTATGTCTCTGTGTATAATGATTGCCGTGCCGCCTCCCCTCCTGCCATCCGCTCGGTCGGTACGATAGACGCAATAACCTGGGAGGTTTAGTTGTTTGCGAGGCGTAAGCAGTGTTTCGTTCACAAGAGCGATTCGGATACCCTTTCGCTCCATGAACGCGGCCATCTCTGCTTTTTTGTTTGCGATCCCGTTGGCATTCCAAAACAGGATCTGTGTGATTGTGTTTAAGTCTGCGTTTCGGGGCTGGTGTGGTGTATTATCCATGTAGTAGTGTAAAAGGTGGTGTGATAGTGGCTTGGAAGCTAGTGCAGTTGAGCGTACCCGACATGAACTGCATGAAGAGTTGTGAGACACACCCCATAATCTTCGTGACTATTTCGGTGGTCGTGCGTCCGGGGAATAATGTTTCCATTATTCTCTGGAATGTTGTTGTGATGTCGGTCATGTCGGCCTGGGAGTTGTTGGTCGTGTTAGCGGCCGCTTATTCCAGTGTTGGCGTTTGGTGAGGGCTGGCCTGCGAGTCGGTTGTTCGTGTGGCAGTTGTGGGCGCCTGTGTATTTTCTGAGGCGAGTGGGTGTGTTATGTGGGTTGTTGAGTTGGTGTCCGGGTTGTGTTCGTGAGTGTTGGTGTCCTGTTGTCTGTGTACTTGTTGCGGTGTGGTCGTGTTCCTCGTGCTGCGGCTGTTTCTCCTTCTCCTCTTCTGGCGCTGTGGTCGTTCCTGTGTAGGTGCGTTTTCTGTAGCCTGTGGTGGGCTGCAGTCCGCGATCTCAGGGGGTAGGGTGGTGTTGTTGCTTGTTTCGTGTGGTGTGCCCGGTGCGGGTGTGGTGTCATTTGTTGTGCTTGTCTGTTGTGTGTCTGTTGCTGGGCGTGTTTGCTGAGCGTGTTCTGAGCTCTGGGGCTCCTCTGACCGTCCCGCGCTGCTGGGGCTGCCAGCGACCGCTCCAGCGAAGGATATTCCACTTCTTACTGGGCGCGGGGGCGGTTTTGGAACTGTGATGGCGGTTGGTTTCGCATGTTTGGCGATTTTGCGTCTCAGAGCTGCTTTGTATGCAATGCACCCTCTGTAGTTTGCCGGATGGGCAGCACCACAGTTGGCGCACTTGCGAGGTGCTGTATTGGGGAGTTTGCAGCGTTGGGTTGTGTGACCGCCAGCGCAAATGCGGCAGCGGGGTGCGAGACCGCATCTGATACCCGCGTGCGCATAGCGCTGGCAGTTGTGGCATTGTTGGGGGGTGCGCGGCGTGTTGTACACCTCTACATTAACGACCATGTGAAGAAATAATTTTAACTTCAGCAGGTCGCGGGATTTGGCCGTGTCGGCCAGCTCCGCCATGTAGTTATGTGACGGTCTCGCTGTGCCGAACTCTGACATCCGGTTTACCCGAATGCACTCCCACCCGAGAGCAGAGAGTTCGTTGTGTACCGTGTCGGTCGGGGTTCGTGAGTCTATCCCCTTAATCACGTACTGTTGTGTTTTTTCCAAGACTGTCCTGTACGTTAAGTGTTCTACCTTCCTTTGAGAAAGGCCAGTAGATTCGTGTAGTCTGCCTTGTTCGCCACGTACAGTGCGGCGTGTTCCCCGGTGAGCTTAGAGTAGTATGTTGTGGGGCTGTGCTGATTGTTAAATTCTTTGTTTAGGAGACTTAGGTCTCTATAGTTGTGAATGATGACCGGTGGGAAGCCAGTCGCGGTGTTGTTTGTGTTCTGCGTAGCTGCGTGTATGTTTGTGGTTGCTGCAGTCGCAGGGTTGTTTGTGTTGGTCCCTGTGTTGTTATTGTTTGTTCGCGGCGTGGATGGTGTTGGCAGCAGCGCTCGGCCGTTGCCTCGTGAGTTTGTGGGCTCACTTGTTTGCGTAGTTGGCTGCTGTTTGCGCCTTGGGCCGACCTGCTGCCACGGCCCGTCTTCATCTGTGTTTGTTGTATCCTCTGTCGGATCTGGATCCGGTTCCGTCGGTGCCTGGGCCGCCAGAGGTGAAATAGGGGGCATGTCCTTCTGTTGTTCAGCAGGTGCCTGTGTGTGTGGTGTGGGTGCTTCTGTTCGTGTGTTTTCGCTGCCCATCAGCTCTGCGATCAGCTCCAGCTGTTCCGCGATCTGCTAGTCCTTCAGGGCAACCTGCTCCTGGAAGGTGGACAGTGGGACGGAAATGATGGCGGGAGTAGCCGGCATTACCGCCTCTTGTGCTGCAGCTTTGCTGCGGGTGAGTGGTGGGGAAGCACAGGAAAGATCGGACATCTTCGCTGTTTCAGGAGTAATTATTTATTTGGATAAGGAAGGATGGAACACGACAATTTTGCTCTTTTTAAGGAGCGACAATAATGCTTTTTAGCGAAAGCGCTGTGTACCTTGTTCCTACAGAAGAGGGGTGTCCCTACGACCTATCTGCGCGGAGTGCAATGCGCGGCGCAAGAGAGCGCGGGTTGAAGAGAGCGGCCTACAGTGCGCGGGGTTATGCGACGTGAACGGGCCCCTGACACTGAGATTACCCTACCAAAGAACGGGAGAGTCCCGCTGGGGAGATTTGCAACCGAAGTTGCAGGAAGTGGAGCCGAAGCTCTTGCCACTTAGCGCCCGAAAGCGTTAAGCAGCTTGCGCGGGTTCGTGCCGCTCAGAAGAGCGTCACTGGCAGCTACGCCAGTTGGAGCTTATTAGAGACCACTCCAAGGAGCTATCCGCGGGCAGCTACGCCAGGTGCAGAGAGCAGCGTTCCGCTCGGGTCGGCTGCTCGACTGCGCTGTCAGGTTTTTTTTTGGCACATTTCATTCCCTCCCTGATGGAGAGGGCGGGCCTTTTTAGAGCTTGCTGATTGCTCTTTTTCGGCCGATGGTGTTCGGTACAATTTTTTGCTTTTTGGAGTGTCAATTGCTTGCAATTGTGCCAAGCATTGTTATTCCGGTAAGATATAGAGTTTACATTGTCATTTTTGAACAATATTGGGTTTAAATTATTTTTACATTCAAGAGACATTTATGTAGTTACAATGTAAGACATATAGTAAGAATTTAGAAATAAAATTAGAACATAATGAGAACAATTAATTTTAGGAAAAACATATAGATTTAAGAACATATAATTTTAGAAGATCATATAAAAACATATAATTTTTAAATAAATTTAGGTAGACATATATTTGAGGTGGCGATATGTAATTAAGAGGGAAGTGTATCTGCTCAGATTTTCGTGTTATTGCTTATTTGTGTATGTGGTCGTTGCGTGCGTTGTGTGTGTGTGTGTGTGTGTGTGTGTGTGTGTGTGTGTGTGTGTGTGTGTAGGGCCGTTGCCTACTTCCTGGCGTCGAGATGGGGGGGAGTGTGGGTGCCGCTTACGAGTGGGGTCATGGTGGGAGCAAGGTCGGGGAAATGGGAGGTCGTGTTTTGTGCCACTGTACGCGCTGGATGGATGTATTTGTATTTAGGGCGCCTCCTTTCCCGGATTTCAGAGGTCAATAAGTCTTCCATATCTGGTCGTTTCGTCAGTATGTGTCTGCCGTAGTTGGCGCGTAGTTTCGTTAGTCGAGTTTGTAGTGGTTCTATGTTTGTGATTTCATATACGTCGTTGCTCGGCGTCTGGGGGGGGGGGGGGGGGGGGGAGTTTGGTGATGCTGCGAAGTAGTCTTCTTTCAGTTCTGTAGAGTCTGTCCGCCTGGCTCTTCGCCAGACCAGCCAGGGGTGCAGCTGCATACTCCATGACCGGCCTGACGAAGGTCTTGTATGTGTGCAGGGCCATTTCCAGGCGGCAGCCATGGAGGCGACCCTGCACCT